>NC_071581.1:20199643-20552540 GCF_024509145.1 Vidua macroura | reverse complement strand
CATGGAATCACAGCACAAATATGGAATCACAGCAGGAATGTGAAATCAGAGCACCCACAAACATGAAATCCCAGTAAAATATGGAATTGTGGCATTCACAAACATGGAATCACAGCACAAATATGGAATCACAGCAGGAATGTGCAATCAGAAACACCCAAAAACATGGAATCACAGAAAAACAATGGAATCATGGCACAAAAATGGGATCACAGCACAAAAATGGGATCACAGCATTCTCAAACATGGAATCACAGCACAAAAAATGGGATCACAGCATTCTCAATTATGGAATCACAGCACAAATACGGAATCACAGCAGGAATGTGCAATCAGAACACCCAAAACCATGGAATCACAGAAAAAACAATGGAATCACGGCACAAAAATGGGATCACAGCACAATAATGGGATCACAGCATTCTCAAACATGGAATCACAGCAGGAATGTGCAATCAGAACACCCACAAACATGGAATCCCAGTAAAATATGGAATTGCAGCATTTTCAAACATGGAATCACAGCACAAAAATGGAATCACAGCAGGAATGTGCAATCAAAACACCAAAACCATGGAATCACAGAAAAACAATGGAATCATGGCACAAAAATGGAATCACGGCACAAAAATGGATCACAGAATTCTCCAACATGGAATCACGGCACAAAAATGGGATCACAGCATTCTCAAACATGGAATCACAGCACAAAAATGGATCACAGCATTCTCAATTATGGAATCACAGCACAAAAATGGGATCACAGAATTCTCAAATATGGAATCATAACATAAATATGGAATCACAGCAGGAATGTGCAATCAGAACACCCATAAACATGGAATCAGGGCACAAATAGAGAATCACTGCACGAATGTGCAATCAGAGCACCCACAAACATGGAATGACATAAAAAAAAAAAATTAATCACGGCACAAAAATGGGATCACAGCACAAAAACGGGATCACAGAATTCTCAAATTCGGAATCCCAGCAGGAAGGTGCAATCAGAGCACCCCCCACGGCCCTGGAGCCAGAGCAGGCACAGGAATTACAGAGAAATGCGAGCTCGCTTCACACTCTCAGCACCCTCAGAGCACCCCCAGCACTCGCAGCGCACACTCCGCGTCCCCTCGCTGCCACCCCCCGCCCCCAGAGCCCCTCGCACCCCCTGTCCCCACCCTGGGCACCCTGCAGGGGCACCCACCTCTCCCCCTCACGCAGCCACCAGACACACAGGCATATTTTTATTGCAGCTGTCAGGAACATGAAAAACCTTTCTGCCAGCACTCAGCACGGGCAATTTATGAGCCTGCTCTGTTTGAGTGAAGAAGAGGAGGGGGGGGGGGCGTTGGGATCAGAGCAGAAATGATGGGAGACAAAATGGCCCATAAATTGTTCGCCGTGATTTACACTGGAGTCCATTTGCAGCCTATTCTTTTTTTTTTTTTTTTTCTTTTTTTTTTTTTTTTTATATATAATTTTTTTGGAGCCTCACACACGCAGATCCCTGTCCCGCTCTCCTTCGCGCCGGGGTCCTGAGCCGGCCCAGCTGGAGGAAGGCAGCGATCAGAGTTCAGTTGGTGCAGACAGAGCTAAAGTAAACAGCCGTGGTCATTCAGCAGGCAGTTAGCAGCCTTTGGACAGATGAGCGGGGCTCTGCAGGACCACACACGGCAAAGCCCCGCGGACCACACAGCGACCGCGCAGCGCCGGCTCCGCACGCAACTCCTGCCCGGGGAGCCTCCCCTCCCGCCGGGCTGCGCCTTCCCGGGGGCTCCGGCCCCGCTGCAGCCCCGGCAGTGGTTTCCTGCCCCGCTCGCGGGGTGATTAACTCCGTCCCCGAATGGATGCAGGGGATACATTCCTCGGCAGAAGACAGAGTGTACTCCTGGAAAAATGCCACCGCTACTTCCACAGCTCGTAAAGTCATCCGCTGACCTTCTCCCTTCTCCCCACAAACGCGCCCTGTCGGGCTCCCACCTCGCACTGGCACCTCCGTGGCTCCCTAAGGAGGTACCAAACCGGAGTTAACAGCCTCTGTCCCTCAGATTTTTGACCAAAAAGGCTCTTTTGGGAGCAATGCTCTGTCTTTTCAGCCGAGGCTGAAAACCTCCTTGACCTTTCCTGTAACTTCACCTTGGCTCGGGAACCCCTCCCCTGGGCTGGGATGTGTGTTTAGCTAATTCACCTGGAAATTACAGGTAACCAGCACGCTCGGGCACAGTGCAGCACCCTTCCTCCTCGAGCGGGTGCCAGGAGGAAGGGAGAGCACCCCTGAACCCCAGGATGAAGGGAGAGCACCCCTGAACCCCAGGAGGAAGAGAGAGCTTCCCTGAACCCCAGGATGAAGGGAGAGCACCCCTGAACCCCAGGATGAAGGAAGAAATATCCCTGAACCCCAGGATGAAGGGAGAGCACCCCTGACTCACAGGATGAAGGCAGAACTTCCTTGAACCCCAGGATGAAGGGAAAAACATCCCTGAACCTCAGCACGAAGGGAGAAATATTCCCAAACCCCCAGGACGAAAGTAGAGCATCCCTGAACCCCAGAACAAAGGGAGAGCATCCCTGAACCCCAGAACAAAGGGAGAGCACCCCTGAACCCCAGGATGAAGGGAGAAGCATCCCTGAGCCCCAGGATGAAGGGAGAAGCATTCCTGAGCCCCACTGAGCCACTGGGCCTCCTCCTCCAGTCCCTGCAGTTTTTGCCATCATCCCCCAAAGCCTTTCTCTCCATCCCCGCCTGTTTTCACACCACGAGCACCCTCCCAGTTCTCGTCCTTCCCTGGGATTTGGGGCTCAGCAGCTGCTCCGTGTTTGGTGCTGGTCCTGCAGGGATGGACGGAGCCATGGAAATGTCAGCACCGAAGAGCCCTAAGAGCTCTTGATCCCCACGCCCGACCCAGGCTCCCTCCTGGGCACACCGCAGGGTCAGGCAGCTGCTCCAGCGTTGCTGCTCCCAAGTGGCTGAGCAGAGGAGTGAGCAGGGATTTCCTGCAAGGGGCTGAGGCAGAAGGGAGCTGGAGGTCAGAGGAAGAGGCTGCCACCCCTGCCAGGTCACTCTCTCGGGTTCCCAGTGGTGCAGAACATTTCAGCTGGCACGCGGCCCCTTCTCCAGCCCTGCCCAGGGGGGTGAGGACCCCAGCTCTGCTCTTCTGCCATCTGCTCCCAAAACCCCCACGTACTGAGCTCATCCTCCTTTTCCTCACCCCAAACACGGCCCTGCCTTCCCACCCTCCCCTCAAGGAGCACCTCCAGGCTCCCCCACGGTCCAAGCACAGCTCCAAGGGGAATCTCCCTGTGCCTCCATCCCCTCCTGCAGCAGCCCTGGAGCTGCAGCCAGGCCAGAGATTATAAAACAGATCAGTGCTGGCTGGAGTGAACTCTGAGAAATCACATTTGCCTGTCAGTATCATGTTAAAGCATAACACAGACTCTCATTTTCCCACTCCTTTGGCTCCCAGGGCGTTTCGGTCCCTGCTGAGAAACACGAAGGTCGTGGCCTTCAGGTTTCCAGATCTGCCCTTACACACCACGGGGAGATCTGACAACAGCCTTATTATTTATGTATCCAGCCAGGGGCTGCCTAATGAAACCCAGAGATTTTTATTGACACACGTTGGGGCTCTGGGCAGGAGAGAAGCAATCTGGAGGCTGCTTCCCATAAACACAGTGGCCATTCATGGAGGGTCAGTCCTCAGGGTGGACTTTCCATGCCAGCTTTGACAGCACTTAATTCACACAGGGCTCGCACTTAAGCTCGGGAGCTGCTGACGGGGCTCAGCCGGGCGCGGTGCAGCCCCTGCCAGCAGGGCCGAGTTTTTTGCTGGGTGTTTGGGGAGGATGAGTGACAAGGAGAGACCCAATTCCCTGCTGGAAATAAGAGGGGGGAAAGTGGGTTTAGAAGTGTGGTCGCAGGAGCCAAGGGGAGAAAGCGGTCTTGAGAAATTTTAAGATCTTTCACGATGATTCAGGAGAGGAAAAAGAGATGCAATCAGTGATTTTTTTACCCAGAAAGTTATTATGAGTTCTGAGCCCAGAGCTGATCCTTCTTACACCAGCAATGGAGCATTTTCAGTGGTATTTTCAGCATTATTTTGGTTACTTTTGTTGTCCAGATTGCTTTGCTGCTGCTGGAAAAGCCTCCTGCTTTGGGGTGCCCTGCAGAGCCCAGGTCTCATCCCTGGTGACCTGACCCTTAACTCTGCCGAGATCTGCCTGGGTCTATCCCGGGTTCAGGAGGAAAGAGAAGCTTTTCTTGGCAAGGAAATGCCTCCTGAGCAGCCTCTTCACAAACCAGGAACATGTAGGAAAGTCGTCCATCGGAGCCTGGCGTTTAAAGGGCTGAAAAATGATTGCAGCTTCCTTTGGTGGCTGCAGCGGGAGCGCGACGAGGTGACCTTTGAGGAGATTCTGTTTACTGCAGCCCCGGGCTGGGAGCCTTGCGTGAGATGGGCAGAGCTCTGCTCCCCGCCTTGCCTCTGACCCCTCCCGGCCTGCAGAACAATGGAGAGGATACCTTGCAACTGCTGGGGGAAAATAAATCACTCCCAGCCTTCCCCGGAGGATCCCAGCAGATGAGAATCCCACATGGCTGCACATCCTCTGCC
This sequence comes from Vidua macroura, assembly GCF_024509145.1. Classification (NCBI taxonomy): domain Eukaryota; kingdom Metazoa; phylum Chordata; class Aves; order Passeriformes; family Viduidae; genus Vidua; species Vidua macroura. Next base: position 20,547,927 of record NC_071581.1, on the reverse strand, counting down.
CGGCATCAGGTGCAAGGCGAGAGCTGGGTGTTGGGTGATGCCACGTTTGGTTCTCAGAGACAAAGCTGCCAAAAAAAAACCCCAAAAGCCGGGGTTTGTTCCTAAAGCCTTGATGACAGGAGTCCTCCCTGCTCCAGGTGGAAGCCACTGTGGATTTAGCAGCTTGTTGAGTCACCCTAAGTCTATTAAATACCTCGAAAAGCATCTTTTAGGGTCATCACAAGCACCCACCCCGTTGTCTTGAACACTTCCTGCTCCATCCAAGAACCTGGCACCAAAAATCTCCCACCTCCTCCCCATTTCTAAGAACTTGTGGCATCCGGATCCAGGGAGTTTGTGTCCTTTTGGGAGTCTTCAATCCTTCTTCCCAGGATTTTTGTGTCCCTTTAGGGATTCCCAATCTCTTTTTTCCCAGTTTTTTATGTCCCCCAATCCCTTTTCCCAGGAATTTTGTACCTCTTGGGGGATCCTGAAGGTCCTCAATCCCTTTTCCCAAGTTTTTTGTGTCCTTTGAGGTGTCCCCCAATCCCATTTTTCCAATAATTTTGTATCCCTCAATCCCTTTTTCCACGATTCTGTGTCCCTTGGGAGCTTCCACATCCCTTTTTATGTCCCCCAATTCCTGTCATCGGGAATTTTTTTCCCCTTTGGGGTGTCCCCAACCCCTTTTCCCAGTTTTTTTTGTGTCTCTTCCAGGCTTAAATAGAGCAGTTCAATTGCTGATCACATAACACCCAGATCCCCTTTTCTCCTCCCTCCTTATTCCTTCCAAAAAATCTCCTAATTCTCAAAGGTATAAAAAATAAAATATTAATAAAATCTGGCTGAAAGGCGCGTGTGAGGAATGTCATCCCTAATTATCCCAGTGCCAAATGACTCCTGAATTTCACCGGGGGCTGCAGCAGAGGATGAAGTGCTGGGAGTTTGGGCTGCTGGGATCCATTTGTAATTCATGAGGAAATCTTCAGACCTGCTTTTCCTGCTGGAGACTAAATCGAGCCTGTGCTGGAACAATGCTGAAAGGGTTCCCACTACAAAAAAAAGCACTTTCTAATAAACGGGAGATGGAAATTTAGATCCTCTGCTGCTTTTTTTTTTTTTTTTTTTTTTTTGTCGTGGCTGGAGGCATCCCTTGTTTCTATTCCAGTTTGGTAACAATTATAGACCCGCGCTTCAGGCTGAAAAACGGCCAGAAATGTTGCAGCTTCTTTTCCTTTTCCCAGTTTCCTTGTTTCCTGGTGTGCAGCGCTGTCCCCTGTGTGTCCCAGTGTCTGTGTGTGGTTGGGACTGGGGACAGGCAGTCTGCTCCAACTTCCTCTCCCTGCTGGACTGCAGCGGGTTGCCTTGCAATGGAAATTTGGGATGGTTTCCTGAATTTCGCAGGAAAATTTTTTTTTTTAAAATTTTTTTTTTTTTCCTTTTTATCTTTCTTTTGAGCTCCAGAGTCCTATTCCAGCCCAGGCACCTGCAGCAGCACACGTACACATCTATTCCCCTGGCTCTTGTTTGATGCTCACCCAAAAAGAGGAGCCCAAACCCTCCGTGCCCATCCCTCTTCCCCTGAGCCACATCCCTGTGGATTCCCAAGAGCCTGGCGTGGGATGCAATGGATCCCTTGGGATTCAAAGTGGATTTTGCCTGCTGCACCCCAGGACAAGACGGGGTGACCTTCACTGTCCCATTCCGTGCCTTCCCCAGCTGCTGCCACCTCCGTGCTCCAAGGCAGGACTGAGGAGATTCTGAGGAACTGGGATGGTACCTGCTGAGCAGCATTCCCTTCTGGCAAAAACCCAACCTGCCGCTGGAACAAGGATATGGCTCCTCCAGGGAGGGCTGCTTTCACCCCCCTGTGCATGAGGATGGCCGGTGAGAAGGAAATTTTTTATTTTTGCTGCCTTTTCCCCATGGATAGAGAATAATAATTGTAGGAGTTTGCAAAGAATTTTGTTCCCAGGGATTTGTGAGAGCCCTTCAAAAGCTGGACCTCCAAAAATTCCCCCTCTTGCCTCAAATGATGCTCTCAGATGATACCGAAGTTTTAGGGAGGTATTTGTAAACATTTTATAACAATTTTTATTACATTTTTTGGGAAACTTTTCACCAGAACCTGGAAACTCCGTGGCACAATTGATGTCAGATGGCACAGCCAGGGGAGTCACCTCCTCCCTCCCATCCCCTCATCCCTCCCGTGCAAACCAAAACAAGAGGAAAAGCTTTTAGCCCCAAGTCTTTGCTAATAAGTTGGTGTATCCATAACATGGAATTATGCTCGGTGTCTTCCAGCTGAGCCTGGACACCCAGCAGGGGCTCGGATAGGATTCCTTGCAATTACAGCACGAGATTGAGTTTGCAGTTGATTTGGGAATGGAGAACCTCGGTTTTATTCATTTCCTTTCTGCTGGAAATCAAGAGCTGAGGGCAGAATGTGGGGTGGGATCCCTCTCCAAACCCAGGTATTCCAAACACATCTGATGCACCTCCAGGGCCCAGAGCAGTTTCTGGGAAGGTGGAAGCTGGGATTCTTTATTTTGGGCTGCAAACACAGAATTAACTCATTCCCTGCTCTGCTACACATCAAGAATCTTCTGCTTGTGTTGCTGGAAGATTTGTGGAAATTGTCCCTGCCCACAGCAGAGGAGATGCTCTTCAAGGTCCTTTCCAACCCAAACCATTCCAAACCTCTGTTTTTATCGTTCCAACACCTTTGTGTTTGGTGAGCAGGGAGTAAAATTAAATTAAAATTAAAGCTTCCTTTGCAAAATAGCTCAAGCAACTGTGACGAAGATTGTTACAAAATGATTGTTGAGAGTGATAACAACAACCTGTATGACAATAACTTGTATGGCCTCGATGTACCTGGGCTGGCTCGGTGATAAGAGTGTGATAAGAGTGATTTGTGTTTATTTTTGTGCGGCCCCTCCGTGCTGGGAGGGTTCCAGAGGTGCTGCTGTTTGCCCAAAATAAAGTTTTAACTCCGTGCCCTGCTGGAGGAAGCACTTCCAGCCTCGGCTCCTCCTGAGCTCGGATCCGAGCGCTCCGGGCGGCCGGGATTGAAATCCCGGGAGGCTCGGGGCTGCCTGCACTCATAAATGAGGCATCCTTTGGAAAGCAGGGGAATTTGGACAGGACTCGCCTTGGCTCAGCCCGGCTCCTCACATTCCACACACGGAAGATTTATGCATTCCACCAGGAGAATAACCTCCTGCATATTTATTAACACACAGCCTGGACATAGCTGGGCTTCCTTCCCCTCCGTGCCCTGAGTGGCTGCAATTGCTGCAAGGCTGAGCCCAGCCAACCTCCCTGCCCAAAATTCCCTTTTAATGTGCTTTTCCTTCGCCCAGGTAAACGTTGCTTTGCTCTTTCTTCCAATTTATTTCCTCCCAGCATCCCAGATTTGATATTTCTTCTCCTAATGGCCTCTCTGCTTATCACAGGGGTTTGCACTTCTACTTCTTTAAAAAGAATAACTCTTAATGCTCCCAATAATAATAATGATGAGCTGAGTGCTAAAATTCAAGAGAAAGAAAGAATGGGTTTCTCACTATTTAAAAATCAGCCCAAAGCAAGCTGCACTTTTCCTGCAGTTTGAGGGATGATGTCAGAGCAGCAGATCCCTCTGCCCCAGGAATGGGAATATTTGTTCTTTAAATAACTGGACCTTGACTAAGCTCGGGGGAAATGAAAGAGAATCCTCAATTTCCATGTGTTTGGAACAGCGTCCTGATGAAGCTTTCTTCTTAATTAATTGAAAAAGCTAAATGAACTGTCAGTGTCCTGCGTCTGCTTCAAGTCCTGCTCAGGTTTTTATTAATTTCCACTCTGTGCTTTTGGATTCATCCGTCTAACTCAGCCTTGATTGCGAACCTAGGAACAATTTGTCTTTTCGATCCCCCCTTGACAGGACATTTGCTTCCTGCCAGGATTACAAGGAATTTAAGAGCGACTTTCACACCCAGGTTGTGTTTTACCGTTTACAGAGTCCAGCTTTGACCTTTATTTATGGAGTTTTTAATGTAGGAAATGTTACTTTTGAGTTTTATCTCTGGATACCTGCTGTGTGCAGAGCTCCGTGTTTGTGCTGTGTCGATGCTGCAGCAATTCCTTGGAAAAAAATAGGAGCTTTAAAATCATGGCAGCATGATTAAGGAAGATCATATGGATAAAAGGAAAAGGAAAAGTTATTAAAAGAGAAATTCTTAAGGTGAATACAAAATTAAGAGATCAAGAAATATCTTGATAGCTCTTGCTCCCTACTTCCCTCCTTGGAGTATATTTTCCAGACAGAGCAAAATGGTTTATTTGAAGGAAATTAGAAATACATTTAGGGCTGCTGGGTTATTTCAGTTTTGATTTGCAGGGAGACATGATCTGAAGGAGAAATGCTGCTTTTTGAGTGGGAAAAGGGTGAGCTGCAGCACGGGGCTGTAAACGAAGGACTGGGCAGCCAAAGGGACTTTTTACTGTTTTACAGGCAACAACATTTAGGGCATAGAGGAGAAAATTCCCAGATCCTCAGGCAGAGAATAAGCAAGGAATGAGACTTGGGTTTTCCTTAAAAACAGTGTGCAGTCAAATTTTCATTATTAGCCTGTTTGAGTTTATGAATTCTTATTTATTCCACCACAGTGCTCGAATAAATTAATAAATTGACCTGTACCTGCGTTTAGATGTGTCCTTCCATAGGTTTTTATTTTTCCATGGATTTTTACATTGTCCCCTATGCACAGAAGATCGTGGTGAATTAGATATTCGATATTTAGTAGCACCAAGGGGAATTTGGAGAGTTTAGGTCATGTATTTCACTTCATAAAAGTCTCCTTTAACTTCTGGGGAGGACTCTGCCACCTCCCTCTCCTAAACCCCTTTTTAAAGGTTCAAATCCTTCCTCCATGCTCCATCTTCGGTGACAAGGATAAACTTCCCTTTAAACTAAAGCAGGGGAAGCCGTGCCTGGCCACGGGCTGCAATCCCTGGGATGCACAGCCCAGCTCCAGGAGCATCCCTCACCCTGAAGGCTCCGGCTCCAGATGTGTCCCTGTCCCCACAGCTGTGGGCAGAGATAAGGGACAGAGCCGGGTGGATTCCAGGTCGGAATTTCACCCCCTTATCTCCCTCTGCTGCAGCTCTGCTTTTGCTGGGGTTTCACACACTGGGGTTGTTCCTGCAGCGATATCAATTAATAATTACAGCCACCTATTAGCTGATTTAATCCCGGGGTTGTATAAATAACAGTCTGTATATTAAGTGTTGTAATTCTTTCAATAAAATTAAATGAAATTGTTCGTTATTTTTCACTCTCTCCAGAGCAATTAAAGATGTAGAGATTTTTTTGGACAGTCTGGAAGTTCAGCTTGGAGTTTATTAAATCAGTCCCAACCTTATCTAAACCTCCCTGGAATTGTGTGATAAGAAAATCTTATCACTCAGAATTTACAGCCCAGCCAGAGGAGCCTCGTATTTTCTTCACCATTTCCTGCTGCCCTCAGCTGAGAGCAGCAACACCCCAAAATTTTGATCCCCTTTTCTGGAGGACAACTACAACCATAAAAAGGAGTTAATTGAAGTCCTTCAGCCTTAAAAAATATCTATTTTTGGAGTCGTCTGCTGGTAAAGAGGTTGATGCTTTTATTTGATCTCAAACAGGTTTTTCCCATCTGGTGAGACAGGGTTCAACTAAAAACCCCCGGACACTTTGGATATGAAATGTTTGGCAAAATCCAGACATTGGAACATCTGTTTCAACCTGATTTGAGTCCTCCTTTCCCCCCCGAACCTGCCGCCCCCAGCGCATCTGGGATTGCTTTCTCCCTTATCTCCCCGACCCCAATTCCAACACCCTCCCGTCTGTGGTTTCACTCTTCGTTAGGAAATCGAGTTTTATTTTCCAAACCACCACAAACAAGATACCAGACAGGGGCTTTGCCCCTTCTTTACCAAGGGGCGTGAGAGAAGTTAATTTATTACAAAATACGAGGCACTGAAAACAAAATATGAGGTTTTTTTTGGGGGGGGTTGTTTTACCCCGTGTCTGTCACCGCAGGCTCCGTGCTCTTATCAGTTTATCCCCAGCTTTTATCCTAGAGAAAAAAAAAAAACAAACAAACAAAAAAACTCTTTTCTGCTAGAAATACGAAATATCCTTCTCCAGAAGGGAGCAGTGGTGCGCGCCTGCCGCATCCCGGCTCCATCCCCAGCACCCCGGGAATTCCGTGCCCTCCGGGACGGCGGTGGGGAGGGAGGCAGAGGCTGCGGGTGGTTCAGGGTGCAGAGCCAGCACGGGAGGACTGGGAGCCACAAATGCCCGCAGGCCACTGATAAATGACCCGATTGCTGCTCCCTGCGGTTTAAAGGGGAAGGGAAAGGGCAGAGGGAGAGATAAGGAAGGGGGATGAGAAGGAGAAGAGGCCAATAACAGGTCCAAACCCGCTGTGATTTTGCAATCTGGCAGCTTTTGCTGAGTGCTATTTTTTTTTTTTTTTCTTTTTTGTTCCTACTGGATTTGTTCTCTGTGCTGAATCTGAGGGGGGGGGGGGGGGGAAGACTTCAAAATCCATCTGAAATTCTTATTGCACAGCACTGGAGTGGGGAAGGAGAGAAAACTCTTTATGAGGGTGAGTTGCTACAGCCATACATCAGGGAAAGTGATCCTAAACACACCCCAGTAAACCCAGACCCTTTTGCTCCTCATTTACCCCAAATTTAAAATGGAAACCGGGAGCAGCCCAGATCCAAAACCTCTCTCTGTATCAGCTTTCCTCAGCCCCACGACACGAAAACACAGCTAACAAAGATCTTTTGAGGGCAGCAGATGGAGTTTGAACCTTGGAGCCAAGTCCAGCCCCAATCTTAATGAGGTCTAGAGGAGTTTTACCTCAGTTTGAGACTCATAACGGGGTCTTTCATGTGCGTCCCCGGCTGCGTGTGTGTCTGGATATACACAGGCACACCGGGCTCATCCCTGAAAAAACTCCCTGGGTATCTGAGATAGCAAAATAACCTCACCTCACTCTTCCCCTGGGAACACTTCAAACGCTGAGGGAAGGACATTTATTGACCTAAGGAAACCGCTGGGTGACCACTGCGGGTCCCCGCGTGCGAGAACAGCGGCGGCGTTTGTTGCCTCTCTGGCTTGCAGGAGATATTTGAAGGTGAAAGGAGTTTAAAAGGACATGAATCCCTCAAAAATGAGCTCAGAATATGCCAGGCATGATCTGAAGGAAGTTAGAGGTGTGTAGCTGGTAGCTGGATCTGATTAATGCACAGCCAGGAGGAGACAGCCGTGGGGAAATGGGGTAAATGGTCTTCAGCTGGAACAAGCAGAGCCAGCAACGCTCACCAGCTTCCCCTGGACAGGGGCTGTGGTTTTCAGGGATGCTGTTGGAGACCCAGTGTCTTTTGTTTCAGCTTTTAATGCACATTCCTTCACACAGGAAAAAAAAAAAAAAAAAATCCCTGTATTCCCAGTGTTTTAGTGTTATCCAGAAGGGAGCGGGGTGGCACAGGTTTGTCTTTGTCCCAGTGTACGCGGAATGGAAACCTTGGGGTGGAAACCTTTGTCCTCAAGTGCCCTGGAGATGCCCAGAGCTGCCAGGGGAAGGGGGATTTAACACAATTCCCAAGGCTGCTTCGTCTCCACTGAAGGAACACCCAGGGAAAAAGGGTACCTTGGCTGGGGGATCTCCAGAACTTGTAACCTGCTCCTCACCCATGTCCAAAGAGGAAGTTTGAGTGCTGCAGGTTCCCTTTTTCACCATCAGACGGGAGGAAAATCCCCATTCCCAGCTGTGACCTCCGTGTGGGATGGGGGATGAGCACCCAATGCAGTCCAAGGTCAGGACACGTGGGATTGAGCCGTGTGCCCATCACTGGATGTCAGAACAATGCTGAGGCAAGAGACAAGCACAAGACCAGGCAACTGCAGCAATCAGATCTATGGAAATGAGGCAAAAACCAGGGAAAAAAAATACACAGATCATATTTTTTCCATGTTTTTTTATCAGGCTTTTCTTTTAAGTTTTGGGTGTTGGGATGCTTCCTCTTACCCATTCAGCTGAAATTCAGTGTTTTGCCTGGAAAGCAAAACCAGTGGAGAATGGGAGAGAAGCTAATTTTGTTATAAAAATAATCTTTTATCTGTGCACGACAGCAATATTTATTCAGGAAGGGTACACAGACAGCAGGAGGTCAGCACTCCCACTGCTTGGCTCAAAGGCTCCACCACTCTTTATTTTGTTTTATTTCTCCTTTTCTTTCTTTTTTTTTTTTTTTTTTTTTGACAATTCATTCCCATAGATATTTATTTTTCCTGAAAAGCCTTGAGCTGATTTCACCCGTCCTCAATTCAAACCAATAAACTCACGGTGGCTGCTTGGGTTGGGTGTTTTTGGTCACAATTTCGGCTTGTGCTTGATGGCCCCACACTGACCTATCTCCACAAATAACCTCCCCGTGCCTTTCCACAACAAACAGACTTTATTCCTTCAATCCAAGCTCCTGAAATTTGTGGTGGAGTTGTACAGATTTTCCTTGGAACTAAAACCTGAGAACCTGGTGAGATGTTGCAACTCTTTTTTTTTTTTTTTTTTTTTTTTTTTTAATACACAGCAATAATTTTTATGCTTCTCCTTTTCCCCATTCCAGTCCTGGGAGGTGTTGGTGCCTCCTCCAGCATCTCTCCAAACACGCCACAAAAACACATCAGTTAAGAGCAACCTTTCTGTCAGCACAGAGATGCCAAAATCTAAATAGAATTTGTCATCTCGTTAAGAAGGAAGAGAATTTGGTGTTGCTTCATTCCCTTGACGTAGCTTCAGGATGCTCCTCTTGGTGGGTGACGGAGAGGAGCAGGGAGGAGACGACATTTAAGGGAAAGGAGAAAAAATTGGGTTGAAAACCTGAGCAAACCATTCTGTTTCAGGTGAACTGCTCTAAAACTGAAGGCTGTGTTTCAACCTTATTAAAATACTGCCTGGGCTCTGGTGAAACATGGATCTGTCAGTGGAGGAACTAAAGGAGGATGTTATTCCAATGTTCGCTGTCTCTTTCTATCCATTTTCATCCCACGTTGTGATATAAGGCTTTAAAAAGCCTTTAAGCACCTGTAATAACATTCACCTTTTCATCAAAATCTCCTTGGAGCATAAGAAATGATGTTTATTTAAATTTTGCAACGGGCTAACGATAAAGTCCCGTCTCTATTTTCCTGCTTCTGTGATTTGCACATGAAAAGCTTTAGCGAGGCTGGGTTTCGTTTAGGGTCCTCTCTCCTTCCTAAAGACATTTTATTAGGGGGAACACAGCCTCCCCTCAGATTGGAGTGATGTGCTCCAGAAAACGCTGCTGAAACCAACAAAATAACTTAATTTTGGTTTTATTTTGTTCCAGTTAAACAAGGCAATGCTGCACAACTCCCACCTCCCAGCAAAGATAACACAGCAATGTTTTTTTAACTCTTTCTACTGTGGTTCTGATGGAGCAAATTTTGCTTGTAGAAAGAAAAAAAATCCCTGGAAGATTCACCAACCAGGCAAGCAAAAATACTACCATTTTAATTCCTTGTTTAGGTGTTTTTTTTTAGGGTTTTGTTTTTTTTTTTTTGCCTTGCCGTACTGCAAAGAACACCTCACTTTGCTGATGGAACACGCCTTGAGCGCTGCTCGGCTGTGTCAGCAGAGAAAGGGGGAGTGAGAAGAAGGAGAAAAAGATCTGAGTTTGACAGACTTAATCTAAGCCCTGCTGAAAGACGGGGCTGACTGAGCGCTCCGAGCGCGCCCGATCCGTCACCATCTTCTCGCCTTTCAAACCCCCACGGGGGTGTTCCCTCCTGGATTCCCTCCTGGATTGAGGGACAGGCTCTGCTGAGCCTCCAGCCCTTCCTGGCTCTACCCCACTGCCCCAGGCAGGCACCAAGACTCTCCTGTGCTGTAGGAAGTTGGGATAAAATCCCATCTTTTCTCCCTTTTGGAGCGGGACGGCTCCGATCCCTCAGTGCAGCTCCAAGCAAGGTGTTCCCCTCATGCAGGGGTGATTTTTGTGAGTGCCAGAGGCTGAGCAGCCCTTGGATTTCCCTCAGCTGAGCCTGCCAGGGTGGTGGAGCAGAGGAGACGTTGGAGATGGCTGGAGACAGACGGCGACAGTGGGAGGAAGCGCTCAGTTGACATTAGCGCGACGGGAACAACAACAATCCCGGCTGCTGTCATGTTTTGTTTTGTCTTCAAGGCACCATGGTGCTGGAGAGCGTTGCAGAGGGGGCTGAGGAGCCTGGAGATGCTTTGCAGATGTTTAAAGGGGGACCCCTCACACCCAGAGGAGGAGCCTGGCAGGAGACGGGGAGGTCCCGATTCGAATTGCAGGGAAAAGGCAGGGATGGAGGTGGGATCACGGCAGGTCCAGAGGCCAGGACTTAAATCTGAGGGACAGAGGAGGGCAGGGGTGGGGATGGGCTGCGAGGTGAGGACAGGGAGGGGACATCCAGTACCGCAGAGAAGAGCAGGAGCTGCACGCAGAATGGAGATGCAGCCAAAGGGGCAAGCTAGGAAAACATCCTTGGCAGAGGTATCCTGGAGGTGGAGCAGCTGGAAGTGAGGGATAGTCCCTGACCAGGGATGAGAGCCTGGGCACAACTTCTGAACACGTCTTACCAGAGAGCCTGGTGCCCGAGCTCATATGTTGGCTTCAAACTGAATGAGAGGAGGTTTAGATTGGATTTTAGGGAGAAATTCTTCCCTGTGAGTGAGGTGAGGCCCTGGCACAGGTTGGAGAAGCTGTGGTTGCCCCTGGATCCCTGGAAGTGTCCAAGGCCAGGTTGCACAGGCCTTGGAACAAGCTGGGATAGTGGAAGCTGTTCCTGCCCATGGGGTTGCACTGGATGGGCTTTAAAGTCCTTTCCAACCCAAACCATTCCATGTACAAATAGACACAGGAGCATTTTCAGGAATTCTTTGTGGAAATACATATATTCACCTCCCCATAATTAATTCTGGGATCACTGTGTGTGCAGGCAGGGGGGAAACAAACCCATTTTTTTTATGTTTGCCTCCTCCTTCCATGCAGACATTTCAGTTTCTTTGAGTTTTCTTCAGGCTTAACCTCCCTCTTTCATCACCATTTTGCCTGTTCCCCACAAAGCACCCAACTGGGAGCCATCAGAACCGCGAGGACGGAAAACTGCGGAGGAAAGGCCGTTGAAACAAATTCATCTTCAGTTTCTGGCTCATTTTGTGGCTGAACAAAAGGTTGTCAGCACGCTGGGAGTATTGATATTTCCAGTGGGAAAATCTGGATTTAGAAAAGAAAATTGCCGGTTGCATTATTTCTGTTATTACTATTATTATTACCAATATTAATATCATTAGTATAATCATTATCACTATGGCTTTAACATATCATTGCTGAACATTGGAATAACATCCTCCTTTTTCATTATGATTATGATTATAATTTTTATTATTATAATTATTAGTATTGCGCTTTGCTCTGCTTTGGTTGCTTTGCTCTCGCTGTTAAAGGAGAAACTTTCTCCTTTAACATTTCTCCTACGATCCCTGGAAATCCCTGAGGACTGGGAACCAGGAAGAGCTGGTGGGGCCATAACTCGCTTTCCTGAGCCGTGAGCGTGTCACCAAACCCTTCCCAGGAAACCGTGATTGTAACCGAGCCCTCCAGCAAAATTTCGCAGGGCTTTCTTCCCCAGCAGGATAAAATTAGCCGAGCTCTCCCGAGATGACAGCTAAGAACTCCAGCTTCCCTCAGATGACCTCAATGGAGTCATTTGTTGCTTAAATGACAGACAAACGCAGTAATTAGGTCTATTTAGTAAAGGGGAGGTGAAAGGTCAAACTACTGGGCAAACTGTCTCCAGTGCTTGACTTGGGGACCACGCCGGGGCTGTGCGGGAGGTGATGTTTGTACAACAACCTGACACGGGCAGCAGCAGGTCCCTGCTCGGCCCCGGGGGCTGCCAGGCGTGTCCCGAGCCTGAAATCCCCCGTTTGTGCTCATAAACCCCCGAGCTGGCTCATTTGTGTCGTAAGGGATTAGAGGCAGAGGAAGGAAGAGCTGAGGAAAAGATGAGCTACAGGTTTGGGGTGGGTTGGGAGATGTGGGATGAGTTAAGTGGGAAATCACCAACGTTCCCCACTTCATTTCCCTCTTTCTCCCTGGCAATTTGCTTGTTTCTCCCTCTCTTTGCTTGTTTGTTTCCTGAGCTTGGTTGTGTTTTGTGTCACCAAGCCAACATAGACAAGCCGCACCTGGATTTTTCTCTTTTTTCTCAAAAAATCTCTGGATTTTTTTTAGTTTGGATGCCACAGATCAGAGGCTGAACATCACTTCTGCATGAAAGCACTGCTTGCCACACATCCCAAATCTCCAGAAGATCTCTGAACCGAAATGTGTAGCAGAAGAGGCTGTTTTTGGCAGTTGAGCTCCTGCTGGCTGCCCATCCTCAGGTCTCACAGCAAACTCAGCATCCTTTTACCTATGGATTTCCCTCAGCTGTTTCATAAAGGAGGGAAAATCTGTCAGATTTTTAAGCAGTGGAAACTGTAAATGAAGAGTTACAATTTGCAAAGAGAGGTGGTAGAAGGTGACCGAGATTTTGGTTTTGGAGTGCTCCTCACCAAAAAAAAGTGCCACATTTCTGGATTTTTCTCTGCGTTTTCTTCAAATTCCCCTGCCACGATTTTCTTCTGTACTTTTGTGGGTACAGAAGAAGTCTTCCACTTTCTGTGGTGCTTAGAAATCCTGAAGGTGACCATGGTCCATCCCTGGGGTGATCACTGCTCTGAAGCACATTTGGGTGTCCTGGCATTTCCCTGCACGCCTTCCCTCCCCCACATCCCATCCACCTGAGCCCCTGCCTGTCTCCTCCAGATCCCTCTGTAAAACTCCCTTCCCTCGGGAGGCCTCTTAACCCCTGTCTGCGGGGCCCCGGGAAGAGGTGCTGGTGATGCTGCTGAGAGAGAGGGTCACGAAGAGCCTGACGTGAGAGTGAAAGGAAAATTAGAAAACAAACAGAGGGGAGGTGGAAACGCGCCCGCCCTTGAAGTGCAAAGACCTCCCCGTCCCCCGTCCCCCCCCCCGAAAAGGGGCTTATCTTCAAAAAAGGGCCCTTGCGATGATACAAGAAAGAACAGACTTCTCACACCTTGTCTTCACTTCCCGCAGATCCTATCTGCCCACAAGTGCCTGTGATCTCGGGCAGACCTCTCTACCTTGCCCCTCGCCTTTCAAGTCTGCGGCAGCTGTTTTGCTAAGCCGGAGACTTTCCCACTTCATCCTTTTCTCCCTGGCTGATGGCTCGGGAGAAGACAGGCGGCGTTTCTGACGGGCTCGGGCAGCGGGAAATGTCATTCCAGAGACTTTCTTTTGTATATTTTCTCGTGGATGGATTAGTTTGTTTGAAGAGCATCTCCTATTTAACACCTCATTGAGCAAAAGAACACGCAGGGACAGGAGTTTTTTAACGGGCTGCTTGTAAGGAGCTTAAAGTGCACACTGAGTACTTAAATAATTTGCTCCAGTTTCAGGAATACTGATCACACAGGAGTTAGAGTGAGTCATGAAACTTATATGTTTTATAATTATATAATCCATATTTTTCCACTGCTTCTCAGTCCAAAAGCAGACGAATCATGACATTCTGGATGAACACACGGGGTGTGAGTAAAGAATCCCAAACTGGAAATAGGATTTGTTTTGCTGGTTTATTCACCTCAGGATCTGGTTGGAGTCCCATGGCTCCTGTGTTGGCGTCAGCAGGAGGGATGTCCCTCAGCCAAGAGCAAGGAGCAGCCCTTGTCCACATGGATTGAGTCATTCCTGCAGGATAATGGTAACACGTTGCTTTTGCACTTCTCCATCGACAGGAGTGACCTCCCACCCCCAAAAATGCTGAGGTTGTCTCAGGAGACCTCCCTTCATCTGCTCCCTGTCTTCATCTGACACAAACCATCCAGCAGGTCCCCTGTAATGGGATTACATGGGTGAAATCCACTTTATCGGGAGATCTTGGAGTGTTTATTGGTCCTTTGTGACACTCCTGGGAGAGAAGTGCCCAATTCAGATTGATAACATTCCTCCCTGCTCTGCTACCCTTCCTGAAGGAGCTTTTCCCTGGCTGTTCAAGGACTGCCCATGGGATAAAGTCCAAATCCCTTCCCATGGAGCAGGTCTCTTTCACAAAGCAGGCAAAACTGTTTCTTCCTTGGGGAAAAATTAGCTCCAACAGCCGCCTCAAACCCTTCCAGCCCAATCAACTCTTATTCTGTGCTTTGTAGGTCACTGCAATTTCCTATGAACTTGAGGGGAGATTTTCTTGGGAAAAGCTCTCTCCTTTTTTTTTTTTTTTTTTTTTCTCTGTAACTATTCCAGCTGTTGATTTTCCCCTAGGAAAGTCGAATTATACTTGAGCATTGTATCAGCAGATGGATTAAAAAGCTGATCTGTCACACAAGAGAAACCTGAACTGAACAGCTTCCTGCATTTCCTGGGCTGGGAACCTTAGAAAACAAGACCCAGACTATTTTTCCTCTAGCACTAAACAACCAGGACGAAATCAAACCATGACCCCTGAGGCTTTGGAGGACATTTGGGATTTGGTGAGCTTGATGTACACAACCTACAAGGGAGGGGAAGCCATTGGCCAAAATTCTAGCTTTTTAGGGAGCAGAGAAAATTGTAACCACGTTCCAGGGAGCTTGCCAGGGAGGCTAATAGACTGATCTCATCCACCTTGATGTAAATCCAGCCCAGCTCCAGCAAAGCCAATAGCATTATCCTGGCCCCGTGTGGAGGTACCGCTGAGATCACAAATGACACATTTCTAATGAAGACAAAGTTAAGGGAACACGTGCCCCGCATGGAGAGGGAGGGTGGAGCAACGTCCCAGGCTTTGGATCTCAGAGGAAGTGGAACTGGCTCAAGGATGAAGGATTTTGGAGGTGTTCTTCCATGGATTTGCTGTGTGTGAGCCCTTTGGGATCTGCTGCTCCTCCTTGCTGAACCTTCCCACTGGAGATTTTCGAGGATGTCTCAAGGTGCCCTCCCACAACCTGATTAAAGGAGGCAAGGATTTATCTGAAGTGTCTTGCCTGAGTCCAAAGAGAAGGGCAGAAGCAAGAAAGGAGCGGTGCCATGAACTCATTTCCCGAAATCTTAGTTGAACATGGTTTAAAAAAAAAAAAGTGCTATGGGAAGCCTGGACAGGCTCCTTCCTTGGATGCACAGAAAAAACTTCATTGTGAGCTCCCCAAGGGTTCTGCCTCTCTGGTTTGAAATCTCGTGCAAGAGAGAATAAATACAGACCCCTTCCCCCTCCTCCCCTGACATTTCAGTTGTGATTAAGGCACCATTCATCGCCCCTCGTCTTCCAAAGCCTTTACTATTTATGGACCTGCTGTTTTTCCAGGGGTCGACACTAGCGTGCATTCAGCTCCGTTCTTCTCTCCCCGTCCCATCCTGTCCCCCCTCTCCCCTCCCTGCCGGCATTTCTCCATTTCAGTAGAGAAACCACGAGTGACTGGAGTGTCTGTGACCTCTGGGGCTGTCAAACTCCCACTGACTAAATAAAACCAGCCCGAGAGGGAGAGAGCTCCCATAAATCACCTCCCGTGACAGAGACCACCTGGGATTTGCTCACTGCGCAGAGGTACCCGGCCCGTTCCAGCTGCTGAGCTTGCACTTCCCCGCATTTTTATGGACACCGTTGGAGAGATACGCCGTGTTTACACAAGGAATGGAAATTTCAGCTTTACTGCACGGAACTGCTCGGCTCGAGGTGGGCAAGCTCTTTGATGAGGGAAGGGGTGAGGCCCGTGGCACCCCAGAGGTGTGGGAAGAGCTTGCTCCCAGGTGGGATGGGGCAAGTGATTCCAGCCTTTGGGCTGTTCATCCACATGAAAGCTTTTTCCACGCTGAGGGAAGGTGAAGGCGTTCATGTCAGAGGAAAGCGAGGTCAAATCCAGGTCTAGACAGGCTTGGTTGTGGCCAAGGGTGCCATCTGCAGCTTCTGGATCTACTTGAGGGCCCCCAGGTCATCATTTACCATGTCAGGGTGCCCAGTCCCTTCAAAGTCACCCTGAGCCACCATGGAGCCTTCAGCCAACCTGAACATCAGCAGGGATAAACCGAAAGGGACCATGGAATCATGGAAGGGTTTGAGTTGGAAGGGACCTTAAAGCTCACCCAGTTCTACCCCCTGCCATGGGCAGGGACAACTTCCACCAGCCCAGGGTGCTCCAAGCCACAACCAGCCTGGCCTTGGGCACTGCCAGGGATCCAGGGGCAGCCACAGCTGCTCTGGGCACCCTGTGCCAGGGACTCCCCACCCTCATCAGGAAATATTTCTCCCCAAAATCCCATCTAAACCTGCTCTTGTTCAGTTTCAATCCATTCCCCGCCGTGAAGATCAGCTGCAGATCTGCCCCTGCTGAGCGAGGAGCCCTTTCTGAGGTCTGATATGAGCATTTCCAACGACTTCACTGAATCCATGTGTCTGTGACAAAGTGATTTTGGGATTTGCCCCTGCCCTACACATCTGGCAACGTTGCTTTAAATTATTTCCAGCCTGGATTGCAAAGCTCATCTGTTGAGGCCTCAACATTTGTTATTAAGTAGCATCACCATTTTCAAACAAAAAGATGTATATTCCAAGCAATGTTTATCAAAAAAAAGACTTTCACTAACAAGAAAGGAATTTTGTTGATTGTCTTCCCTGAACAAAGAAAATGGGGGGCCAGGGAGGTGAACAACCAGAAAGGTCAGGAACATTAATCCTGTGAAATGAAGTTTTAAGTGGAGAAATTAGGCTTAGATATCCAGAAAGGAGGATCATTTCCCAGTGGTTTCTGGAATTAAAAAAAAAAAAAAAAAAAGGTATTTGAAAATGGCAGCTAACAGGTGTGTGAACTTTCTTCTGCTTGCCTTTTTTTCTGACAGTACAAATTTTAAAGCAACTTTATTTCAATTTTTTTTATTTCATGGGAAGAGTTCTTCCCCAGGATCTTGAATGAACAAGAAGCTAAGACAGATTTCAGGATAGGAACACATTTTTCCATCTTGGAGGTTTTTGCATCCAAAATTCAGCTTGGGAAACTCTGAAGCCGAGCTGATAAAAGTGAAACCCTGGGACTTGGTGCACAAATAATTTTTTTTCAGACTGAGTCCAAACCCAAGTAACTCAGAGGAAAAGCAGTTTGGAAATATTCTGGGTGATATCAGCCAGCAGTGATATTTTGCTTTTGCACTGATAAGCAAAGCCAGAAATCAGAGTTGCAGTGAATGAACCTGCTCATGTTGAACCTGCTCGTGGTGGAACCCCCCCTTCCAATCCAGTCCTGCTGACCCTTCCCATCTCACGCTGTGCCTGACTTGGTTTTCCCAAAAAAGCTGAGGATGATGTCCAAGGTGGATCAGGAATGACTCCGTTTGCAGAGGAATGACACTCCCAGATTGCCCCTCCACTCTCTTCTGGCCCAGCCTTGCCCCTGCTACTGTGGAGTTTCCAAGCTCCCTGCACTTCTGGATCTCAAAGGAGAAGAAGCTGCTAAGAGAAGCTGGAGAGGAGCCTGAAGAGGGCTGGGAACTTCTCAGTTGGAAGTCAGGCAGTTGGAAGCTGGTCTGAAGTTCCTTGATATTTAAAATTATCTCATTTTTGTGCCCCTTTTCGCCTCTTTCCCCCTTTAACAGAACCAAGGTCTTGCCATGGGACACTTGATGGGGTCACCAAAATGCTGGAGACCAAAGAGAGCCCCCAGCTTTTTTTGTATTTATAGGAGATGTTCAAACACCTGGATATCCAACCAGGATATCCTGTGGACCAACTGAGATCATGCTGGATCTGGCACTTGGAGTGAGCCATGGACACCGTGGTCCTCAGCACGTGCTCGTTGCTGGTGGCTGGGCACAATTTTGGGACCAGCCCCTCACATGCATCCCTTTTTCCCTGTGCCAGGACAGCGAGTTTGCTTTTCCCTGGAGCCCCTTCAGCTGTGGGATGCCAGAGAACGTGCCAGGAGGAGAAAATTCCTTGCTGACGTAAATGCAGGAACAGCCCTTGCTAGTGGCATGTGTGCTCCCTGCCAGGCTGAGAGGGATTGGGCGTTACTCAGAACAGCGTCTCTGTGTCCCTTTCACACACAAAAAAAAACCCCTGAACCCTTTCCACCAGCTCCACAAATTTAATTTAGGAGCGTTGCACGTTCTCAGATAAGGGTTTGGTTCACCCAGGTTTACAGAGTTACATTTAATTGGAGAGCTCAGCAAAATCTGAGAGGTCTTCATAAAGACTTGGGCAGCCAGGACATTAATTGCATTATTTTCTTTATAGATAAATCTTATTTGGTGGAGCCACCATAATCAGATAAAGAAGAGATAAGATCAAACCTCGCCTTTAAATTCCAGATCTCCTGTCTTGAGAAAATATGGAGCTCAGATTACGGTGAAACTTTTAATGGGCTTCAGAGATTTCTGCCCAAGCGGGATGGGAAAAAATGTAGATCCTCTGAGATCCTGGAAGGAGCAGATATCCCGGGTTTGTGCAGTAGTCAGCAGTTTCAGATAAGGAACAGAGGATTTTCAGGTCTGATTGCTGATGTTTTCCACGTAAAAGCCGTGGAAAGGAGAAGGACCCGAGTCTCTTCAGCCATCGCAAAAGCCAGCCCTGACACTCAGCCTAATTCTCCTTGTTGGCTTTGATCCAAAACATTCTTCCGAGCAGGAGAAGCCTGGGGAAGGGAGAGGGGAAGGGACCAGGGGGAAGCCTGCATAAGGGAGCCAAGAGGCTGCTCTGGAAAATCACGGCTGAAGTTACAGGAGGAGAATTAATCTTGAGAGGCCGCATGTAACAGTTCCATCCATCAGCATGACACCGGTACCATTATTAGAGGAGATGGAAAATTAAATTGCAAAATTATCTGTTCTGTTTCATTGAGGTTGAGGTTTTTTTTGGTGGTTGTTTTTTTTTTTTTTTGGTCTTTCTTTCTTCCCCCTTTTCATTCCAGGCATCTCTCGCAGCAATACCACTGGCAGTTGGCAGCGGGTTTATTAAAAGCACCTGGCCATGAAAGGAAATCAGATCCCAGGGCACGTTTGGTAGCGCTGCCATCGCAGAGCTCCTGGTCCAAACGTGGCAGGAGAGGGGGACTCAGCTGGGCGGAGCGAGGGCCCACGCGAGGGGCCCTGTGTGGGATGCCCTGATGTGCCAAGCTCCTGGGCATCGTTTTCCCTCAGGATCGTGGCTGACTGCCAGACTCCAAGTCCTGCCCATCTCTAAGCACGGGAGAGATGTTGGAGATGAGAAACCTTGGCCCTGACTAGAGGGCACCCGCGTTATTATTCTCCTCTTCTTCTCACTGATGTTCCCTACCTCCATTTCGGACTTTTCGGGGTTTTGCTGTCCCTTTCCTCACGTTTTCTTCCAAATTTCCCACTGCTTCATCTTCCACAACCTCTCCTCTGAAGCTTCTAAAGGCTATTTGAGACAACTGGGAATAAAATAATTTAAAATCATAAAAAAATTGAAATCCTCATCAGAATATAATTTTAAACACCCTGCTCCCACCCAAGCAGTCTTTTCTTTGGCATTCCAAACACAGGGACACCCCAACATGTGTCCAAGACCAGGCTGGATTGGGCTTGGAGCAACCTGGGATAATGGAAGGTGTCCCTGCCATGGCAGGGGATGGAATGAGATGAACCTCCCAACCCAAACCATTCCATGATTCTATAAACCTAAAATCATGGGAATCCAAGAGAAGAGGGATTAGCAAGCAGCTAGTCCCAAAGTTCAACAGCCCAACCTGTGTTCCTCTTCCAACTGATGTGCAAAAAGTAAATACGAAGAATAAAGCATAAAAATTATTAAAAAACCTAAAAAACGGAGTCTCTGTAAACCGTAAGGGAGAATTTATCAAGAAATGTCAGGAGTGGATCAAGCCCTAATGAGTGGAAGAGTTCTGGCTGGTTTTGAGTCTTAATTGACCATTATCTCATAAAGAAAATAAGGAAAAAGAAGCAGCAAAGAGGTGACCTGAGTATCTCTGTGTTGTGCTGGTGGGAAGATCAATCCATAAAAGGAGAAATGTAAATAAATTGTCCATCTGGGTAGGAACTGAGCCCTGGGCTGCCACCAAAGAGAATTTCTTTTTATTTTTTCTTTTTTAATTATGCACAGCAGTGAGGTTTGTACTGAACAAACCTTGTCTCCCTTGTCTTTTCTCTGCCTGATTCCTGGATTTTCCTGGCTGTTGCATTGATGAGTAATTTGTAGGGGTCAAGGCATAAACTGCAATTCCAGCACTGTATTTTGTGCTGTTACTGTTTCCCTGACAGGGGAGACATCGGTAAAATAACAGTAAATATAAATATCCAGTTCTCGAGAAGCTCTTCAATCAGAGATTCTCAAAGTATTTTGCAAAGGGAAAAGGCTTTGGAGTGGTTCGTCAAATTGAGAAAACTTTTCAGCAGCTTCAGTCAGGGGTTTCTGCCAGTCCTGATGGAGATTGTGTGGCTTTTGTGGGTGTCAAACTCACAGCTCCTGGGGGAACCTGGGCATCCACCTCCATGAAATATTTTGATAACATAGTCTTGGCTTTAGTATCGAAGTATCTCATGGAGGTGGATGCTCAGATCCCCCAGGAGCTGCTGTGACCAGAAACCTCCTTCCATGATATGATTCAGAGGTGGAGAGGCTGAACCTGGAATTTAAATTTTTGGGGGCATTTTTATGGCCTGTTTTTTCCATCAAACTTGGAAGACACAACTTCTTTGCATTGGTTCTCTCGCAGTGAGAGAGAAATTCCTGAATCCAAAGAAAGCAAAGTGACCTAGCAGAGCTTGTTGCTCCCTCTCAGGAACTGGGAGAGAAGATCCTGGTGGAGTTTGGGTTTCCTGACTTGGATCTTTGCAAGTTTGACAGACGCTCTGTCAAAAATGTCCTGCTGACCAAAAGATGAAGGAAGGATGGATGGATGGATGGATGGATGGATGGATGGATGGATGGATGGATGGATGATGGATGGATGGATGGATGGATGGATGGATGGATGGATGGATGATGGATGGATGGATGGATGGATGGATGGATGGATGGAAAGATGGTCAGGTTTAAGGCCAGGTTGGATTGACCAGCCTGGTCTAGTGGAAGGTGTCCCTGCCCATGGGACAGAGGGCTTGGAACAAGACGATTTTGAAGGTCCCTTCCAAGCCAAACCATTCCATGATTCTATGGATCCTATGGATGAAGAATGGATGGATGGATGATGGATGGATGATGGATGATGGATGGATGATGGATGGATGGATGGATGATGGATGGATGATGGATGATGGATGATGGATGGATGGATGGATGGATGGATGATGGATGGATGATGGATGGATGGATGGATGATGGATGGATGATGGATGATGGATGATGGATGGATGGATGGATGGATAGATGGATGATGGATGGATGGATGGATGATGGATGGATGGATGGATGGATGGATGGATGATGGATGGATGGATGGATGGATGGATGGATGATGGATGGATGGATGGATGGATGATGGATGGATGGATAGATGGATGATGGATGGATGGATGGATGATGGATGGATGGATGGATGGATGATGGATAGATGGATGATGGATGGATGGATGGATGATGGATGGATGGATGGATGGATGGATGATGGATGGATGGATGGATGGATGGATGGATGATGGATGGATGGATGGATGGATGGATGATGGATGGATGGATAGATGGATGATGGATGGATGGATGGATGATGGATGGATGGATGGATGGATGATGGATGGATGGATGGATGGATGGATGATGGATGAAGAATGGATGGATGGATGATGGATGGATGGATGGATGGATGGACGGACGGACGGATGGATGGATGGATGGATGGATGGATGGATGGACGGATGGATGATGGATGATGGATGATGGATGGATGATGGATGGATGGATGGATGGATGGATGGATGATGGATGGATGGATGGATGGATGATGGATGATGGAGGGATGGATGGATGGATGGATGGATGGATGGATGGATGGATGATGGATGGGACTCACTCACAACTCTGCTTGCTAAGCTGGAAGATCAACGCTTAAGCAACAAAAGCTCTACCAAGAGAAAGTAATTCCCATTTTCCCGTTTTTCTCCAGACCTGCACATAACCCTGACCCAGCGATGATGATCTGGTGTTGAAAACCAAACTGGCCCAGAACAGGAGACACAACAAGTGGGCAGTGGTCAGTAGCTGCCTCTGGGGCTACTTATCTGTGTCTGCCTGGCCCCCTCAAGTGCCTCCATCACCATAAAGAAGTCAGAAATGCCCCTCTGCCCTCACCCCAACCTCTGGCAATAAATCCAGAGGAATGCAACATAAAGCACAGCCAGGGCCTGTGCCAGAAGTGCCTCTGGAGCAGCACAGCTGGGCCAGCAGTACCAGGAGAACATAAATTTCAGCCTGTTCTGCATTATACCATGAGGGCAGAGGGAGAGAAATGTAACACAAGCCTCTCCCAGGCCATTCCCGTGCCAAACAGCAGCCTCTCTATCATTTGGTGGTTTATTATAAACAGGCT
Organism: Vidua macroura; assembly: GCF_024509145.1. NCBI lineage: Eukaryota > Metazoa > Chordata > Aves > Passeriformes > Viduidae > Vidua > Vidua macroura. The sequence continues at coordinate 20,525,329 of NC_071581.1, read as the reverse complement.
CCCACTGCAGTTTTGCAGCAGAAATTTTTTATGAATAAACGTGGGGAGTTTTTTTTTTTTTTTTCCCCCTTCCTTCCCCCTGCAAAGCCGTTGCTTGAAACCTTCACATGTCACTGTGAGTGCCCCTGCAAACCTTGGATGTTTGACTTCTGGAGGGTTATTTTGGGGTTACTCCTGGAAAACCCTACTCTGAGATTGTCATCATTTGCCTTTCCCAGAGCTGCCTGTGCTGGGAATGTTCCTTTCAGGAACGATCAGCAGCAGTTTTTGTATTCAGCCCCAGATTCCCTGTTTACTACTTAGGCAAAGGGTTTTTTTTTTGCCCTCAGTGTAAACACAGTTGATCACTTTATATCCTCTGTATATTGTTTCTTAATATGAATGAAGTGAGGCAGCCTCGCAGCCGTCATCCAGATCAGGGCCTAAAATAAACTTACAGCAACTTGGGGAGTGTTTGGCTTTGCAAACTGTGAAAACGGCTTCAACTCTGCAATAAGAACATTTTTAGCACTTAGTATTTGGTATTTTATAAAAAAAAAATAGGGTAAGGATATCGCAAATTTGATCTGTTTACCTTGCTTTTGTTGGGGTTTGGGTTCTTTTTAAACAACTCTCACTGGACAAATGTTTTATCTGCTACTGCATAATCCAAGACAAACAAACCTGCTGGGAGTGCATTAAAAGAAGTAGGTCCTTGCATTCAAATGAGGTAAAGAGAAAGAAATATTTTACCTTTTTGCCAAAAATATTATGGCTTACATTTGTTTTATATTTTCCTTTTATTAAATCGCTTTTCTAAACCACTCTGAAGTCTCAGTTCATTCGGTGACAATTCGTTTATGGTGTTTCTGAAGTGGATTTAGATTGGAGTGATAAAATTACAGGCCAAAATTACAACCATCATGGAAAATACTGGTTCACGTTTGGCTTTGCATCCCACAACTGAAAGATTACCAGGCATTGCCAATAAGCAGGAGGAAGTCAAGATAATAATATATGCATTTATAGACATGAGCTGGGCTCCAGGACAGGCCACAATAGATTTGTGGAAGGTGAACTGGAGTATTTAACTGTGTCTCATTAATGGGGAAAAATCTGGCAGGTTGTAAAGAGGTAACTATAGTTCAGACACTGGATTTGTAGGATCTTTCCAGGAAAAATGCAGGTCTTGCAAACCCTGAAATTAAAGACTTTCTGAGTTGCAGTTCAGCTGATGACATCATGGAGTAATTCCCTCTTTCCTCTGTGCTTTCACAAAATCCCCTGAGGTGGTTGGGGTGTTTTCTTGGGATGGATCTTGTTTTTCAGGGGAATGCTTAAAAAATGCTTTGCTTTATGTGATCACATGGAAGTGCAGAGCCAAGAAAAGAAGGGAAAACCTCAACACAGAATATTAATCCTCCACAGGTACCCATGAGAACAAAGCCTTACAATCCTAAACTTTCCAATATCATTAAGGCTGGAGAAGGCATCCAAGATCATCAACTTTTGGCCAATCACCCCCCTGTCAACCAGACCAGGGCTCTGAGTGCCATGTTCAGTCATTCCTTGAACATCTCCAGGGACTGGGACTCCACCACCTCCCTGGGCAGCCCCTTCCAATATTTAACAATTTAACCTTGAATATATTGGATGCTCATAGGTCATTTTCGGGGTCTGAAACTTCCTGAATTTTGTTTATTCAAAGTACATCCACGATGAAATTGAGCCCAGCTGAGCTCTTCAGTTTTCCAAGAGTTTCCAAAGTTGTTGTAATAGAGGAATTATTACGCGGAACTCAATGATCTTATGGGTCTTTTCCAACCGAAATGATTGTACAATTTCTAGGAATTAAGAGAGCCCTCAGGCAAATGGAAAGGCAAACAAGTTACTCAGGCCATGAGAAAGCTCAGGGGAAGAAATTCACATTTAATGGTCCCAGGTAAGTGTGCTTTGATGGATGCAGATGGCTCAGAATCACTGCAGCATCCAATTAGCCCTGGGAAGGGGGTTTTATCTGATCATCCTTGGGAAATCATTGCTGCTGCCATCAGCACTGGCTAAAACCCCTTCTTGGAGAACTTCGAGGAGGGTTTTTCTAAAAAAAAAAAAATAAAAATCAGTCCATGCTGTTGAGAAACTGCGAACATTAGTGGTCTGAAAGAGTGTCATTATTTCTGCTGTAAAAATGTACGGGGTAGTTTGGCATCTCTGGCTGACATCTGCTCCTCATTGTCTTGTGCCAATGCAAACTCATCAAGTCAGAGAAGATGAAATATTCCCCTCTGCTCCCAAACCCACCTCTCCTCTGGCTTGCTCTGCAGCTGTCAGCAGCTCGGCCACCTTGGTTTCATTACGGAGCCGTTCCCCCCGGGGCAGCCACTTCTGCTGCTGACAGTTCTGCTCAGAGTCCTGCTGAGCCTCCTCAGGATGCAGCTTCCCCACGGCTCTCCACATGTCCTTCCCTTCCAGCAGAGCCGCGTGGGACAAACCTCCTGAGAAAATCCCCTGTCTTCATGTAAACCCATGTTGGGCAAGGCATAAGTTGAGAGTTTGGACTCCCCTTCACTGGGGAAAACTGAGAAATGTCAAACATAAAATATGCCCAGGAAGATGGACAGCGTAGAAATCTAGCCGTGAAAGAAAGTCTGAGAATCCAAAGTCTAAAGGAGAAGGGAGGGGAAAAAAAGCAAATATTGCAAATTAAAATTCATTCAGGCCTCTGAGATTTGCCACGGCTCATTGTCTTAGTTTTGCTTGAGAGAGTGTTTTGTTGCCAACTGAATTAACAGCCTTGCAGCGATCAAAAGCGGAAAAGGTTGGAGGGGGAGGAAGGTCCTCAGGAGATGCAGGAGAGCTGTGTAGAAATCCTAAAGCGACAGGAGTTGCCAGGAGAAGAGTTTGGAGGAAGCAAGAGAACTCAGGAAGTCAATTTGTGCTGAAGAGCCGGGGCTGTGCTTTCAAATCCAAAATAAACTCGCTTTAAAACAACCCAAAGACCCAGTGGATCCAGGCTTCTGGATACAGCATTTGAAAACGTTGGCCCCAAGCGATGCCTGAATGGATTGTAAATCCCTGGGATTGCACACACACAGCCGTGCTCACACTCACGGGGAGGCCCATAAAACCCAGCTTTATGGGAGCTGAGCCTGAGCTCAGGAGCTGTAGGAAGCAGGGAGTCTCTCTGGGCCCATCTGCACGGCCCAGCCGGCTGCTGCTGCTACACCAGCGAAATGCAGCTGCAAAACAGCTGTGCTGAGCCCAGCCTGGGGTGTCTGCAGGGCTTTTGGGATACCTGCTGAGGTGGGACCTGCATCAGCCGGGCTGAAACCCCACTAATCCAGGAGCTCTTCACCCCCAAGCCCTGCAGGGGCACCCAAGTCCAGCACCTGAGCCCAACCATTTTCCTGAGGAGCTCGGGGCTCTCAGTAGCTGGTGGCTCCTTCTCCCCATCAGAGAGGTGGCCCAAGCTCATCATCCCTGCATTCCTGGGGTGTGTTTTTATTAGCTCAGCCCTGATTACCCTTATTGCCATTGTCCTGGCTGCAGCTGCTGCCTCTGGGAACAGACACTGGGATGGTGCCCAGCTGCACAGGCACTGCTGGTTCCTCCTCTGGGCTGGGCTCCTGGCCCTGCTTCCAGTCCAAGTCACGGATGAGTAACACCTTTGATTACTCCAGTTCTTCACTTTTGTTATCTCTGCTGTTGGCACCTGGATTTAAACATGGCTCAGTCTGCTGAGCTTGGCTCTTGTCTTGGTCAAGATCATCCCGTGGGCTCTGTTCCCAGAGAGCTGTGAAAGCCATGCTGGGCCTGCCCAGCACATGGAAATCTGTGCCCAAAAGGTGAGCCTGGCCCCGAGTGTGGGTTCATGGCACAGTTAAGGGCTCAGCAGGGCTTGTAGAGTTTCATTCAGGAGCTCTTTGGGATCACTGCCCCACCGAATATTTGTTTTGGAAGGAAGGAAGCATTGCTCCAGGCCCCTCTACCAGGATCAATCCGACTTTTTTTGCACACCCTGGCCGCGTGTGCGCTCAGCGGCCTGGGGTTAGGAATGTGCAGCCGTGGATCTCTGAGATATATTTTAAGACCTGAGCTTTGGGGAGCCAAATTACTGAGCTCCTCTCTTGGCAGAGAGCTCTTTAATTTCAGATTTTTCACGGCTGCGAGCATTTATCCTGGTTTGGACTTTTCCATGTTCTTATTGCCACGGAGTCAGAACCATTTCTGGATTGCAGCTGAGAAGTGCAGTCTTCCCCCAAGATTTGCAAGCAAACCAGCAAAGTGTCTCTTACTCGAAACTGGAATATGTCCCAAACCTTTCACCACTCAGCGCAGGGTATTGACAGCTCCAAGTGTTTTCTCTAAACTGTTGATGTTGTTGGGATGGTTGTGATATTTTCTCCTCAGTCTCGAGCTGTCGTGCCTCATCTCTTTGTTTATACAAAACCTCACGGTGTCCTTTAGGAAAGCGTGGGCTGGAAAAAATGTCTCGTGCCTAAAGGGGTTTGTTGGGGGAAGGAAAAGCAAATGGAAGGCGCTGCAGTGGTGGACCTATAGGGTGTGATTTATCCCACACCAGTTTTTTGGGATACTGATGGAAGGACAGGCTCAGAGTCATTGCTGGCTGAGTGGAGGGCACAGCTCTCCTGCCCCTGGAAGTGCAGATGGAGAAGATCTCCACCATCTGGAAGTGGGCTGCACTGGTAGGGCTGATGATTGGGAATCCTGGAAGGCTTTGCAGTGCCTCTAAACGTGTCCAGATCCAGGCTTCTGCCTGCGTGGGAAGGCTGATTCCACGGTCTGTGTTTGTTACCTCATGGAGTCTATGCAGGACAATTGGACAGAGATCCCAAATGGAGCCCTCTCAGCAGTCCCAAACCCCCTCTGGAATGCTTTTCCAGGTCTGGGCTTGCAGGTGGCTCCCTGACGTTGGGCAGACAGACCAAGAGCCTGGCTCCTGAAGGGCTGATAAGGTGGAGGTGCAATGCCCAAGCTGATGCTCACCTGAATCCATCCACGGAGGTGGGAAAGGGGGAGTTGTGCCCCGTAAATGTTCCCAGAGCAACCTGGGATGTCCCACCAGATCTAAACCCTTCTCCAGGCTTTCACGTGGCAGAGTTTGCCATAACCCTGTAAGAGCTCTGGTGTTTTCTGAGATTTTTAGGCATCAAAGCCAGCTGGGCTGGGTATTTCCTTTCTGCTCCACGAGGGCCACTTGTGTCAGCCGGAGATCCCCGGAGGGGTTAAGCTCCCTGTGGGAGACGCTGATTTCATTACAACCCCGGGCTATAAACACTGACGAATTGCTGGGTGTTATTGGCAGATGGAAAAGCCTGCGTGGGCCAGGAGATCAATTCAGCCCCTCGCTGCCTGCCAGCAAGTGAGTTATCTCCAGCTCAAGTGATTTTTATTTCTCTCCTTAATCTCATTTGTAACTGCGATCCCCGATGACACACGCCTGAAACCTTGGCTTGCAGCTCAACGTTGCTGAGATGGAGCTGGAGGGAGCTCCAAAATCCATAAGCTGTTTTAAACATGGACTTGAAATCTTTCTTTGATTTCTCCCTGTTTGGACTTACTTGGGCTAAGTGGGTGAATGAAAGGGGGAGATGCTACCTTGGGGTTTAAAGGGGTTGGGGATGAGGGGAACATCCCCTGTGGCTGGATGAGGAACCAGAATCCTGTGGGAGTTGATTTCCTCTCCCAGCTCTGTTGTTTTCCCAAGTGCACCTGAGTGGGTCACTCCTCACCTGTCAAAGATCTGCCCATGAGAAATTTAAAGGGTGACAGAGTGATTTTTAGCTAAAAACTGTTAAAACTCTTGTTCAGCGTGGTACTGAAATACTCTGCTGTATCTTGGGGTGATTCTGTGGGGAGGAAGGATTCTGTGGAGCCTGGGCTTTCCTTAGCTTTGAGCAAGGATGTGCTTAAATATAGAAGCTGACATCTAATTCTGCACGGGCAAATAGATATTGAAAGTGCTGCTTCCATCTTCAAACGTGTCTAAGTAATGCTTTGATCCCAGGGGGAGCTACAAACGCCGATCTAGTCTGGATCAAATGTGGTTTCACCTCACCTGCAGTCCTGGGGTGAGCTCAGGTGAGCAATATTTTAAATCAGAGGAGTGGCTCTGTGTCAGTTCAGGGGGTTTTGGTCTGGAGATGCTGCTGTTGGACACCGAGGCTAAATGACAGCCATGGAATCATCAGAGAATCCCAGAACAGTTTGGACTGGAAGGATGATTGAGACAATCCAGTTCCAACCCCCCTGCCATGAGCAGGGACACCTTCCACTACCCCAGGTTGCTCCAAACCCCATCCAGCCTGGCACTGGACATTTCCAGGGATGCAGCCATGAGTGCTGCTGTGTGGGATCTGCTCTGAGATCCGTTGGGAATGGTGAGCAGAGAGGATCCTGCCTCGCCACGAGGACGAGGGGCTGGGGGTAGCATTGTAATTTCCTGGGAAATCCCTCCCAGCCTTTCTCTGAATCCATGTCCAGATAGGGCTGGGAGATAACTCCCTCCACCATCCAACAGCTTGGATTTCCTCAGAGCATGAGAAACAGCCTCCGTATCCCTCTGACCTTGCTCTAAATTTGTTTCCTTTTAAGCTGCTATTTAAAGGGAGGGGGTGCAAGAGCAAGAAGGAAAGTTTGATTTCTTTAATGCTCATGGAAGCAGGAGATTGATAACACTTGCAAGGGCCAGGCAGGGAGCCAGAGGGATCCTGCTTGAGGCAGCTCTGCCAGCAAAGCTCAGCCTTGCTGGCTGGGGATGCAAAGCCCTGCTTGTTTATGACTCCAGGCCACCCTTCGAGATGCTCTTGCCAATCCCTTCAGACTGGAGGGAGCTGAGCTGATCTGAACAAACACTCACCAGGGACCGTGGCAGCACCACCAGCCCCAGGGTCCTTCCCAAAGGCTGCAGGCCTCCTTCCCAGCTGGGAGGCACAAGGATTAACCCCTTCCACCTTGGCTGCTGCTCTCATGACAGCTCTGGCTTCAGGCGAAGTGCTGGGGTTTGGCTTTTTCGTTTTACAAAAAGAGGACAAATGCATGGGAAAAAAAAAATAATCAGTGTTGTGTTTTTGTGAGTAGAAAATAGTTCTTATCACAGCTCTGGGAAACTATTGTTCTGATTTTTATAAATATGCTTGTATTCCCCTTGACTTTTTTCCTCTCCCTTCCCACTTGCTATCTCCTCTGCTGTGTGCCCTTGGCTGCCTCCCAGACACTTCTTGATGCAAAAGGAGATAAGCTCTTACAAGTTATAAACCTCAGAGGTGCTACACATCTCACACTCCCCTAAATCAAATCCTTGCCTGGTGACTCCCACACGTTCAGAGTAAAGCCCCGTGATTCCCTCTGGGACATTAATGATCCCAGCCACCTTCTCTCCTGCTTGGAGAGTTGTGGGTGAACCTGGAGTTGGGAATCTGGTGTTCCCTGCCAGAGAGCAAAGGCTGGGTAACCTTCCTGACATCTGCTCTTGGCCAGGTGCCCTTTCCAACAGCCCTCATTGTGCTGGGCAAGGCTTGGAGGTTAGAGGAGAGCAGGGGTCAAGAGCCCCCAGGAATAACAAGATTTTCAAGAGTGATAAAAAATTTAGGGGGAGCAGGTAGATTTTCAGTAGTTTGGCAAGTGAAACCCCTTTACGGTGCTTTGAAGGCACTTTTTCTCTAATGCTGTGGACCAGTGATGAGGGAGGGGGGGAGAAACTTCAAGGGTATTTAAAAAACAGGAGGGAAAAAATCCCTGGCAATGCTGTTTTCAAGCTTTGGCCCCAAGGATTCAATTTTACTCTTCCGGTGACTCACAGCATGACATTGGCTCTGCTCTCCTTCCTTGGAGAGGAAGTAAGGAAGGCTAGCAATCCATCTTCTCTAGGTTTTAACAGCACATATCGGGTTCCCTTTTGCAAAGTGGAAGAGTTGCTTGGGCTGGAAGGTGCTGTGCACAAGCCAGGCAGGTTCAGGAGGTGGAAATCTCTGTGATGGGAGGAGATTTCTAAGAATCCCTGGATTCTTATGGATCTGTGATTCCCTTTGCAAGGCTTGGTCCAGCTACTCTTCGCCATCCTTTATGAGCTAAGGGAAGATGGGAAGCACCTTCAGGGCAGCTTTGGGGCACTTTGCAGGCAGTGGAAGCGTTTGGGCTCCCAGAAAATCTCAGCGTGTGCAGAGTCCCAGGATGGGGGAAGGAGGCAGAGCAGGCAGGGATGGGCTGGGAGGGCTGGGAAGGGGGGGTTTCATCCCTTGCCATGCGAGGAGGAGGAGGTGAGGAGGAGGAGAAGGAGGAGGAGGAGGAGGAGGATGTCACCCCGTGGTGCCTGCTCTGTGTTAGGGAAGGCGAGGAGCGCTCCTGTCGCTGCTCGCCTCTCCTGCAGGGCTCTGCCTTGCCTTAAAAGAGGCACAAATCTAAATCCCTGTGTAACTTCAAAGCAACTCAGGGAAGATTAGGCTCTCCCAGAGCCAGGCAGCAGATGAGTGAGAGGGAGGAGGGATTTTGAGGTTCAAATGCTGCTGAGGACCCTTCGAGCTCCCTCTCTCTGGGGAGGAGGGAGGGGGGGCTTGACCCCTCTGCTTTGGAGATGCTCGTGGCAGAGCAGGACTTTGTTATTCCCAGTTTCTATTTCCCAAGCTGCTGGCTTTTATTTCCTTTCTAGCTGCTCCCTGCTCCTCTTCATTAGCAGCTCTCAGCAGTGCAAAGGGACCGTAGTCAGAAGTATGAGTTCATCTCCTAAAACTTTGTACTGGTGCCAGCGGGTCAGTCACTTTGCAAAAAGAAACTTCCCTTGGAGAAACTCTATCCCTTTGGAGAAAAGGCCAACAAGCCAGAAAAACAAACTCTCAAAAACACTGCCTTCAAAAACACTCCCTAATTTGAATCTTTTTCTGGTGTCATCCCAGTGGGATGGGCCTTGGGAAAAGCAGAGCCTCCTCTGCTCTGGCAGCTCTGCCAGTGACCTACAAACCTGCTTCTGGTGGGTGACTGAAGCTGGCCACCCCTACAAAGGGTGGGCAGAGGTTTCTGGGAGAGGTAAATCAAAGTTTTGCACAGTTCCTGTCCTGTTAGAGAAGCACAAGTGCTGTGTAAGTTACTGATCACCCCTATCCATGTCTCAGCTCCTCTCGGCTTTGGGCTGAGGGCTAGTTGGAGAGGCTGGTGGCTACCACAGGATTGTTGCCACTAGAAGGGGTTGTGTGGAAGTCTGGCCATTGCCCTTGTTTGCAGGAGCAGGATACTGCAGGGTGTGTCAGATCCACCTGAACACATCCAGTCTCACAGGAATCCCAGGTGGAGCTTTCAGGATCTCCCTTTGATGGTGCCATGGTGATGTTCAGAGCCAGAGCCTCCTTGGAAGGAGCTGTGGTGTCAACTTGCTCCTCTTGCAGTGGCTGAACCCTCTGAGGAACAGCACAGCCAGGCTGAGTTTAAAATACTGAGTTTTAACACCGAGTTTAAAATGTTCTCCAGCACCTCCACGCCTCAAACCACCCAGATCCCAAATCCCAGCTTCTTCCAGTGCATGTCCTTTTATTTCCTCTTTCTGCTGGAAAAGATTTTTCCCACTGAGCAGCAGCAAAGGCAGCTGAAATGTGTTATTCCTGTAGTGAAATAATGTTTTCCTAATCTCAACATCTTTTTTTAAAGCATGTCCACATGTAGTGCACTTGCAGAGCAATTCAAGTTCCAGGCACAGCTGCAGAGAGCAATGAGAAAGGTTTAACTCCATGATCTTGGAGGTCTTTTCCAACCTTAATGATTCTATAGCTGCTGGCATGCTCCAGCCCTGCTCCTCTCTGTGCTGGGCACTGTAAGGAACTAAACCAACTCGCCTGTCCTGCTGCTTGAGTGGTTTTGATTTGTGTTTTTTGGTTATTTCCTTCTTGCTCTCTTGACCATGAGCCCAGGTGGGCAGAAGGAGGAGCAAGGAAAAAAGGTTTAATTGGGATGGCATCACTTTCCCGTGGGTTGATCATTCTGGCTGCATCAGAAAATCCCTGGCTTGGAAGAGGAGGAGATCCAGAGCAGCTGCAGGTCAGGGGGCTCAGATGTTCTTTGGATTTCCAACTGTTGGATGAGGGTTTGGGCAAACGGGAGAGGCATTTTCTGCTTTTAAGGCCGGTGACTTTCAGCCAAGTCTCCTTTGAGTTCCCCCTCCATCCTTTCTCTCCTCCAACCACGCTGGTCTGAGTCACACCCACAGAATTGCTCTGGCCTGAGCTTCTCTTGTGGGCAACTCCTGATTTTGGGCTTGGGACCAGAGCCTGTCAGTAGCCAAGGTGGAAATCCAGGGTTCAGGAGTTTAATCAACCATTGTCTGCATCCCTGCTGATGCTCTTTCCTTGTTTCCTTTGGTGGGAGACTTGGAGATAATCCTCTGTGGAATCTGGAACGGTCCCTGATTTTCATCCCCAATAAAACCTGGCCTGATTTTCATCCCTGATAAAACCTGGCCATTGCCATGGCAGAGGGCTGGGACGTGAGGCCACATCTTTGGGCTGCTGTAATTATTAGATGGGCACTCTGCTAATGACAGATTCAATTAAGCACCATCATATTTGTCTGATATATTCCCAGTAAGAAATAACTTCTTTTGATTCTCCAGCTGCTTCTAGACTGGAGAACCACCCTGATGCCACTGCCAGCTGCCCTGCACAAGGATGATGAATCCCAACAGATCCAACCTCAAGCTGTGAAACTGAGTCCTTCACTGTGCTCAATACATTAAATAATCCAGTTTTTCTTCCAGATAACTACTCTAGATCAGCCTTATCTATTCACTTGTGAATTGTAGCCTGTAAAGCAGCCATAAAAAACAACAGGGACCACAGATTTGGTCCAACATGTCCATTTATTTTCCCCCACAGGCAGAGATGAAGATGCAGCACATGCTGCTGTTTTGAGCCCAAGTAGACTTTTAGTGTCAGCCCTTATCCCCTGCTCAGTTTAGGCTCTGAGGCTGATGCTGTACATCACAATCACACTTGAATCTGTAGGGTACCACCTCATTTGTCAGCTGCCACAAAGCTTTTTTTGCTGTCAGCCAGCACAAGGTCCACATTCAAGCCATGATCAAACCTTGGACAGAGCGTGAGCAACAGCTCCAGTGAATTTTCCTGTCAGAACATGGATTAGAATCTTCTCTAAAGCACCTCCTGCCAAGGGGCTGATGTCATCTGTCTTCTCGGAGCAGGGAAATGGTGTGAATTCAATTTTTGTGATGAACAAATCCCTTTCTGTGAGTGCACTCAGGCTTGAGACCAAGAATTCAACTGATTCCCTTTTTCCCTTCTCCCCTTCCCCCATCCCCACCCTGATGAGGTCGATGCTGGCCTTTGCTGGGGCTGCAGACACAGGAGGAGATGTTGGTTTATGTCATGACAGCCTCTCCATGGACAAAACTCCTTGGAACAGCAAGGACTGGGCTCAAGATTGAAATTGGGGAATTTTGAATGTTGAAAGTTCAGAACAACTGGAGGATTTTGTGGATCCCATCACTCTCATCCAGTAGTGGGCATAAGCACCGAGTTTGGATTGATACCAAGAACTGAGGGCAAAGGACCCTGCTCAGGTTAGGCTGCACCTCAGGCTTTGCTCTAAAATGACCTGGCAGAAGTGTAGCTGTTGTTTTCCTTGAAAACTTGTACCAGTGGTTCTGTGTCTCAGCAGCTGCACTGACACCTGAAAACATTGAAAAACCTTCAATCCCAACCAAAGCTCATTGCCTGGCCTCGTGCTCTCAGAATGACGGGCCAAGCTGAGGAGAGAATTGAAGATTTGATTTAAATCACACCCAGCTCTTCATCCAATGGAGCGGAAGGTGGAATGTGCAGGTTGATCATGACCTCCCTAAGATCCCATCGCCAGGCACCAAAGCAGATTTCTCTGTGTCCTCACATCTCCACACACACCTGAAAGATTTTCCCAGGAGCTTGTGCATGACTTTCCTGTAAAACTCACCAGCTTTTTATTCCTCTTGGGGAACAACGTGTTGGGTTAATGCATGTTGCTTTTGTACTGTTTGTCACCTTTTATCCTCTTAGTGCTTTACTCTCTTGAACTTTTGGGTGTGAACGAAGCAGAATTTCCAGCTGACAAACTTCTCCTGAGCTTTCTTGGGCACGCAGCTGATGTTGTCCCATCCAAGATGGTTTAAACCCCGTGGCTCCAGCAAAGCTGGAATGTCAGCTCATGTAAGGATCTCCCCAGCTCCTTGGAAGGGATTTGCAGCTCATTTGTGCTTCTGCACAGAGCTCTCCTGATTTATGTCCATCCTGGACATGCTGACGTGAACTACAGCATCAGGACATGCCCAGAGCTGGTTTTTCCAAGGAAAACCTGGCTCACAGCAGCACAGCCTCTGGCACAGCCTTGCTCAGGTGACAGGCACAGCCTCCCCCAGAGCTCTAAACCCCAGCTCAGACTGGGGTTTGATGACAGCCCTTGAGGATGGATTTAAAATCTCTTCTTCAGGGGTGTTGCCAAAAATTAAGGATCACTTTTCAGTGTTTGGTCCCTTCTCCCCACTGAAAAAGTTTAACAGGACTGGCATCGTTGCTGAACTCTCGGTGAGAGCTGCTGAAACACAGGCAAAAGAACCTTTTATAAAATAATCCCCCTGTCTTCATTCTGTCACTGCTATCAAGCTGAATAAAGCCAGGAATTTAGGCCTTGATTCTGCAAAGCACTTAAATGAGTGCTCAGGTTTTAGTGAGAGCACTTGCCATGGGCAGAGTCTGTTCCAATGTGGCCTTTCCAAAGGATTATTAGGCATTTTTTAGGATATACCTTTCAAAAGACACTCTTCCTCCTCCTCCTCCTCCTCCTCCCATAGTGTTTAGCCATCAATCTGTGCCTTCTGCAACAGAGCGAGGTCCAGAAATGCATTGTAAGGAAAGATAAGTGGATTTTGGGAAAGCCTTTACTGAAAAAGGATTATTTTTTTAATAGGAAAATGAGTATTTTGTGCTATGCACTGAAATTTGAGAGGTGGTTTGACTACAGTAACCAAGATATTGCAGGGAATTGAAAGCATCTCTGCCAGACTTTCAGCTTGGATAATGTTAATCTAGAAATGGATGAGATGAGTTAAATAAGAGCAGAGGAACAGAAATAGAATTAAGGAAAAAAGATGCAGTGCCCAGATGAAGTATTTTGCTTCTTGACTGCCCAGCCCATGACTCTCCAAACTCTCCTCACAAGTGGTGGCTGCTCCAGCAGTGTGAGGTCTGAGGAAGCAGCTCACAAGAAACTGCAGAGTAACTGGGGATGAAGCAATGTTATTTGTCATAATAATTACTAATCCCTTAAGAAAGCAGAACAATGTTTGGGTTGGATGTGCGGAAAGATTAAAATTTCAGCTCGCACTTGAGCTTAATTCTTTTGATTCCAAGTTGTTGGTGTTGAGAAGCCCAGAGGACACCCAAAGCTTGTCCTTTAGCAGACCCTTCCCCAGCTGAACACCCACCCAGCCCTTGGAGGGAATGCCCTCATCGGAAGCAGATAATCCTTCCCCAAACAAACCCTTCCTCCCCTTCTTTCCTCTCTTTCCCGGCCTGGCTCTGTGGTGTCCTGCCCTATTGTGTTACTTTGTCATATCAAGTCGTGGCATGGCATAAAGCAGCTTAATGTGCTGAAGGAATGCAGCTCTATCTGCAGTAATCCCTGTCAGCTTTGCTTCCCGGAGCCTCTTCCATGGATTTTGGGAGAGGTGTGATCCATCAAAGCTTCTCATTTTCATATCTACCTGGTGTCCTGTTACACAACCCGCCAAAAACCCCCCCGTGTGCCGTATCAAAGAGCAGCCCTGATTTCCCAGAGGTGTTTTTGTTGGATCATCAGTGCCTGCCTGCAGCCAGAGGAATGGCTTATCCCCAATTTTCCCTTTCCAGAGATCTGAAACCTGTCAAAGAGCTGCAGGGCCTAAATCCTCATCCAGTCCCCATTGTCTCTGACACTGGAAATGGGATCCTCTATATAAACCTGGATGGTTTGCAGAAACTTTACCCACATCAGCACAGGGATTTCAATCCCTATAAAGAACTGGGAAAGAAGCACCCGTGAGGTTTTTTCTTCAGACCAGTTTCTCCCATAAACATTTCTCTTCTACTTTAATCAAACAGGAATTCCAGTGACATCTTTACTTCCCAGTAAAGTGCATGGGGAGGAATTCCTTATGTAACTTCCCTGCCTGTGTTGCATAAAAATTCATCCTGCCAAGAAAGTGAGTGCATTTTGCATGCATTTAGATGGGTTTATGTGGCTTTTATTTCCCTGGCTGGACCTGTTATCACATTTCATCCTCAAAAGTGGTTGGACTTCTCCTTATTTCTCCCCTTGGTTGTAGGGATGGTAACAGGAGAAGAGTACATTCTATTCCGGGTTATTTTTAGGTCTAAAATCAGAACATTTGAAGTCATAGCCCAAGTGCATTAAACAGTTCAGAGTAAAGCAGGTCCCATTTCTGTGCTGTTTGTACAGCATCAGGGTCCTGGCAGATAACCTCAGGCATTGTGTTAATGCAGATGATGACAAAAGGGGCTTGTTCTGCCCACTCTCGAACATCTCAAAGCTTTGCCAAAATCCCCGTTTCGAAGAAAGCTGGGATAGCAGATTTACAACTTCTAGAGGGAGAATGCTGGGGCTGAAGGAGGTAAATTAAGGTCAGCTTAGAGAAGGAAGAAAGCCTCGAGCTGCTGAGCTGTGTGCAAACATCCAGTCCCAGATTCCTGCCTGGAAGAGGCTCCTCTGAATTAATCCTACAGGATGCTCTGAATTGTTCCCAAGCAATGCCTCCTCCCAGCGTGGATCTGTGGGTGAAAGATTCAACCTGTGCTGTCGGAAGAGCAGGAGGTGCTTTCCAGGTGCAAGAAGACTCCCACCTGTCATTGGTGTTAAATTCAGTTTTTCAGTGGTGTGGAACCATTGATTCACCCACATAAATTCCTCAGGATGGGTTCTGCAGAGCCATTCTGGTCCTTCCAGTGGGAAGTTGTCAAATTCTCCCTCTTTAGCTCCATTTATCCACAGGATAAGTGGGTCCAGTGCCCAAATGGTGAGCCAGAATGGTGATGGGGTCTGGAAAGGAGTGAGCTCAGATCCCACCTGCTGCACAGCCAGATGGGATTTCCACATTCTGGAGCCAGGCTGAGAGAAAGCCACCTGCAGAAAACCAGGATCTGCTGCTCCCAGGCCCCAGTTCAACAGGGAAACTCCACCAGAATTTCTCTGGTAGCTTTATGGACACCTCTTGGCAACACCACGACATCAAACACCCAGATTTTTTTTTTTTCCCCCCTCAGAATAATTCCCCCTGTAATAACATCAGCCCGAGTCTTTCAAGCCTTCAAGGCAATTTGGGTTGCAGTTGCCCAGAGAGCAACAAACACTCAGGGCTCTCCTTCCTGCAGCAGCTCTGCCTGGACAGGGAGTGGGGTGAGCCCAATCCCACGCACGTGGGAACGTGTGCAGGGGACAGAGGTGGGCAGGGCTTGGGTGCTGAGGTCCAACAGCTGAAGTCATGCCTGTGGTATCACAAATATGAGAGCCCAAAACTGTTTCAAGGGTTTCCAAGCCAAACACTCGAGCACATTTCGTAGCTTTTGAAATCCATCTGGCCAAAAGCTCCTGACAGTGTGATCTATGAGGCTGTGGAATAGTTTCCCCAGGGAAGTGTTGGAAGGGCTATCATTTGAGTCATTTAGTGCTGAGGGGAATATACCACGGGGAACAATCCCTCATTAGCTGGACTAATGGAGCTTTCTGCTTCAAACTCTGGTGTTCCTACAAAAAAAACCAAAAAAAAACCAAAAAAAACCCCTTGTCTTCTCCTTGTTCTTCCATATGCTCAAATTGGCAGGGATGTGGGGCCGTTGGCTATTTTGTAGCTTTTGTTTATAAGGCACATAAATTTATCAGAGGAGGGGGGGGTTTCATGTGTCAGGAGAAGTGTGGAGAGTCAAGAGCAATCTGAAGGAAAGAGTCCTGGGGATAAATGAAAGGCACATCCGTTATTTGCTAAAAAGCAGGGAGACGTGCAGGTCCTTCCTGAGGAGCTCTGAGCAAGTTTCAGGGCATGAAGATGTGGAATCTGAGTGGAGCTGAGCCTTGAGTTCACCAGCCACCCATGGACAGCAACTGTCTGCATTTGGCTGGTGGATTTCTGGGACATCTCATCCTCCATTCAGATTTTTCCCGGGATAACACAATTCCCAATAACACAATTCCAGCCTGTCCTTTTCATCGTGTGTTGTTTCAGATAAGTCATTTTTATGTCCTGGATGTGGAAGGATCCCAGGTCTGCTCCTCTGGGAACATCAGCACAGTGACTTTGAGGATCAGGCACCTTCTTTTTGGATGACAACTGCTTCTTTCCCTCATGATTTTCCTGTGTAACCTTGGGAATGCCACTTGGATTTTTGGGATCACATACTCTGAGGTGCAATTTAACGTCTCTGATGGGTGAATCACAGTCCCAGCAGGCTGGATCCTCACCAGCTTTGCCTAATCTATGGAAAACATGGAGAAACCATCCCAAACTTTATTACTAAGACCTAGGATGGGTGTTATGGACTTTCTCCTATGGAATGCATAATTTTTCCAAGATCTGGTCACTCCAGAGAACACCAACTCACTCATTGCACCCTTGACTTTACCTGTCATAGGTGCCTCAGTGGCAGTGTGGCCTTTCAAAGCAGAGGAGGTAACACTGACATCACTCCAGGATTTGCAGCAGATTTTTTTGGGCTATTTTTCTTTTTTTTTGCTTCCCAAAGTCTTGAACATTTTCCAGCCATGATGATTTTCCCTTCTGTGCTTCTTTTTTTTAACAGTAGATTTTCCAAGTGGACAATCCCAAAGGTGGCCGGCTTCACGGGCGGGAAAAAGAAAAGAGTCATAGAGATATTTTAAATGCGACGTGAATTTTATGCCAAAAAGTGTCTTTTCCATATTTATAAGCCCCTGTCATCCCCTCTCCCTCCGCCTCCTCCTGCTTAAAAGGAAACTCCATTACAAAGGCAGGAAAGAACATCAAACAAACCTCGCTTGGCAGCCATGTCTATATGTGAAATTACTGTCAGAGTACAAAGGAAGACTCAAGATTTAGAAGGTAACATGTGACAAGAGAATGCCGTCCTTCTCAATGTCTTTACCTTTTGTTGGTGAGAACTGGGAAGGGGTTGGTGGTGGTGCTTTTTTTTTCTTTTGAGAAGGACTGTGCCAATTATAGAAAGACACAAATCACGGCGATTTGGCTCGCCGGGAGCCCCTGATCCCAGCAGTGACTCCAGCCAGGGCTCTGGAGGCACGTGCTCACCCTCAGCTCCATCCTTCAGGGCCACCCGAGGAGCAGCTGTGGTGTTTGATCCCACAAAGCTTTGATGGAGCCACTTTGGAGCTGCTGGGGGCCCTGGATGCCCTCGGCTCCCCCTGGTACAAGGCAAAATGTGTTTGGTTGAAGTGACCACATGTGCTTTCCGTGCAGCCTTTAAGCAAATGGCTTCTAGGAAATATGTTTTATTTCACATGGGGAGCAAATTCCTGCTCTGGAATGGAAGTTATTCCTGCTCTGCGACTGGAAATTAATTAATGGGTCAATGTAGCCACGGTCTCGATGTAGATCTTTGTCTCATCTTTCTCCTCATCTTGGACAGTGTCTTTATGAGCTCTATTCTTATCCACGCTCTTGCAATCCTGCTTTTTCTGCCAAAGCAATACTCCTTTTCCACGTTTCCCAATGCTGCAGGAGAGCAGGGCAGAGGAGGCAGTGGAGCAGCAGAAGCTGCAGGTCCCCAGCCCTGACAGCTGGGACAGGAGACACCGAAGCTGCTGCCCTCACCAGCCTTGGCTGCTCGGGCTCTGCCCACAAACGCAGGTATTCGGTTCAGAATTGAATATTCAGGTGTTCATTATTTAAAAATAGGGGTTTTTAAAATTAAAACCCACAGGGATTCTAATTAAAAAAGCACCAAATCATGGAGTTGGCCGCTTCGTTTGGGTGTCACCCTGTGGATTGAAGCATCTGCCTTCTTTCTCCTCTACCCCACAGTCTCAAATGAAAGTTAAGCTGAGAACAGTTCCTAGGCCCAACCCTAAACTTGTTTTCCACTTCTGTATTTGTAAAATGTTCGTATCTTTAATCTGCTTCTTTCCCTGTGTGGTACCATGGTCCGTCCCCTCCTGGTCCCTGTGCCAGGACCTCTGCAGGAGAAGCTGGTTCATACTTGGTGTGGCTTGCTCAGGTGTGAATCTCTCCTTTTGTTCTTTGAAGGAACATTTTTATTTTTTTTTCTAAAAGCAAGGCTTAATGCAAGAGACACTTTTAATCCCTCTTAGTTTTGAGGGCTATTGAACTTACCCGCTGTAATTCAAATGTGAATTTGACTTTTGAAAGAATAGGAGCTTTCTTTTTTGGCTGTTGTTGGAGCGTGGGTGCTCCGAGGTTTTTCCTCCTTTATTTTAGGGATGAAGGCATTGTTTGCTTGTTTTTTTGTTTTTTTGTTTTTTAATACAGAGTTGATCACGAGATGCAAGTGACAATTGTTGACCTCAGGCCAGACATTCAGAAGCACCACACTGACTGTGTCTTGCATCTTTGGGAAGAACCATTGCCCTACCAAGTCCTCTGAGAACAATAAAAATTGAGCCTTTTTCATTTTCCCTCATAGGGGGGAAAAACCCTTTAAAAATCTGTGTGGGGAGGCATGTCTGCAAACCTGGTTTACAGCCCCTTTTCAGTCTCATCTGAAGTTTTTTTGAATGAGGTGCAAAAAAAGTGGCTGAGAGCAGGGGGAAGGGAGGAAAACTCAGTTCTGTGCACACACACACGCACACACAAGATGGAGACACTGGTTAGCAACATAAACAAAAGGTGGGTGGTAACCCCCGAGCTTCTTTTTTTTTTTTTTTTGACAGCCAGTGGTGGCAGTGATGAATTTGTGAAGTTATCTAATTTTCCACTGTTTTAATTAGAGGCCTGGGCTATGAGACCTAACAGCTGGGTTCTTTGTACTGCTTTCTGTTGCCTGACAGAGAAAAATTTCTGCTGTATCTTCAGCCAAGCTTTCAGTCTGACCTGAGCAAATGAAACTTCTGGGACTCATAAACTGTGGTTTCTGGGCAGATTGCTTTTTGAACTGCTCCTTAGCCCTCCTAACATGCAAAGAACACAAAGGCTCACAGAGTGAACTCCCTTTGTACTCCCAAGCTAATGGGGATGCTCATTAAAGAGGTAGGAGGGGAACAGGAGGGGAGGGAGGGACTCTCCCTGGCATATTAGAGGACTTATCAAGTGTAAAGTTTCTCCTGATCGGCCACAGCGGAGTTGGGGCCAGTTGGGAAGTTGTAAAGCTCAAGCCCTCGGAAGACAATGGCTTTGGTTGCAAAGCACGACCAGTTGAGCAACTTAATTTATGACTCAGCTCCTGCCAAGTGATTTTTAAAGCTTTACATTAGACTGGATGTGCATCACAGTTCATCACCCCTCTGCTTCTCGAGCCATGCACTATAACCACTTGCTTTCACTGTAATCCAGGAGGAAAAAAAACGTCAGAGGAATTTTTAGACCTGAATTCAGCTCAGTCTAAAGTCTTTGCTTAAATCCCATTGGAGTCAAAGGAATTAAGCAAGGCTTTGACTTAAAGCACATACTTAATTGCTTTGCTGAATCAGAGCCCATATTCTGATTTTCTTCCTCAGGAGCTCTTCAGAGTCAGAAATGTGTTTTCATCCTCCAAAGGCCATTGCCCCCTCTTTCCCCACCTGCTCAGCTGTGGCAGATTTCCTTGGGGCTGTTTTGCTGCAGGAGTCAAAGGGACTCGGTGATGACAAGGCCACTCAAGCCAATGCAATTTCAATAAACCAGAAGGTCATTTGATTTGCAAGGAACTCGCTGAAAATAGTTTTTTTTTCCGTGAAGGCAGCTGAGTAATGACCCATCACTCAAGCAGTTGTGAAAGGAGAGCCCTTTACAACTCGGGGGTGAAGAATGGTGCCTTTAATTGCCACGATCGCAGGCCTGGCTGGGACAAAAATTTCAGGCATGTCCAAGTGCTGGAGCAGATGCAGGGAGGGGTTTCAGGCTTTCCACCCTCCACACCAGGGCTAGGACCATGGGCTGCAGCCCCACCAGCTCCAGGAGCATGGGAAGGGGACTGAGGGGGCAGCTCTTGTCAGATCCGTGGCCAGAGAGCGGCAAGGCAACCTCCCAAATAAACTTGGGAGCTGGGGGAGATTTTCCTCCTTGGATGGAGTAGTGTCTGGACCTCATCCACCCATTCTCCTTCCCCCTTGAGACAGGTAACCAAGAATGGCAGCAAAGTTGGTCAGAGAGTACGGACGAGCACGGGTTTGGCCAGAAATGCCAGTTCAAAATTCTTACCAAACCCAGCTACTTCCAACAAAAACCTTTGTTCCCTTCTGATAGGAGGTGGGTCTTGGTGGGAACATGGTCACGCTCCTGTGTGGTGCCTTCCCAGTGGTTTGCTCCATAAATTTGGATCTGGTTTTATTGGATGAATCCACCACTGCAGAAGGGAATTGAGGGCCTGCAGTGTGTGAGGAGTGAGAAGGGAGACCACGGTGCTCCTGTGTTGGGGAGAATCTCCATCTCCATCATCTCCATCTCCATCATCTCCATCATCTCCATCATCTCCATCATCTCCATCATCTCCATCATCTCCATCTCCATCTGCATCTCCATCTCCACCTCCCTCCCTGATGGGCAGTGACAACTCCCTGCACACACTGACTGCTGCTTTCCCTTATATGTAAAAAGAGAGGATGAGAGAAATCCTCTTGTGACATTCCCTATTTGTCCTTGGGTGGATTCTCCCATGAAAATGTGGAAATTTCATCCCCGTCCAGTTCAGAAAGGTCACAACTCCCTCTTTTATGAACTCTGGCTCTGCTGGGCAAAAGTTCTTGTATTTTGTGCTCGTGACTCTGGAGTTGTCCCTCGTGTGTTGGGTGTGGTCTGGGCACAGCTGTGCCCACGTGAAGGTTTTGGGGAAAAAGCAGGAATTGTGCCTCTCCTGAGGCTAATTAATGGGACAGTGCTGAGTGCATTTTAATGAGGCCACTCTGTCGCCCCATGTGGAAACATCTGCACTTTTCTCTGGGATGAAGTGACGGCTGACATTAAGCAGTTTGCGAGTCCCAGGTGCCGAAAGTCCAACTAAGATGGGATTTAAGCCAAATTCAGGTTGCATTCCAGGCTGTGATGAAAGGGAATTTTGAAAGTTTGACTTCCCTGCAGAGCAGAAATTCCGTTTCCCAATCAGCTCTAAATAATCATTTAAAGATGGACTCTAAATTGGGATTGTTTTAATGTGTCATCTTGGTTTTAATTGCTTCGAGTTCTGAGTAAATGTTATCAGACCATCAGAGCCTGAGGATGGAGCAAGAGCCGGGTGGTGATTCAGATGGAATTGCCTGCTGCCAAAGAGGAAGTGCTGGGATTGGGATGACTCCTGCTCCAGCAAAAGACAAGACAGTGAACTCTCTGTTTACAGTGGGCCACCGAAAGAATGGGATAATTGCAATTATCCCAGCGAAGCAGCGGTTTAATGACTGCTCCATTTTAAAAGTACATATGTAAATCTCCCAGGAGGTGGAGAGGTGCCAATTTGTCCTGGCCCAGCTGGGGACCTTTTATCTCCTTCAAAGAGCTGGCAGCTCGGCCGTGGCAGCAGAGTCCAGCGTCGGGGCAGGCTGTGCTTGCTCAGCTCCTGAGTCACGGCACCAGCGTGCACAGACCACACCAAGACTCAGCTCAGAGACCCCGTGGAGCAGCTAAGAGATGGATGCTGCTGGTTTTCCTTCTAATAATCTCCGAGTTTTTGTACAATAAGCAGAGTTCAGCTCTAGGAGTTTGCTCTGGGGAGATGCTGAACTGTGGGTGCTTCTCATCCGCTGCAGTGGGTGGTGAATTCTTCTTTTCCTCCCCCATTTTTTACCTGCTCCCCCATTTCAGTGGTTTCCTCCTCCAGGGTACATGTGATCCATCTTCCCTGGGATGAAGTGAGCCCATATTTATCCTGTCAGTCCAAGATACTCTGTGCTCTAAAGAATCTCTGTATTTGGAAAGGAAAACTTCACTTATACTTTGCTATAATTCCCCCCTCTCAAAAGCTCCTGATGCTGAATTTCTGAAGAGGCCCAAGGAATCGGGAGCCAGCACTTGCTGGGTTGGAATTTTTGGACCCTTTAAGGACATTTGAGGGGAATATTCTTTGTCTAACATGTGGTCAGAGGTATCCAAAGGATCAACAACATGTTGAGAAATCAAGATTCTTGAAGGGATAAGACCTTCCCATGCAAATTCTGGCCAAATTCTGTGCTGTGAGTAAGCAAACAGGAGCTGTGCTCTTAATGCTGAATTTATTGGTCTTTGTGTTTCAAGGTCTCCAGTAATTACCATCATGTGACTGGGGTTCATGGACTTGGGAATGTTACACGTCCCACTATCTGCTGTGGGAGTGCTCAGATACGCAACCCAAAAACGCGCAGAAACCACAGATTTATGAGATCAGCCTTTTCAAGTGTGCCCCTGTCCAAGAAATAGGAGTTTCTAAATCACTCCCGCTCTCCCTTCTTCCCCAAGTACTGCACTGGCTTTGCTGGAGCAGGCACTGCTCTCCGTGATATTAATTGCTGGATTTCATAAAATGTATTTGGAGAGGGTTGGAGATTTGCCACGTCAACTTTCTGACTCCTCCTCTCTTCTCCACTTGTGGAGGGGAGGAAGGGAGCAGCCACCTCTGGATGTTTGCCGGGACAAGGGGATGGATCAACACGTTGGAGAGCATGGAAGCTCCCACTGAAATATCCTAAAACCACTTCAAATCTCTGCCTGAGCTCGGGTTCACTCGTTTCACCCATGGTCAGCATCCCCCTCCCACCTTCAAGTCTCCTCTCTGATTTCTTAGGGCCCAAAAGTGACCATGGTGTGGTCGGATGGGTCCCAAGGAGCAGATCTTCATGGAAATTGGGCACAGGTCCTCCAAATTTAACACTGTGAGGAAAATTTCTAGGAAAAATAAAGCCCATCCACCTGTTAGTCACAAAGAGCCTTCCTAATCAATCCTGTTAGTGCTGGGAACCCGCAAAAGGCTTTGTGCGAGGTGAAATTCCATTTTTTTTTCATTCCCCAAACCAATAAACCCGTCCATTATTTGCAAAATCTGCTTAAGAGGGTTCATCCTCTGCTTTATTTTCAAACCAAGGTTTCCAAATAGGCAGTTTGACTGTGAAGAAGAAATAAAAGATACAAAACCAAAATTACCATGGAGCATCCTCGTAGCTCTACTCAAAGCACAAATTGTCTGCTTCAAAACTTATTGGAAATACTGACTGACCCCTACCTGTGGGTGCAAAGGGGTCTGTTCTGCTGGCAGTTTTTGGTTTAGGGTGCTGATATCTAACAGAGGGTTTAAATGCTGGGGGCCATTTGTGCTCATTAAGGTGATTAAGCAACTGCCTGAGCAGGACACATGGATAAAGTTAAATCTGACTCTTGGTGCTTTGGTACGTGGAGGTTTGGGGGTGATGCTCGTGTTGATGATGTGTTCAGCTACTCTCTGTCCTCCCCTGACTCACATTATTAATCTGAGGTCCTTTCCCAGCTCTCACTGATTCATTCCTCTGCTGTTTCTTCCTCGAGCTTGATCTGTGGAAAATAAAATCCCAAACTTGGATTTTTCCTCTGTTAACTCCTGCAGAGGCTCATCCTTCAGGGAAGCATTTGAGTTTCTCCATAACCTTGGGATGGTTTGCAGCAATAGGCAGCTAAATCAGGAATTATTTGGTATCCTCATGTCAAAATACTGTGGATTCAACAGTGTGGATTAATCTCCATCCCTGCAGTCCTGCCTTTTCCCTCCTCTTGCCACGTTATTTCCATCCCTTCCCTTCCGCTGGCCCTGGGACTCGTCTGACCTGGCTGAGCCAGAAACTGCTGTGAGGGTTTTGTAGGGCTCATTTTTCTGCTGATTCAATTAATTAGGGAGTCAATTAGTCAATGAATTAAGGAGTTGGGTGAGTTGTTCCTGGGGATGAGTGAAAAGGAGCTGCATCCTCACATCCCCTGTCATTACTGGGGTTCAGGTGTTGAACTAAAAACCTCCCGAGGGCTTTGCAGTGAACCTTGTTGCTCCTGGATGGCGGTGCCTTTTTAAAAAATGTCCAATGGATTGGGATTTTCCAGCTCTGGTGACCCAACGGGGCAGGGCCATGCGTGACCCTGGGGTTTGGCAGGGGTGGGAGGGAGCAGGGTGGCTCCTGGTAACGAGTTTTAGTGCTCGAGCAGCTTCCAGAATACTGAACTTTGCACTAAATTGATGTATTTGCTGATAACTGAGTGTTTTAAAAGCTGAGGGAATCCTGGCTAACTGCCTGTTTGCCTTTTTATTGTGTTTTTTTTTGTTGTTGTTGTTGTTTTTCTTTTCTTTAATTTAGACTTTTAATTTTACAAAACTCCTTTCCAAAACTGCCAAATCTCTGTGAAGTTCAATATTCCGTTCCATTCAATTTACAGTTCCAAAATTCCTATTCCACCTGCCACTGCGAGTTCACCTCCATTTTTTTTTTTTTTTTTTTTTTGGAGCCTTTCAATTCTCCATCATTTTATCCCCCCTGAAGTTCTGTGCCCGAATGCATCACACTGAGTTAAACACAGGAATATTTCTGCCGTGCACCTTCAGCAGAGAAACTTGCACTACTCCTGAGAAGAAACCCAGGACTAATTCCCTCCCTGTCCTTAGACAAGACATTTTTTCTGCCTATAGGACACCTGTCAAAGAGGAACAGACTTTTTAATAAAATAAACAAGAATCATTTGGTGAGAAAACTCAGGGAAGAGAAAGAACCAGCCAAGTCCCGGATATCCTGGACAGCAGATTTCATGCTTCCTTCAGCTGTCTTGAAGAAAAATGTCATCTCTTTCTGGCCAATTCCAGCTTTATTTTCAGCCTAAGGAATAGCTGGAGAGCATAGATGAAATTTTCTTTCTTGCCTAATGTAATCAAAGGCTTAGTGGACAAGGTAAATGATGGCACGAGCTATAATTAAATGTTCCAGGGCTTGAGGTGTCTGACTGATCTGAATGTCAAAAGTGGGGTGAGAAATGAGCTGGGACGTGGGCAACAGACCTGCATGGAGATGTTCCTTCTCTCCAGGAGGGACCAGGAAGAAAAGGTCACATTCCAACAGCCCCAAAACGTGCTGGTGCTGGGGCTGGGCTTCCAGGGGGGCTCAGGAAGGACTTGGGGCTCTGCTGGGGCAGTGCAGGAGGATGAGCTGAGCTCAGCTTGGTGGGGAGGGCAGTGCTGAGCAGAGCTGGGGGATCAGCCCATGACCTGGGCTGGGATCCTGGCTCAGGGAAGTCCTTGATGGCCCAGGCAGAGTTTTGGCCACATCCCTTTGTGCCTGCTTTGTACCCATAAATGAGCTTCATGAAAAGACCCTGTGAACGTGCCCTGGATCAAAACCTCAGCCAACCTCTCTAATTACCTCTGGTACTGAGCATGGGCATTCAAAATCTCATTTGCAGCCTGTTCCAAAGTCCCTGGCCCTGTGTCTCAAAGCCCAGCACCAAATGAGGCAGAAGATGGATGCAGGCAGGATTAATCTGGTGTTTGCTGGGCACACTCCACCCCTCTTTAGTTCCTACTTGGCTTTTTCTTTCTGCCTTGACCTCAGCGTGCAATTTTCCCTGCCAGCTGCTCTCTGAATAACACTGTCCCCTAAAACTGCATCTTAAAACACAAAAAAAATCCCAGATTCCCTGTTCCTAATTCAGAAGCTCAGCTCAAATCAGGCAAAGAAATTGAAACAAAGACCAGAGCAGCTTAGACAAAACCGAATTGCTGCTTATTTTAATTCACCGCAATTTTCCTGCAAGCGGCTCTGGACGTTTTATTTGTGAAATTTTCAAGTGTGAAATTACCATAATGCAGGGAGGCAGAGGCCAGCACTGGAAACTGTTTACCCACAAGTTAAGAAAATGTTTTTGCAGTTGGCTGATGTTCAGTCCCATGAATAATATTTTGCAGAGGAGTTTGCTCCCTGATTAGCACAAAATGCTCTGTGCATGTCTAGGAGCAGCTTTCTGGTGGTTCTGCAGGTTTTTGAAATCCCTCCCGTTCCTCGGAATATCTGGGTTTGTCTTGCAATCCAAGCAGTGCAGAGGAGGTTGGATGGGCAGAGGAGAAGTTGTTTTATCCTGATTCCGAGCAGGATGTTATCTCTGAATCAACTCTCTCATTTCTCAGGAAAAAATTAAAAAACATTTAATTACTCGTGGTTGGGTGGAGCCACTGCTGCACTCTGGCTCTTCTTGAGCTTGAAACCCTTTAGTGCTCAGCCTTTCCTCCCCTCTCAGAAAGATTTTTGCTACTTGAGTCTAATCCTGCTTTTATCTTGGGAGAAATCAACAATCCATCCCTCAGTTCAGTGGCTTTTCCAGTGATCTGTCAGGATTCAAATTTGGGTGGGAATTTCCCATCCTATTTTTCTCACCGTTGGAGAAAGGCTTTCGGCAGCAATTTTAGGATTTTTTTTGCTGTTCTTCAACCCTTCAGAAACGGCTCCTGTTCATCCAAGAGCCTTCAGGCCACCAGTGAAGGTCAGCCAGGGTAAATGCAGGTTTAGGACCATGGTCACATGAAGATTTCATGGATTCACAGGATCGTGGAATGGTTTGGGTTGGAAGGGACCTTAAATCCCATTCCCTTCCACCCCCTGCCATGGTTTATATCCCTATGAAATCCAAGTCAAGCTGGAGCAACGCTTCGATCAGGCTTCGATTTCTCATCTTTATTTTATCCATTGCTCTTGAAGGATAAAACATTTCACTCTCTCACAAGCAGGGAGCCTGCTCAGAAGGTATCTCAATTTTATATCCTTCTTGGATAAAAATATTTACTTTTTCTGCTCAGAGATGACAACTTCCTGCCATATTTTACACTTTCCCCCCCTTTTCTCTATATTCTTCCCCTCACCCAGTTTACCTTTTAGCTGAGAAATTTATTCTGTTGCAGAATAAATTCGGTCTGAGTGGAGCTGGTGATAACACAACTGAGGGACTTGTACATGGAATTTTTGTGATATTCTCACTGAGGGAACCTAAAGAACATGAAGAGGTCTCAGGCTGAGAGAGATTTCAAGCTTTTTGAGCATCTTCAGCATTATTTGCAGTGACAGAGGCATTTAATTTGCAGTTTAAGAGAATGGAGGCATTTTTTGGAGCGTGGCCAGATAAGAACAGTGAGAAATCAACAGATCCAACATTTTCCTCAAGTCCAAAGCCAATCAAACAGTTGTCAATAAAATTTCCTTTAGTTCTTTAACTTCCTTTACCTTTCCAGAGGGAAAGTATTCTCTGGAAAAATGGAATGAGTGAGGAACTTGGAAAAAAAGACATCAGAAGGCACATGGGGATGTGTTTAATTCTTCAGCTTTTCACTAAGACAAAAAAAACCCCCTACATTTCTAAGCATTTTGACCAGATTTCTTTGAATTTTACTCTGATCGACTCAAAAAGAGGATTATCGATAAGTTTATTGATCTATTTCTGACTTTTCTGTTTTTCCAGCAGCATACAAAGCATGCCTTGGGAAAAATCCTTGCAGGAACTTTGGCCACGGTATGCTCAGCTGTGCCCTGTGCTTCCTGCAGCTCCGGGGGGAACCCGGGCTCCTGAACAATGGGCTCCAGCTCCCAGCCCTGTGTACAAATCCCGTGTCCAAACACAACATCAGCTGCACTTTCTCAGCCCCAATTGTTTGGAGCTGCCTCAAAACTTCCTATGGAGCAAAAGGACTCAAATGCCCAGAGTGGTTTCCCTCCCCCTCACCTGCTTTGGGTCTACAAAACAACTCCATCAGTACAATCTGGAAAAAAAAAAATTCTCTACAATGGGGGCACCTTGTTATTTCCTGATGGATTTGCACCCCACGCTGGCTCTGGGAATCAAATCTTTTTGAGTTTGTTAAGATGGTTCATTGGGCTGAGCAGTGAAAGGTTGGGGGTGACAGAGAGGCCTGAATGGGCACTAAAGGATGGCAGAGGAGCAGGAGGGAGGAGATGGGAGTGAAAGCAAAGGAACCAGAGCAGGGAGGCAGCAGCAGCTGGGAATTTGCTGCTGAGCCTGCCCGTGCCACCTCTGGGCTTGGGATCACCCTCTGCCCTGGCAGTGATCCTGGTAACTTCACTCCTACAGAAAGCCTGAGCTGTGGATTTGCCTCCTGCTCTTTGCTCCACCCCTGTTCCAGCACCTCTCCCCAGCAGGGCTTTCCAGAGGGAATCTGCTCTTTCCAGTTTCCAGAGGTGCAGGGACCGAGTGGGGAAAAGGAGGACGAGGAACAGAGCACCACAGAGCCTGGGAAACACTCACCTCCTTCCCCAGGAAAGGCAGCTCTTAATTGGGGCTCTTCTAAATTAATTAGGGGCTGAGTTTCTTCATGAGGACAAATAGGGAAATGCAGAAGTCTAAAGAAACATTCTTGGCTGAGCAGAGTGGGGATGCTCAAGGTCTGCTCCAGTCGTGTCTGTGGAATTCAGTTGGAAGATGGGATCTCTGGGTGGTCACTAAAGCTGCAGATAAATGGCTAAAAGAGAGAGTTTGCCCCACTAATCACCAGATCTGCATCAGTTACTGCAATTCTGTGACTGATCAGGCAGAAGTGGCTCTGTCCTGCACAAACCTTCCTTCTCTGAGGGCGCCCCTTCTCTGAAGCATCCTCAGCCTGTCCCTGCTCATCCTGTGCTGAATCCAGGCACTGGTTTCATTTTTGTTTTCCCTCCTGTTGTGAAGGAGCTGCACAGCTCCTTATTTCTGATGTTTCCTGGCTCGTTTCTGCTCTTTGGAAAGCTTGTAATTAAGATGGCATTTGATCAACTGGCTGAATGTTTCCTTAAGCAGAAGCAGGTAGAGGTGCTGATATATTTGTACTTTGAACAGTCTGGGCAAGGCTGTTTTCTCAAAGGCTGGACCTCTCTGACAAACTCTTGGGGGTTTGGTCCATGTTTATAATACACAAATACATTGAAAAGCAACAAGAAAAGATAAAAAAATACCCTCCAGTCCTCTGTGAAATTGAAAGCAGAAGGCTGGGGCTGTCTGTGAGAAACTGGGAGAAGTGTTCCTCTGGAAATCCTGGGCAGAGGCACAAAGTGATGCCACCTGCCAGCCCCGACTTTTCCAGGAGCAGCCAACCTGCAGCTCCTGCTTCCCATGCCACTGCCAGCTGCTGTGGCACTGAGCCATCAGGAGCTGCTGGGTCAGGCCCCTGGGTCACTCCAGGATCTGTCTGCAAGCTCAGCCTGGCCTAATCCTGCCCAGAGCCCCTGGGAGCTGCTGCAATCCCCCCGGGCTCCCATGTTTTTCCAATCCCCCCCCCCCGCCCCCCATCTTCCCATGTTTTTTCCAAAACAGGAGCGAAATCTTGGTCAAATGAAGTTTTCCCTGTGGTCTGCAGCACTGGGCAGGTTGAGTAACTTCTGTTCCTGCATTCCCACCTCTCCTCTTGATCTCTTAACGCAGAGGGATGAAGATTCACCTGCTGTGAGTCCCTGGGGATCCTGTCCCACCTGGACCCAACCCTTCTCCCAGTGAACGCTTCAAGCCGGGATCTTCCCTGAAGAAACCTGGGATTATCAAACTCTGGATTAGCAGGCAATTTCCTGAGTTTCTCAACATCATAAATGAGGTCAAAAAGGTCTTTTTGAATGGAACCCATTAATCTCCTTGTTGTTAGCAAGGAAATGTTGAAAAGTGCAGGTGTTAACAGTCGCTGTGTTATTTTTGGGAGAATGTGAACTGAAACACTCACAGGAAGCGTAGTATTCCCCTGCCAGCATCCTGGAGTATTATTTTAGGCAGCAGAACTGAGGGTTATGTGCAGGATTATGCTTTCATCACACCTTTAGGGCTCAAGCACTTTGTGTGCAGGAATTTTGCCTGGAGCGTTTCTTTGCTCTGTCTCCTCTGTTTTGGAAAAATGAAAATAATCCCCACGGTGGCCGTCAAGCAGCAGCATCGTGGTGCAACTCCTGGGTAAAAGCAGGACAGAACTGAGTCCCTGCATCACAGGATGGGTCACAGAAGGGACCTTCTGGGACCCTTCAGGGATCATTTCAGCTTTCTCCAAAATACAGCAAGGTGTGGGCATCTGTTCTCTTTGAAAAGGCTTCTTCAGGAAAAGGCTTTTTACAAATACACAGCTGGAAATGAGCCCAGGTAGGAGCTTTGGGGTCTGGATCCAATATCCAGCCTGTTTGCTGATTGAGGAGCAGATTCTGCAAGAGGGGCAATAAACAAAAGGGAAAGGATCAGGCACGTGTGGAGGTGAAGTGATGGGATGAGAGTCTCAGAGAAAATCAGAATTAGGGAGAGTTTTAACCAGCAGCTTTCTGCTGCCTCCTGCTCCACATTCTTCTCCTAATTGAATTCCCAAGCCTTGTAGCTAAAGTAAGATCCATACCCTTATAGCAACAACACAAGCTTGTGTTTCAGGCACACATCTAAATATGTTCACCACTTGAAAGGTTTCCAAAACATGGCAACTTCTCTGTGTGCAGTGGACGGAGCTGTAACGTGTTCTGGTGGCAAGGAAAACGAGAAAATCAGAAAAAAAGACTCAAATGATCATGAAGGGCAGTGAGTAATAAATGAAATAATGTGACTGAAGCCCGGTTTTTGCAGGTATTGCTGGTTTGCTGGAGTGTGGGTGTGGAATTGCTTGTTCTTGCAAAGAATGACCTTATGTGGATGGCCAGACAGAGTTAACAAAGCCACACCACAGGGGAAATGTCAGCACTGGTGGCTCAGTGAATGTGCTGGCTGCAGAAACTTTCCCCTGTGACATTGGGTGGTTATAAAAAGCAGCATCTCCACAGAGATTCAGAGGGAAACCATCCAGGATCCCTGAAGAAATTAATGACCTTCGAAGATGAAGGGCCTGATGTTATTTTCTGATATAAAAATGCTGAGTGGAGGAGCAGACTCACCCCAAAGCCTCCTCTTTGTTGGATTTGATTTCTCCTCCTTTGAAAAGAGTGGTTGCTGGAGCACTCCAGCCAATGGAACTGATGAGGAAAAGCCACCTGGATCCTGAGGTTTTCCCATCAACTGATTAAAATCCCGAATAATCAAAGAGGAATCTCACTGACCATGGAAGAAATTCCCTTCCCATCCCCACCAACCTGTCCTGCACTACTGCTCTGGCAGGCCAAGCAATTTTCCTCAGAATATCTGGAATTTGAGATAGGTTACTCATAGCCAGGCACTTTTCCAAGCAGCACTTTATCGGCTACGAGGGGTTTTTTGGGGTTTGTGGAGTTCTGACTAACAAAGGAGGCAGAGCTTTTAAATTCTGCAGAAACATTCTTGGCTGAGCAGAGTGGGGATGCTCGAGGTCTGCTCCAGTTGTGACTTTAAACTGGGAGATGGGATCTCTAAAGCTGCAGATAAATGCCTAAGAGAGAGTCTGCCTCACTAATTAGCAGTTACTATAATTCTGTGATTAATTCTGTGTAAGAGGACTCCCTCGGTTTTAGTGCTGACGTAGAAATCCCAGAAAAAGAAAGATTTTTGGTAATGTGTTTATCAATCAGGAGAAAAGACCTAGGGAACTCCCCGGAATATAATGAAAGCAACTGCTCAACACAAGCCAAATCAAAGGTTTTCCCCTGAGAGCAGGTTAGAAATGACTCCAGATTTTCAACCCTACAATTCCTCAGTGTTTCAAATGTTGTTCTGATATTTAGGCCGAGCAGGATGATAGGAAAGGATCCCAGCCCACCAGCACTGTCCTGTTCCTGATAGGGAACCACTGATTGTTGCCCACAATCCGAGGCAAAGGGAGGATAATTTCCCAGGAACCAAAGCCATAAATACTCTCTTTCACCTTAAATGAGATTAATAAAGATACTCCCTTCTCTTAAATGCACTAATTCAAAATAACACACTCACTCCCCAGCAGATTTTTGGGTTTTTTTACCTGACATCTGTTCCAACATCTGCTGAGCAGGACAAGAATGAATCATATTACACTGATTGCATTTGCTTAATTCTACCATGTAGTCTTTGATCCACATGAGGTGGACATGCTGAGCCAGATACCACGAAACCCAAACTTCAATCCGGGAGTTCGTGCACCAAACAATTACAAGGCCCAGATTTTGATTCTTGGCTGTATGGACACAACAAGGAGAAAAGTCATTTCTTGTTCACAGGCTTCCAAGTTCACCCTCTGTGCGCTGAGGGGAAGATTTTGCCTCTTGTCACTCAAGTCTTTCCCCATAAAGGAAAAACTGCAGAAGGCTGGAGATTTCCTCTGCATGTGGAAAGGTGTTCCCTGCTCCCAGGTTTTGCTGATTCCCCACAGGACACCCTCGAGCACATTTGTCATCCACACCCTGCTCCTCCAAAGCTGTCCCCTCATCAGAGGTTCCAAAATCCTCATTAAGGCTTTGGAAGGAGGGGGGAAATCTTCTTTTCCTCATGGCACCATTCCAAAAGGGATGCTGCAATGAGAGGAGGATCACAAGCAATTTGATTTTTCCTGTGTGTGCCATAACCTCCATTGGCATTCAGTCTGAACGAGCTCCAAAAAACTCTCCTCCACTTCTCTGTAGGATTTCCAGCAGGTGCCCTTTCCGAGGGGCTGCTTGGAATAATCCCCTGACTCCAAAGATTTCTTTTGATTACAAAATAAAAGGAGGAGGAAAGAAGAATTAGAAGTCACCTCAGCCAAACCCTTTTATTCCATGGTTTTAATTAGGCAGCTGGGAAGAGACCAACACTGAGCTCCAGCACATTTGGAAGCACCTCAGGCAGCCGTACAAATTACTGAGTTAAATCTAAATGCTGCAGAAATCCCATGGATTACGTGGAGGCCCAACTACAGCTTCATGGAACAAGCCAGAAGAGAAAAAGCTGTTTTTATTTACATTTGGTGAAGTGCTCATTGGGGTGGAATACACAGAGCAGAGAATTAGAATCTGCCTGTAGTTTTTTAGACGTGTGGACGCTGATTTTTCCCCTAAAATGGCATCAAAACTCTCAAAGTCCAACCCAGAGAACTTCAGAACTGGAAAAGAGAGCTGGGAGGACCAAAGTGAGCTCTCTCTATCCAGAACATCTTGGCTGTTTCCTCCTGGGATATGTTGTGGCAGCCTGGAGATCCTCCCCTTAGGTTGCTTTTACCTTAATTAAGACACAATTTCTTGCCCCTCAGGTAGATCAAGGCACAAAGGTGGAGGAGATGCAAACCATGGGTTAGGGCATCCTTTTTGAGCAGCTATGTCCATAGGCAGGACCTCAAACCATCCCTGATCTCTCTAGGTTTCCTCATTTCCACACAGTTTTCCTTTTATTCCTTTTTTTGCTGCCCAGATTTTGAGGGATGCTTCCACTCTTCCAAAAAAAAAAAAAAAGATCAGCCCAAAAATTTTTAAAATCAAAATTAAAAGAAAGACCAAGCAACAAGAGAAAAACTTGCTGCAGAAATGATCTGGTCATTCTCATTTTCTCCTCCAATTTAAAAGAGGAAGAAAAGCTTCCATAAAAAACGAAACTGGCTGTGGTCAAAATGTTGGTGTCTTGGAACGAGGAGAATGTGTGTGGAATAATTTCCAGCTGGTTTTAATTGGGATATCATTTATATTCCCTACAGGTTTGTGCCTGGAGCAGGTGGATGAGGAGCTTTGTGTGTCATCAGCACAAATCCAAGGAAAACGACAGCGGATGTTGGTGACGCTTTTTGTTTCCATCCTCTTCTTCTTGTTTTTCCTTTCCATGTGAGGGATCCCAGTGCTCTCCAAGGAGGGACTGGAGGACATTTCTTCATCCTGACGTGTTTGGGTGTTTTTTCCAGCCAAGTTTCCTTGGTTTTGTGCTGCTCCCTCGCTCCTCTCCTGGTACAACTCGCACGCACACAAATAAAGCTGTTGATAGTGCCTAAAGCTCCTCAGAAATACGCCAGGAGGGCTGGAAGAGTTCCCTGGAGCTCTCTGGTGCCTTCCAGCCTCTTGTGTTTAGGCATGGATATGCTTTGAAGGGATTTTTGGTTCCTGTCAGCCTGGGGGGTGTTTGGAAGGACCTTGGAAAAAGTTTGGGTGCTGGAGCTCCATGCCTCTGGTATCTGGAGTTCACCTAAGTGGTTCCTCCTGGCCCCCCTCTTCCCACTTTTCTGAGTCAGGATTCATTTTTAAAATAATTTTTTTTCACAACACAGAGA
The DNA here is from genome assembly GCF_024509145.1 of Vidua macroura. Taxonomy (NCBI): domain Eukaryota; kingdom Metazoa; phylum Chordata; class Aves; order Passeriformes; family Viduidae; genus Vidua; species Vidua macroura. The sequence goes on along the minus strand of NC_071581.1, from coordinate 20,491,100 downwards.
CTCCCTTTGAGGCTGGAGCATTGGAAATCGGGATTGTTCAGTCTGGAGAAGGGAAATCTTTGGAGTGACCCAATTTCAGCCTCCCAGGGCCTCAAGGCCCACAAGGATGATGGAGAGAGGTAATTTGCAAGAGCCTGGAGGGACAGGACAAGAGGAAATTGCTTCCCACCGAAGGAGAGTAAGTTTAGATGGGATATTGGGAGGGAATTCTTGACTGGGAAGGTGGGGAGGGATGGGGATGAAATTCCCAGAGCAGCTGTGGCTGCCCCTGGATCCCTGGCAGTGCCCAAGGCCAGGCTGGACAGGGCTTGGAGCAGCCTGGGATGGTGGAAGTTGTCCCTGCCCATGGCAGGGGTGGGATAAGATGAACTCCAAGGTCCTTTCCCACCCAAACCATTCCATGATTCTCTGATTCTACCCCATAAAATCAGAGCCTGCCTTTGGGCTTGACCATCTTAGGAAGATTGAGACCCAAATGTTAAAACCATGGGATAATTGAGGTTGGAAGGGACTTCTGAAGCTCTCCCGGGCTGTCGGAGCCAGAGCAGCTTTGATGTTGCACAAGGTTGCTCAGGTCCGTCCAATTCCTGGTAGTCAGTCATCCTGGAGGACCTCCTGCCAGAGCTGGCAGGGATCAGCTTCTTCCTGGCACAGAAGCTGAGCACTTCAAGCATTCCAGAAAAAGCCAGATGGTTTCCTCAGTGCTCCCTAGAGGAGTCTCCTGGCTGGCTTGGAGGCAGTTTAACAGAGGGACATGGTGGGATGAAATTTCCAAAGGGAACACCTTGCCCTGCTCGAGAGGAAGAGAAAAGAAAAATTAATTATTAGTGAAAACAGAGATCAGTTGGCACTGAAACCGTCCAAAAGCAAGGCAGATCCAAAGGCATGACAATTCCCTGTTTGTCCACCGGCCAACTCCCATCCTCAGGATTTCAATTACCAACCTCAGTGCCTGGAGGTGGCAGGAAAGGCTTAAATTGTTCCACGTGGAGTTGCAGCTCAGAGGGAAGAAAAGGGATTTATTTTTCCTAACGGGAATGGGGTCACGGTGATTTCTCCTCGCTGGAATCCTCTCCGTGGACACGCAGTGGGGGGGAGTGTGGGTTCTGCTTGGGCTTCCAGAGAATTTGCTTTGAAACCTTTCAAAATGTCTCTGGAAGTAAGAAAAATGTTCCCATTCATTAATGCTCTGGAGCAAGAGGGAGGGAGAGAAGGAAAGTCCATGGTCAGCTGGAATAAATGCAGCATTGCTGGGATTAAAGGGAGAGGAGAGGCAGGGGGAACCATCATTTTTCATGGGGAAAGCAAAGAACTCGACATTCAGAGGAATGGGTTTGCCAGAGCTCAGGGCAGCCTTTTCATTTTTATCGTTATTCTGAGTGGTTTGGGTACAAAGTGATCTCCTCAGATGTGTTGCACTCAGAGGCTTTGGATTCCTGGCTGATAGCTGTTCCTGAAGTGGTTGGGACCTTGAGAAGATGGGAGAAGTGACATCCTCACCCACCACATCCCATCTCTGTCCCCTTTTCCCTGTCCCCTGCCTCTCTACCCAGCCTCCAGCAAGAACTTCCTGTCCTAAAAATACTTGTTTTACATTCACCCAGGTCAATGAATTTTTTCTCTCTTTCCTGGACGCGTGTGATGGCTCCAGCTTGGTCATGATGGAAAGAAACCACCGGGGTTTTTTTTTGTTTGTTTGTTTTTTTAACTTTTAGAGTGTGGATAGGAGAGAAAAAAACAACAAGAAAAAAGAGTTCTTGGGTCAGAGCTGGGATATGGGATGCTGCAGCCAGGGATGTGCTCTTGCTCATGGATTTCCTCTCTTCAGCCTCATCTGTCCATCCTCATCACCCCGGTGAGGGAGTCGGGAGATCAGCCAAGCCCAGGCCCTGCTTGGAACCAGGCTCTGCCCATCCTCCTGGAAAACACCTGGCAAAACCCCTTTAAAATCAGTTTTCTCCCCTTGCCAGCAAGAGAGAAACCATTATCACCTTCATCAGAGCCGTAATGAAGGCGAGATGAAAAGGGACAATAAAAAGCTGTTAGTGCTGAAATTATATAGGGTTTGATTAAATACCTTTATTAAAATCCCATTTAACCTGTGCAGGCAACAAGAGGAAAATTTCTGTGTGCAGAAATCTGATTTATCCCTCATAAGCTGAGCCTGGCATTGATCTTACTCTCTGCTACACATGCATATATTTATATTAAAAAAAAAAAAAAAATCCAGAGAAACTTTCCCGTTTTTCTAAGCATTGAAGCTTGCACGAAAAGTATCACCACATGAGGATTTTTTTTATTATTATAAACATTTCTAGGTCTGACTTAGACTCTGATGGTAATTTTTGCAAACTATTCCCATTCCATTTTACCCACTGTTTTTTCCATTTTACCCACTGTTCAATCTTCACTGTTTTTTTGGTTTCAGTGAGTTTATTAATAATTAAATGAATAAAATAAGACATTTCTGATTAAAAAATATTAATTTTTCATAATAAATATATAATTAATCTGAGCCCTCATCAGGACCAAGGCATCAGAGAAGATTTTTTAACTTGCCAAGAAAGTCCAAATAGTGGACTCTGAAGAAGTTGGAGAGTTTTGTTTCTCATAAAAAAGGTAGAGAAATTTATTTCTTCAGAGAAATTAGTTATTGATCCAACACCTGAAATCACCTCCATCCAGCTGAAATTTTGTCAGGAATGGTTTTCTCTTTGGGCTGTAGGGGACGTTTTCCTGAAAATCAGAACATGCCTTGTGTCTGCACAAACGCCCAGCCAGGCTCAGTCCCAGCCCTGTGCTCCTGCCATCACCTGCCATGATTGACACCTGTCACTCAGGAATTAAGGAACAGCTTGGAGGGAAGAGGAGTGTGTGGGAATCCTTAAAAGCAGCGTTTTGGGCAAGTTGCAAAAGGCCTCAGAGACAGCAGAACTGTGATCAGAGCTAAGCAGCAGATATGAGATTTGTCAGCAGAAAAATTCTACGAGAAGTAGAAATTGAGGAGAAATAGAAGGATGGTCAGTGTATTACACTTGACTAAAATATCTCCCTGAGATACACAAAAATCTATCCAGAGAGATATTAGGAACTTCTGAGCTTAATAACGGAGCTCTGTGCATTGTGTTTTGAGGCTTACAAGCAGGTATTTTATTTAAAATAAGCGAGCATTGTTCTAACCAGGTTTGGTTTTAAAAAGTTTTAAAAGGTTTTAAAAGGTTTTAAAAGGCAGTGTGCTTATAGTGGTTGGATGGAATTATTGTCAATGTCCTTTTGCTTCGTGTGATTGGTCAAAAAGCTTTTAAAGTGAGTTGTGACACTGAGTTCTGTGTCTGCTGCTGCGGATGTGAGCTGCTGGCTCTTCCCATTGTCACAGCCAGGGAATGAGGCTGACGCTGGACAATAAAACAGCTATTAATTATTACATTGTTATAGCCAGGTAATGAGGCTGATGCTGGAAATTTAAAAATCTACTAATTATTACATTGTCATAACCACGAAATGAGGCTGACGCTGGACAATAAAACAGCTATTAATTATTACATTGCCATAACCATGGAATGAGGCTGATGCTGGAAATTTAAAAATCTACTAATTATTACATTGTCATAACCAGGTAATGAGGCTGATGCTGGAAATTTAAAAATCTACTAATTATTACATTGTCATAACCACAGAATGAGGCTGATGCTGGACAATAAAACAGCTATTGATTATTACATTGTCATAACCACGGAATGAGGACAATAAAACAGCTATTAATTATTGCATTGTTATAGCCAGGTAATGAGGCTGATGCTGGAAAATTAAACAGCTCGAGCCATGTTCCTCAGCAGCCCCATCCCGCTGGTGATTTGTACATATTTCCCAAACTTCCAGCCGGCGGTAGAGCGGAGCAGGATCCTCTTTAAGACCAGTCTGGCAGAGCTAAGCCAGGTTTATTTGCTGGAATGTCACACTGGGTGGGGCTGGAGAGGACAACGCACACAATATCCACATCTTGAGGCTTCCCAAGAGGCAGAGCTGGATTTTACACTCCCTACATCCCTAAATGAGGAAAAATGGGATAGCACCATCCACGTGCTTCTCATGGCCCTGCCTCCGAGCCGTGAAATCAGGGAGAAACTTCCTTTCCATGGATCTTGGGAAGGCCCCTCTGGCCGTGCTGTTGTCAGGGAGATGCTCGGGCCCTGCCTTGACCCCGCTGCAGATTTCACACTGGCCGTGCTAATGGGAAGGGAAATTCCCCAGGGGATCCTAAATGTGTCTGTCCCTGCTGTGTCCAGGCCATTCCTGCCAGGAACACACAGGGATGCTGCTCTCCAAAGGGTGGGACCATCCAAGCCCTTCCCATGGATCTCATCCTGCTCCAGCAGCAGGGGTGGAATTAGCCCTGGATGCACTTTGCAATTTGCTTTTTTTTTTTTTTTTTTTTTTTGCCTAAAAAAAACCCCAACAACTCTGTGTTTTGCAAGTTGGAACGTTGCAAAAAAAAAAAAACCAAAAAAAACACCCCAAACATAAAAGCTCCGAAATCAAAGGTTTCCTGTTATAAATAATCTTGTATCCCTCAGGCATTGAAGGGGAAAATATAGCCAAGATTAGATTAAAAGATTTTGGGGGCTTTCTGTGGTTATTTTTTTAATTTAGGAAAAAAAAAAAAAATCTAAAAATAACTTTGGTTGGTGGGAGGTTGAGGTAAATGTTTCTTTGCTGTTTTGGAATACGTTTGTTAGGATGGAGTGTCAGTTTGTCTTTCAGGCACAGGCATTCCAAATCCATGTGTCTCCACCTCCAGGGATCCCAGATCTCCCTCTGCCTTTTCCAGAATGAAAATCTCACACTGCCAAACACACAGCAAGGAGCTGCAGGATTTGATCCCTTGAAAAATCAGTTGCAAACCACGAGGAGCTTTAAACCAGCTGAGAGCCAGAAGTGCTCAAGGGCTTTTAGATAAAAAATATGCTGATTTTTATTCAAAATTTGTCATGATTTTCCCAGTGGCAGCAAAGAGTGGATTTTTAGACTTCTTTGTGCTCTCAGTACACAAAATATCCTTAGGCCAGGGTTTTTTTTAATTGCAATTACGAAGTGCGAAAAAATATTATTTTAATTTTAGAACCACAGCCTGAACATGTAATTTGAAATTTCCAGCTTCTAAGAAATAATGAGTAACTGTTGCTTACGACCTTAATCTGCCACTCATGATCAAATGTTCATCAAATCTTCTTTTTTTCCAAGTTATAATTCAGGATTTACTCCAAGTGTAAAAAAAGCCGAGAGACGTTGAAAGTTGTTGTCATTTTCTTTTATTATTTATTATTTTCCCTTTATCCACTACAGAAGATATTATTTCTGGGGATATAATTGCTACCAGGAAAACCATCACCTTGCTAACGTGTTTTCTTTAATAAATATGAATTAAAAAGTCTGCTGGTTTAAACAGCAGCATTTTCTGTTGCGTCCCACTATAAACACCCTATGGGTGAAGGCAGGTGCAGCACGAGCTGGGAAAATGTAATTTTATCCTGGGAATGGTGGGAGAATGGTTCTGATCCTTCTGCTGCTGGCACAGAAGGGAGAATTTGGACAATTAACGAGCAGCTGGGATGGTGTGGGAAGGTTGGGTTAATTAAAAGGGCTGATTAAACCTATGCTATAAATAGGGGCAAGGAGCTTTTGTCTTTTCCATCTTGACCGCGTGGAGATTCTTGGTTGGTGCTCAAACACCCTCCTGCCTGATCCCTGCGGCTGACATGAAGCCAAATATTCCTGACAGACTCAGGAGGAGGAAAAGAGGAGGAAAAACTGGACTCAAGCCAGTATTTCCCAAACTTCCAGCGTTTTTCACGGTGATTAAATTCTTGCATCCATTGCTTCTGTGTAAGTTTGGAATTTGAAGGCACAAGACATGGAGATTTTTGCCATCCTAGAGTGACTGTGACTGGCAGGGATTTTCCTTCCCTTGGCTTAATGGAAATGAATCCACTGGTGCAGGCATCAGCAGGAACAAGTGTCCTTAGAATTTTTTTCTGGACAAGGTCCAAAATGTTTTGGAGGATTCTGTTTCTGTTTCATTTCCAGGCTTTATAGCACTGCAGATAATAGAAAGTTAAATAAACTCGACTCGCTCCTTTGCTCTGCACTTCTTTGTGGCTCCCATTTCCCTGAAAATCAAGGCAAAAAACACACACATAGGGTCAGAGTCTCATTTCATATCAAATTTGCTCACAGCTAATTGAATTGCAGGGAACGTCTGAGAATTCTGCAAAAGGAATTTCTGGACAGAGTTACCTGAACACGGCTTGAGTGGAATTTCCAGTGGGTGTAAAGCCCAGCACATGTGCTCAGGAGATTATTTACCCTTTCCTGTTTGCTTTTCTCTTTTGAAGTTCCCAAACATACAAGGAAGGCAGCTTGAAGCAATTTTTGCAAGCTCTTCACTGGTGAGAATTTAAAAATAATAAGGGCATGTGCCAGTTGGTTGGACTGAATTTCCTTGTGATACTCAATCCAAAGAAAGAAATTCCTGGTAAAACGACCTGGTGCAAATTTGTTTAGATCTTGCACATTTAACCCACAGCCAGACATGTTAGGCTGTGATTCCTTATGGCACAGCTGCAAGAGCAAGATATTAATAGAAGTATCAATAGTTAGAATAATAATAATTGTCAGCAAATCGTGTGATACTGGAACACTGGAACGCACGATGTGGAAATGCAGTTGTGCTCCTGTAAAAAATCCATAGGCACACATATGGTTTCATAATATATCCTAGATTGCAAAGAACAAATGGAATTTAGGAATGATTTGGTTTACAGTTCCCTTAAGTAACATTATCTTGTTAAAGACATTAACCTCAGGCCTTTACTGTTATATATTTGCTTTTATTGTTTTCATCCTGGGGAGCAACCTGTAGGAGAGACACTCAACAGGAAAAGAAGGTTCAAAGGGCATCAAAACATTGATTTTCAAGATGGCTGAACAGCTGTCTTGGGAGCACTGTGCAATTATGAAAAACAGACATCTCTCTTCAGCCTCCCTTATTATTAAAGATCGTCCCACCCCTTCCCAGCACTAATAACTGGGGGAAGATTTACCTTGGCATCGTTGATTTTCCTCCACAGGCTGTGCTACTCCCACTAAACCGAGTTTAACAGGATGAAATAAATTCTCTGGTGAGCTGCATCCAGCGAAATGCTGACAGAAAGAGTGAGAATGGCTCAAACAGCCTCTCCCAAAAAGATTTCCCCCCCCAGCTGTAGTCACCTACATGGGATTTGTTCTTTCTCTTCACCCTCAGGCTTTTACCCCACCATTTTTGGGTTTTGCTGTGGGTTTCTGGGTTAGGAATGCACAAATCTGACAACAAACTTCAGGAATAACATTTCCATTTAAGTTGCCTGACAAAGCCCATTTTCCAAACCCTCTGCACGTGCTCCCCAGGTTTGCTCCTACTCCTTGAAGCAGGTGTTCTTCCTTGGATTCCCTTTTCCCTGCTGAAGGCCAAAGGAGCTTTTTAAATGCCTTTGGCGGCCCCTCCTTCGGCTGTCCAGGGACAAATCATCTCCCGCGATGAGCTGTGCTGTTTCCAGAGCATTTTCCACAGCTTCTCACCTGCTTCAAATGAGCCGAGGATGGGGAAATCTCTGCGGTCCCAATTGCATCATCCCCTCAGGCTCGGCTTTGCAGATGCTCTGAGCAGAGAGGTTTTAAACTGGGCTCGGCTCAGTGTCCCCACAAGTGCAAATCCCTGCCAGCTCCTCAATTCCCTCCCCCCGAGTGCCCTGGCCAAGATGCAGCACCACGCTCAGAGGTGGGGGCAGTTTGTGTCCCACAGGAGGAGGAAGGAGCTGTCCATGGACCCTCCTCCCCCAGGAAAATCCAGGAAAAGCCAGGAAAACAGAGGTGATGCCAAAACCGACCAAACCATGAGAATGGGACAATATGGGGAAAACCCAGCTGCTCCCAAGGGGAGAACAAACCCAAAACAATGCAAAATACACACGTTCTTCGAGTTCCATTGCTCAAACAGGACTCCAAGTCCCAGGATTGCTTTCCCAAATAAAATTGCTTCCTCTGGAAAGTCCTTGTTGCACAGCTGCCCCAGACTCAATGACTTTCAAGCCCTTGCCTCAAGGTTTCCAAGCTGGGGCAGCTTTTTTGTGTAGTCACAGCTTCAGAGGTCATTTTGGGTATGGGATGTTGCTTTTTTTTTTTTTTTTTTTTTTTTTTTTCCATTTGCAGTTGTCCTCTCTGAGCTAAGGCAAAGACTCCATCCAGTGACATCCCTCCAGGAGGTCACAGCACACAGTTCACAGCAGCAAGCAAGGCTCTTCAGATCACCACCAGCTCTCGTTTCAGGCTCCTTGCAAACTCGAGCACCAGCCTCGTTAATCAGTTACAGATGAAGGGTTATTTCTTTCCCATGACCACAAGAGATAGAGACTGATAAAAAAAAAAAAAAAAAAAAAAAAGATAAAATAAAAACCCATATGGCTGAAACTGTGAGGTTCTGGAAGAGAACGAAGCAGCTGAGATGTCCTGTCAAGTGGTGTTGCTGTTTCTGCCTCTGCTGGATGAGTTTGGGGCTCTTTGCTGTTCCCCAAGGATGCAATTAGGATGAAGCATGGTGGGTCTCCATTCCTGGAGCTTCCTGGAGGCCAGCAGCTGTCCAAGAGTTTTTTCCTTTTGTCTTTTCAATAGGCTGAGAACTGGGAGCTTGGAGCTTTTCCTTACTGTCACAACAATTTGCTGCAGAGAGAAAATGAACAAATCCTGTGGCAAACAGTGAGGGGAAAAAAAAAAAAATCAACATTTCTTCTGCAATAATTCTGAATGAAGATGTGTCTCCTAAGGCAGAGAGGAATAACTGCGTAGTCAGATGCCAACGCTGTGTTTAAAAGATCCATCTGCAGTATTTAACCACATGCTGCCTTTTAAAAACATGGGATTGTGGTTCTGTCAGTGCTATTTCCACCTTTCAATGGAATCCAAAGATCCAGGAATGCTGCATTTGAATGTATGAAGTCATCAAAATCCCTTTCCACCCCTGTTTATCCAGCATGATCTGACGATTTTTTTCCAGCGTGCTTAGAAAGAAGCTGTAGGATCGTGTTGTTGGATGCTGACGGGTGGAAAATTGGTTGTTTAAATTCCAGGAAATGTCTGATTTTTCAACTCCAACGGGTTTGTAATTAAGGAAGAATCCAGCTGTCAGCCAGGGGAGGAATTATGAAATGTTAAAATCACTGGGGGCGATGGAGAACAATTAACATTCTCAGCCGTCGGGTCGTGGCTGTGGTCTCCAAGCGCGGGGTCTGTACCTTGCACACGCTTGTGGCCTGTTCCACTGAGGGCTCCTGTGGGATTTGGACACGACCAGAGAACATTTTATTACTTCAGCTCTTCTGGGGTCAGGAAAAAGTCATGGAGTGCTGGAGTTTCTTCTCCTTGAAGTCCACAATCAAAGGTCCAGAGCCAAGTGAGTCGGGTGGTGAGTTTCAGCCCAGCTCCGTTGGCTTCGGTGGCTTCAGGGGGAAGTGCAGCCACTGAGGACCTGACACGGTGGCCTTGGCAGGAGTGGGATTGTGGAAAAGCACTTCAAGATCTCACATCAGCCCAGGCAAAACTGAGTATTGTGGTCCAAGGGCTCGGGGAGCAGAGCCAAGCCGGGCTCTTGCTGCTGTTGTGCTGGGAGGAGGAGCTGGAGGAGGAAGGTGAAGGCAAAGAGACAGAGCCATGAGGTTATGGAGGGGTTGGCATGAACAAAACAGCTGTCACTGCTCAGCTGGAGCTGGCCCAGCCTCGTGGTTGTGCACAACTTCTGGTGGGACCATCTGGGCTGGGGCAGAGCCTCTGCTCTGAGCGCTTGAATTTGGGTTACAGCACCTGGTTCTGTGCTCAGTCCGTGGAAACAGATCCTGGTTCTGTGCTCAGTCCATGGAAACAGATCCTGGTTCTGTGCTCAGTCCATGGAAACAGATCCTGGTTCTGTGCTCAGTCCATGGAAACAGATCCTGGTTCTGTGCTCAGTCCATGGAAACCAAGGACACAGGACCATGGAGCTCAATCCAAGCCACCCAGCAGGACTCTGTAAGAAGCAGCTTGAGGAGAAGTTATCTCATTCTGGGCTGTGACTGTTCTTGTTTTATTAGTCTGTACATCCAGCCTGGATTTCTAACAGCCCAGCAATCAACATGAGTCTATTGACACGTTTGGAACTGAGGTTTATTTAAATCTGTCTTTGCATTTGTCCAGTTCTGTGTTATATCTAATTCTTTGGCACTCCTGTGTTGTGCCCACATGCCTCAAGTGGGAAGACAGCCTTGTGAGATACAAGTCACACTCATCTCCTGTCAGCTTTAAAAGGTACTGGCTGGAGGACAAAGCAGCTTGGAAGAAGTTTTGATATTATCTGGAAAGTAAAAAAAAAAAAAAAAAAAAAATCCAGGATGTGTTATAGTTGGAAACAATCAGCAGAGATAATGCTGGACTCGGGGAGGTGGAGAAGAAGCAGCCAAAAGGTGACCTGGAGAGAGGGAGTGTGGAATTACAGAGAGCACGGAGTGTTAGGAACGATGGCTGTTTCCTGGGACAGCGAGGAATCCATGGGCAGGCTGGGAAAGGGGAGAAAGTCCCAAATTCTGCTCTGCTGCTCTCGTTGCCCAAGCTGGATGTGAGTTACAGGGGAGCTCAAGCCAGCGAGTTGGATCCCAGCACCCTTGTCCAGATCCAAGTTTCATCTGCCTGATTTTCCGCGTGTTTCTATGGGAACGCCTCGGCCGGTGTCAGCACTTCTCGAGGCGTTACAAAACCAGGGGAAGTGGGATCAAAAGTGGTCCAAGCTGATCCACCAAAGGTCAATCCTACAACACCGGGTTAGGAACTCAAAGGTGAACCCCCAGTCATGTTCCCTCCTGCTGGTCCTGAGGTGTTGGACCCCAGGGCACCCAGCCATTCCTCTTGTCCCTCGAGGGTGTCCCACAGGAGCTCTGAGCCTACAGGGGCTGTGCTGGATTCCCCTCATTGCTCTCTTCAGTTCATCCAAGCGAAAGCCCCAAGACAGGTTGGGATTGCTTTTCCACTCCTGTGCATGAAGAACCCCAAGCCCAAGCCAAGAGGCAAATTTTGGACACTCGGGTTTGACCCTTCTAAAAAACGCAGGGTGAGCTGAGAACTTGGGCTCTAAACCTGGACTTGAGCCTTGGCTCAGATGTGCTGATACCAGTCCTATCTCTCTTTTGGGGATGACATAAATATTTAAGAGTGCTCAGCCGGGTGTTTTTGTCAGGAATATGGATAGTTTGGGATAAGAAGATGAGTCACGATTCTGAGATAGTGCCTGGCTGTTACTGGAACACTGTAGAGCAGCTATATCGAGTCTATATTAAGGAACAAGATGAATAATTATTTAAGGATGAAAAGTCACATTTCTTCATAAAGGGAAAATGTTAAGAGCTCTGTGACTGTCTCCTTTCCAACACAAAGAGTTTCACAGAAAAGTGAAAAAAAAAAAAACAAAACAACAAAAACCCCAAGAAACAGAAAGTGTGTCTCACATGCAGGGCCAGGAAACAAAATTCCCGTTATTTGCTTCTTAGATAGAGATGTTTTGGTAGAGAAGAGATAAAGGTGTATGCTGAGAAAAGACTGCTGTGGCCAAGGCTTGATGAGTATCTTGGATTGGGATTGTTCAGCCAGGAGAAGAGAAGGTTTTGGGATAATCGAATTGCAGCCTTCCAATGCCAGGAGAGAGATTGTTTATAAGGAGTTGGAGTGACAGCACACAGGGAATGGCTTCCCACTGCCAGAGGGCAGGGGTGGGTGGGATATTGGGAAGAAATTCTTCCCTGTGAGGGTGGGCAGGCCCTGGCACAGGGTGCCCAGAGCAGCTGTGGCTGCCCCTGGATCCCTGGCAGTGCCCAAGGCCAGGCTGGACAGGGCTTCGAGACCCTGGGATAGTGGAAGGTGTCCCTGCCCATGGCAGGGGAGTTGGAATGAGATGAGCTTTAAGATCCCTACCAACCCAAACCATCCCGTGATTTTATGATACATTTTCTAATCTCCACTGCTCTAATTTTTGAACCCATAGAAGTTGTGAGTATCAATTAATTTCATAGGGCACAGAAAATGCAAATGGAGCAAAACTTTGGGCGTTTCTAATGGGAAGTGAACGCAGAGGCTGCTGCGGGTGAGCTGGGCACCAAGTGACCACAGATATTTGCTGCTCCGAAGGACAGCCTGCCTGTAAATCCTGCTGATAACTAATCATCTGTGCCAACCTCTTCGTTAGGATAGGAGCAAACCCAAGCCCTTAAAATAAAGTTTGAAGACAAAACAACCTCCTCCCCCTTCCAACGGAGCCCAGCCCGCTGGATTCCCGAGCTTGGACGGGATTGGGAGCAGGGAGATGACATTACACACAGCCTGTCAGCACACACTTCCAGAGCCCAGGCAGAGCAGGACAGCCTTTCTAGTAACAGGTGGAAAAATGTTTTGGAAGCAAAGCTTTGGGAAGAATTACAACCGCGGAAGGCGACGATTCTCTTTGCACTTTGTCAGCCGCGTTTCCGATGGGTCCTGCGCTCTTGGCTCATCCTCTGGGATGGGATGTCAGACAAACAGGCACTTTGATGGAGCCTTCCCCATCCCCAGCCAGGGGAATGCAGGATATAAAATATGGGAGAGCAGGTTCTGGAGTAGGTGTAAGTTGGAGAGGCTCCACAGCATCGGTGGGGCTGCGCTGATTTATCCAAGCTGAGAAATCCGTGCTGGAATTGAGGATATTTCTCTGCCTTGCTCTTGGAGGGGTGGGAAAAGGAAAAAAGAAGTCATAATGAGGATGGATTTGTCATGGTTTTGAACAATGGTCTTGGAAATTCCTCTTCTGGCTCCTCAGGGGAGTGGGATCCTTGTGGAGTCCTTCCCACTCAGGATATTCCGTGATTCCAAACCCACGGGTGGCTCACAGGTGCTCCCTGACAAGCCTTTGTGGGAAAAAAAAAAAAGCAAATTAAGAGGCTATGAGATTGATTTCGCTCCCTTAGGTCAGTAATTACCAGGGGTATGATGTAGGCTATATTGTGGGAAGATATCCATGATTAATCCTTGGAATTCACCACCACAAGACACCGCTGAAGCCAGAGGAGTTGCTGATTTCAGTCCCAGCCTGCAGGATTATGTGAACAAGGTCGTGTTTGATTTGATTAGTTTGGGAAAAGCTCAAAGCCGCAGCAGCTTGGATGAAATCAAAGCTTACATGTTTTGGTGCAGGGCTGAAACCTGAGCCAAGGGCTGTAGGGAAGCCAGGGGAAGTTCTGACAGGTAATTCCATAACTTCCCAAACTGGGGGTCCTCCTTGGACGTGTGACACCACACAACAGGAAAAACTACTCCAAAAATCCAATGGAGGAATAACCCAGGAAGGTGCAGACCGAAACTCAGTTCAGGAGGTAGAAATCTCTTCCCTGCTCCACAACTGCTGGGGAAGATAAAACAAGAAAGCCTTATAAATATGATTGCCTGGCAAAAGATTTTGAGAATATAGAAACTATAAGCGAGATAGAAATGAAAACAAGCTTTGAGACACCAAGCCTTGGTTACTGAACAACTGGAAAACAATGGTGTGGCTGGCTGAAAGCAATCCCCTTTTGATGAAACAACAGCCTCTGCTTGCACACAGCTCCAAGGGTCAGAGCAGACCCTGCCAGCTTGGCAGGAGGGGTCCAAAGAGTCGTTTTTAGGGTTTAAAATGTAACACAGTATGCTAACGTCATGATCCTTACAGGCTGTATGTAAATGCTATAGGATTTGTACCTTGTACTAGATTGGTTAGTGAAAATTAGAATATTCAGCACAGAAGAAGATTTATGGTATTGTAACGGGAACTTTGCTTTCTTACTCTTACTCTTACTCTTACTCTTGCCCTCTCTTGCTCTTGCCTCTCTCTCTCTCTCTTGCTCTTTTGGGCCTGCTCTGAGCCGTGGCTGGCAGCTCCAAGCAGGGCCCTGCACCCACTCCTTTGCAATAAACTGCAATTTCCAAGACCCGACTTCAGAGATCTCTCGCCTCCGCCCGTCCCACCAGCCAACGCTCCGACACACAACTTCCCAAGGAAAACCAGGGATTTTTTCTTTTGCTTATCCCAGATCCGTGCCGTGCACGTCAACTTGAACTTGACCACGAGTGGCCGGGAGGCTCTGATGGATGGACAGAGAGTCCTCGCGTGTCTCCTCAAGCCGGTTCCCTTCAACAGGTGTTTGCCGTGTCTGAGGCTCCTCTGTTTATAGAATCCTTGTTCCATTTGGAAGGGTGAAAAATATCACTGGCTCTTATTGTAAACAGCCTTCGCTTCTCTTAAACACTGAGAGGAAAGGTTGCAAGATTAGTCACAGGCCTCTCCCCCCACCCCACCGGCAGCACCTCGCTCTGCTCGCACTCCCAAAACGCAGCACAGCCCAGTCTGCCCCGGGGATGAGGCTGGAGCGTGGTGTGGATGTGGGAAAGGGGGAAAAACCCCGGGGTCCAGCCCTGTGTGGGACCCCCTGCTCTGGGTGAGGGGTGTTTGCAGCGTGGGGCTCTCAGGAGCTGCCCAGTGCTGGCCATCAGCTTTCAAACACAAGCTTGGACGAGTGTCCAGGTTTTAGCTTCCATTTGCTGCCAACAAGTCTCATTTTGATTTCTTTTCCTTTTTTTTTTTTTTTTGCTTCTTCTTTTCTTGGTTATTTTTTCCCCCCTTTATTTTTTTTATTTTTTCCTTGACTGAAAGCTCCATCAAGGAAAGCCAATCTTTTATAATGACAGAAGCAGAGCCAGGGATCTGTGTCAAAGGGCTGGGAAAGCAAAACAAGGGCTGGCCTGAGCTTGGTGCTTGTGTAAGGTGGGTTTGGAGAGGAGATGGAAAGGATGGATAGGTTTGGGATGTAGAAATCCAAGCTGGAAGCAAAACTGGGAGGCTTTGCAGTGACCCTGATGCAGACAGAGCTCCCCAGGACTTTCTGCAAGAGGTTGGCCCGTGGATGGAAGGAGTTTTCCACATTAAGGTCACAAAACATTGGCACAGTTTGCCCAGAGAGGTGATGGATGCCCAAAAATTCAAGGTCAGGTTGAACACGGAGCAACCTGATCTAGCTGAAGATGTCCCTGCAGGAGGGTTGGACTAAAAGACCTTTAAAGGTCCCTTCCAACCCAAACTAATCTGATTTTTCGGCCATCACCAGCAGGGCAGCCAGGCTCAGGGCTCAGATTCCCCCTGGGGATGGGGATAAATGAACTCTGTGCAGCTCCAGAGGGGCACGAGCATCTTGACAGGGCCTCTAACACAAGGCATGTGTGTGTGAGCCGTGGCATGAATCATCAGGGCCTGGAAGGGAGCTTTATTTAGGATGCAGAGTCAGAGAAATTCCACCCTTGCCCCGGGAGTAGGGGAAAGCAGGTGTTTTTTTCCATAAACTGTCCTTAGCCCTAAAGTTAACGGCCATAAATTAAACCAGCAGGGGAACAGCAGATGTTGCTCTGCGAATCCATGTGCATGGAGGTGAAAACTGGAGGGTTTTTTTGGTTTTTTTTTCCCTTTTTAATCCAAATCCAAAGAAATGTCATACCTTTTCCCTTTCTGGCTGACAGCTCACACGGTTTTGAGGGCTGCACCTTCCCACCCTTCTGCCTGGACTGGCTCATCCCAGCACAGGGATGGGCAGGATGCAGGAATCCCAAATCCCACAGCCGCTGCTTCCCTCTGGGTCTGGGAAGGCGTCCCAGGTATCCCTCCCTAGAGGGAGTTGCAAGGGATTTGTTTGTTAGTTGAAGGATTCTTCAGTACTCTTGATGAGATCTAATCCTCCCTTTTTTTCCCCTAAAATCACTCCGTTTCTGTCCTGTGGATCACTGGTGAGGAGGCACTGGGAGCCCGGCACCCAGAATCACCCAGGCACATCCCACTCTTGCTGCTCCCGGAGATGGAGAAGGGGGAAAAGTTGTCCCCTGTGGAAGAATTCCCTTGCTCACGGCAGGAGGTTGGGATCAGATGATCTTCAAGGTCCCTTTCAACCCAAACCCATTCTGTGATTCTTTTTCCTTTTTCAGGCACTTTTCCAAGCAGATTTGCCTCTTTCCCGTTTGCTTCCAGCTCGCAGATCCTCCAAAGCAAACAGGAGGGGAAAAAAAAAAAAAAAAAAAAAGCCAAGAGGAAAAAAAAAAAAGAAAAAAAGAAAAAAAAAAAAAAAAGAAAAAAGAAAACCAAAAGCCCTGGGGCTAAATTGAAGCCATTAGTAGCCTCGAACTGATGACAGGGCAATAAATTACTAATTAACCTTCGGGGCGAGTTCAACACCTTGGGGATAAGTGTGAAAACACGGAGTAATAAGCCCTGACACAGGCAGGCAGCGGCGGCTCCCGCCGGGCCGGGCCAGGCAGCGCTGCCTCGGCTTTTGGGGGAATTCTGCACGGATCAGGGCGGCCAGGGAGCAGCACAGTGCGGGCACCGGGGCTGGGACCTCGGACCTCGCCTGGCCTCAGTCCTGAAAAAAAAAAAAAAAAACAAAAAAAACCAAAAAAAACCCGCATTTCAGCCTTGTTTTTGCAAAGCTGCTTCTTCATCGGGTGTCTGGTTTGGTGCAGCCACACTTAAAAAAAAAAAAAAACAAAACAAAAAAAAAAAATATATATATATATGTGATAGTCACGTAAAGCAGATTTTTTAATGTCTGTAAATGCAGATATAGGGATAGCTCGCTGTGATTTCAGAAGCAGGAGGGTTTTGTAATTATCCCGACCTGAGCCCAGTCTCTGCAGGTTTTCTGTGGTGGTTTGAATTTTATTCCCCAGCAAGGAGGGGGAAATGCAATCCTGGCCACCCATGGAGTGCACGGAGCTCTGGAAATGCGAACACGGTGGGGACAGGGAGCTGTGATTGCAGCGGGCTGTGGCAGCAAGAAACGCTCCTCTCTCTCCTGGGTGATGATGAAGAGGCAGCACACGCTCCAGGCAGTGAAGGGCAAAGCTCTTCCCACATCAGAAAAAACCCAAATCATCCAAGCTTGCAGCTTCCTTGCCTCAAAGAGCAGCCCAAAGCCACCTCAATTTGCACAACCAATGCTCTGAGACCCCCCCCAGCTTCTCTTTTTAATTCTTTTCAATTCCCCTCCCCCTGGGGTGAGCATTTGCAAGGTTCAGTCTTTGGCATCTTGCTGCTGGTCTGTGCCAATAGTGTTGCATCAAGGTCTTTTCAGCTGTAATGGTGTCTGACAGTTCTGAGAGCAGATATGGCCCAGCTAATCATATTTTAATAGCCCTACCTTGTAGGGAAGGACTGGCTCGGAGTGTACGCAGTAATATTTTAATTTCTGAGCTCTGATGAGCATAATTTTGAGCAGGTATTCAGTTTCTTTGTGCTCTGAATCGTGCTCCCAGATGTTCGATGCCAACGGGCTCTAAAGAGCAACTGCACAAATATAATATTTAATACCCCATGTCAGTTTGGGTGTTCCACTCAATTTCCTGGAGAGATCTTTAAATTCATCTTATTTAGCTTGAATACCCAATCAGTTCCATACTCCAGCTCTGTAATTCCACATAACTCAGTTCTCTAATTTCTGGGATGCAAATGTAGAGCAGATGTAAAAGGGGAGTGGAGGGAAGGGGGGATGTTCCTGCACTTTCTGCAGGGCTGGTTATCAGTGCTGCTGGGATCAGGGGAGAAAAAGCCTGTCAGGATCTGCAACAAATGCAGCCCCAGATGCTTTGGACCCTAAACGAGTGTTTGGAGAGGAGGAGGGACAGCCTGATGTCCCTAACCCTGAGAAATCAGCCTGCTGGTGCGAGCAGTTCGTGATGGGAATAAATGCTCCTGTCCCATGAAGTGAGTCCAGGCAGGTGGAAAGGGGCACTGAGATTTCAGGGTGCTGAGGATAAAGGTGAGTTTGTGGCAGTGGGATGGGCAGGGAATGAGCTGTGATGCTCTGGGCTGTCTCTGAGGCAGCGGGAACTCGTTCCTTGCTGATTCCCCTGGTGCAGCACGGGCTGCCTCTTCACCTTTGAGTAACCTGTGAGTGACCTCTTTGGTCAGCTGAAACACCTCCAGTCTCTGTCCTCACAGCTCCTGGCGTTATCCTGGGGTTATCTGTGCAGTGGGACTCAGCAGCAGCAGGAGAAATCCCCTTTCCATGCTCTGGTTCCCATCTCCTGCTCACTGCTGTCCCCACACCAACCCCAGCTCTGCTCTGGAGAATTCGGCATCGATCCCGACCCAGTTCCCTGCCAAGCCAGCCCACACTGCTCAAAACTGGGGCTGGGAGAGTCCCAAAGGCATGGGAACAGACAGGCCACGGCCATAACCCCTGTAGCAGCCCCAAAAACCCTCTCAGGGCTGGAAATTCAGCAGCTGCCTCTCGCAGCATCGTCCATCAGCACAGGCTCTTTGAACACAGCCGAGTTATTTGACCTTTCTTTTTTTTTTTTTTTTTTTTTTTTTTGTCTGCTTTAGAAAGAAATACAATAAAAATGCAATCCTGGCTGCTGCTCCTGGAGCACAACTGACCAAGCACCATATATAGCATCAACGAGGGACAGCCACGGACTTCCTTCCACGATTTTAAGCAATTCCCCTTCCTCCAGAGCTCTCTCCAAGCTGCATTAATCACGGGTTTCTTCAGAGTAAACGGGATTAATCCGCCCTCTCGCCTTTCCCCTGGTGTTCTGCAGCAAACCTGGGCTGCCTGTGGGGTGTGTGCATCTCCCAGCCTCGGTGGGGATGGGATGCAGAGGAAACAGGAGCTGTTTCCTCACAGCATTTCCTGCTCCTGCCAGCAGAGCAGTGCCAGGTGGTCAGAGCCCCCTGTGAACACTCAGGTAAAAAAGCCTCACTTTCTCCAGGCTTCCTTGCCAAAAATAAAAATGTATTTTTGCTGTCTGACCTGTGGGGAAATGAATCTGTAGAAAAAAAAATTTTAAAAACAGCTTCTAATTGTAATAGTGTGAATTATTAACATCTATATTGTCTCACCCTTCTCATGAGACTAAAAATAAAATACAAGTTTTTAAAACACCTCTCAGTAACTCCATCTCCAAATCAAAAAAAAGAAAACCCATCCCACTTCTTCAGTTTAAAGATCTCAGCAGCTTCAAAAGCTGCATCCTGATCTTTGAGTGTTTGCTCTGGAAAAGCTCAGAAGGTGCTTCAGAATCTGAATAGGTGAATGGTTATTTCTACCTGTTGGCATTTTTAATAGCCCGGGAGTTTCTCCCTTTTCTCCTTCCCAAAAGCCAAAGGACTCCTTGGAGATGTGCTCAGTGTTAAGCAGACAAGTGTAAAAAAACCCCCAAATTCTGTGTTTTATCTGATCTAATCCCAGTCTCTCTCTCACATGGACAATGTAGATCCTTCAAGTCATGTCCTTACCAAAAAAAAAAAAACCAGAAAACCTCTTTGAAATGTTTTTTTTTTTTCTCATCTTTCTTTTTATTTTAATGGGAAAACCGCTCATGTTCTGCCACATAAAAGTAGATTTCCCTTCATTTGTGGCCCTGCTGATTGCAAAGGCTGGGAGATCTTCAATTAAATCGCTTGGGCTTTGTGTATTTCTTTCAGAGAAAACCATCAAAATAGCATTTGTGTCTCATTACAGCCACAACATTATCATCTTTGCCTTCTTGCATCACTTATTTTCATCCTCTGAGTGAAGATCCCTCGCTCAGCTTTGTAGACAAGGATGGGACTCTGTCCCTCCTGCAGGGACACTGGGAATTACAGGATTTCTGGGGAGATTAACCCAAACTGCCCACACGCTCTGCCTGTGCCACTGCGAGGAGACATCCAGCTCCTGGGGCAGGGGTCTCTTCCTAAAGGCAGAATTTACCTTGGAGAAACACCAGAAATGACAGAAAGGAATAAGGCAAAGGCACCTCCCACCCTGTGGGCAATTGTCGGGGTTTGCTTGCTTGGAATGACCCCAAAATTGTAAAAGTCCTTGTTCCCCTAGCCCGGCCGGTCTGGAGCGCGTGAAGTCGAGTTTTCAAGGTTAATTTTTCCTTCTTGTCTATAAAATTCTCTCTCTGACCTGCCGAGGTGCAGCTAGCACAGAAGCCATAGCAGTCTGCCTCAAGTCTTGTGTGGCTCCCAAAATATCTACTCAAAACTACGTGTTGTGTGTTTACAGATTTGTGCCAATGCCCACCACCTCTGTTAGACAGCGAATCTCTGCCTTAAACCAACAGAAAAGTGTCACCATCACACCAAGAATGGAGGACAAGAAGAAGGAGAAGAAGGCTAGCACATGCTCAAATCCTTCCATCTGTACCCCTGAATTACATTCTAAAACCCCCAAAATTCTAATTTTCCACCCTGTGTCAATTCCCCTATTACACTACTCAAACCTTTTTGGCTTGTGATTCCTCATGTAGAGCTGGCAGCCTCTCCCAGGGGCTAAAATGGAAGCCACAGGTGGTTTTGATTTCATGCCAAGGTCCCCGAGCCCCCAGCCAGGGTCTGGAGCCATCCGGGGTGTCCTGGACTGCGACTGGCACTGTGCTCTGGGGCTGTCCCTGCCCTGCAGCCAGATCACCCCGCTCCTCTCCTGGTGAAGGTGAGCTGAGGTCCCTCCACAGCCCTGGGCTGCAAACTGGGAAAGGAGCAGGGATGGATCTCAGAGACCCCAGCTGGTTCAGGATGCTCCAAAGCCACTTGGTCACTTGGCCACAGTCCCTGCAGGACCAACCCTGCTGGCCTCTAATCCTTTTCTTTTTCCTGCTCGGAGTAAACACCCTGCTGAAATTGTCACCGTGATTTAGGAGGTGTCAGGTTTTCCTGGTAATGATTTTTTAAAATATCTTTTTATTTTATTTTATTTTATTTTATTTTATTTTATTTTATTTTATTTTATTTTATTTTATTTTATTTTATTTTATTTTATTCTATTTTATTTTATTCTATTTTATTCTATTTTATTTTATTGTTTTATTTTATTATTTCATTTCATTTCATTTTTTTATTTGATGATTTTATTTTATTTGATTATATGATATGATATGATATGATATGATATGATATGATATGATTTGATTTGATTTTATTTTATTTTATTTTACTTTTTGACACCTCCCACTCCATCTCTGGAATGTCACTTCACCTTTCACCACGGATTTCCCCAGGACTGGAATATTCTGTTGAAGTCTGAGCTCTGTGTCTCCAACCTCCCCCAGGTGCTTCCTCAGACAAAGAAGACGACAACAAAATTATCCTTTTTTTTTTTTTTTTTTCAACCAGGACCCATTTTATGCACTGAAAATAGAAATATCATTTTAAATGAACCACTCAGAGAGACACATTCTCCTAAATACAGATGAAACCACTTAAATATTTTGAAACTGGCAATCTCATATATTTTAATTTAATTAAAAGCGGTGATATTCTGCTGAAAGCAATTACATTGCAGCTCTTCCCACACACATGGGCAAGTCCTGGGAGCTGTGCTTCACAACGACTTCAGCATTTAAGGCGTCGTGGATGTTATTATTAAAAAAATCCAATTTTTTCAGTGTTTTGCAACAAGGCAAGAGGTTCATTGTTCTGGACGTGGCCTCGTTGAATAGGTGAGGGGTAATTTAGGTGGGTGAAGGTGGCTGTGTTGGCTCCTGAAGCAGAAACACGCGAGAACAACGTTTCCCCCCACACTTTTTGAATGGCCTCTTGTTTTTGCTGGGAAAATGACCCGGCCCTGCTTCGTCAGGACTTTTTAAAACTTGCCACGGCCAGCAAAGATACTTCTGTTTAAAATCAGAAGAACGCTGCCCTCCAAAGCTCCGAATGTGAGGTATCTGTTTCCCTGGGTTGGACTGGCCAACGAGCGGGCTGCGCTCAAATGTGGTGGAGACGCTCAGATCCAGTTCATGCTACTGATACCCCTTGCTCTCCCCTCAAAATCAGCCCGGATGAATGGGGCCTTTTGTCGCGAGCGAAGAAACGGGCAGGAATCACAATAATCTCTTTCTAGCCAGGCTTCTGTAGCGTGGGGTGAGGCAAGGGCTCGGCCCGGCGCTGGAGAAGAAGGAAAACAGCAATTTCTCCGCGGTTTCCGTGGCGTGTTGGAAGCTGAGGGAGATCTTCTCGGGCTGGCCACTGCCCTTGACTCCGTTCCAGCCGTGGGATTGGGGACCATGAATCGCATCCTTCACGTCTCCTGGTAGCCCTCAGGTGATGGGAGGTGGCAAAACATCTCCTGGCTGGCGAGGATTTCACGTGGCAGAGCCTCTGTGAGAAGTTACACTTCTTTCCTGTTATTCTAGAACTAAGTACTTTGCACATTTGGGAAATATTATTAAGTAATAGTCTGAGTGACGGGCTGTGGTCGGAGTTAATTTCTTCCAGTTCTCCAAGTGTCTAATTACACTTTCTTCAGTGCTAAGTGGATGGATTGTGTCGAGTGTGCAAAGAGCTCTTGTTTAAATTTAAAACAAAACGCACACAAAGAGAAAACCCTCGGTTCATCAGTGAAAGTCAGGGCTAGGGACATAACCCAAAAGTCTTCTGGCAGCCGTTGTGGTTCTGCACATCTTCCCCCCAAGCACCCTGGGAAGAGCAAAACCCACCGGGCAGAACATACCTGGTAAATCCAATCGTCCCTGTTATACACTTCCAGTGTTT
This sequence comes from Vidua macroura, assembly GCF_024509145.1. Lineage (NCBI taxonomy): Eukaryota > Metazoa > Chordata > Aves > Passeriformes > Viduidae > Vidua > Vidua macroura. Next base: position 20,468,461 of record NC_071581.1, on the reverse strand, counting down.
CCCAGCTTAAAGCTGAGCCTGGCTTTAACTTAGACCCAAGACCTCGTCAGGCAAGCACAGGCAGCCCCATTTTTCAGGAGTTACTCTCCACTTCCTTGCATCCCTGTGGAGGGGACCCTGTGTGCTGCTGTCCATTCCTAGTGCAGGGAGCTGCCAAGGGAAGTGGGCTCTGCAAAGGGCTTTGGGCTGATGGGTTTGATCCCAGAGCAGGGCCAGGGCAGGAGAACATCCATGGGCTGAAAACAGAGGTTTGGTCAGACCTCATGGCTGGGGTGTGCTTGGAGAGAATCAGAGCACCTGTTAATGGCTGATGGAAGAGCAGCAGAGGTTTTACAGCTCTCAGCAGAAGGACAAACTCTCTTTGGAGGGAGTCTGCCACCTCTGCTGTGGCCAGTTCGGAAAACCCAAACAGATGATTTTTCTGGTTGGGATTTAAAATTCCTTGGGGTGGGGGTGGCAGGGGAGAAAAGAGGGGCAGAGCCACACCAGGGGCTGAGAGACAAGCCAGGGACACATCACCCACCCTTCAGTGCCAAGGACAAGCTCTAGGAAGGCACCACCAGCTTGGTCGTGCTCATCAACCGCCACATCAACCTTAATTTGGGCAGATCACGAGTGTTTTGGCCTTGGCCGTGCTCAAAACAAGGATTTCAGATCCTTTTGGTGGCTGTGTTCACTGATTTCTCTGAGGAATGGACACATCCAGTTTGGATGGTGGCTTCCAGGACCAGCCGTGGAATCCTTCGAGAGCAGGCGAGCTCAGGTTGTGATTTATTTTTCTTTCCTGGGGTTTGTGACTGAATCAGACGGGAGAGAGGAAGTGAAGGTTTGTTCTTTCTAAAGATTTATTTCGTTACATCTGCAACAAGTCAAGAGGAGAACAGGGTAGAAAGGCTTTTGGTTTTGGGCCTGGAACAAAGCTCAGGACTTGAGATAAACAAATGGGAGGGAAGGAATTATCAAAGAGAGAGCTGGCCACAGAGTTTGTTATGAGCTTTGTGTTACAAGCTGAGAAACTTTGGGAACTTAAACCAAACTGCGCAGGGGTAAGAGGAGAAGCAGATGGTTGAGGTAGCTCGAGGAAGAAAATGGGGGTGCTTGACATGGAAAACATCCTAAACTTTGGGTTAGAGGACCCAGCAGCTTCTCAGGTGTGTGGTTGCCCTCTCATTGATTTGGTAGCCATGGGCACGCTCTGTTGGCTCCTCCAGGAGTGAAGTGGTGATGTTGTCTTGGTTTTCACATCCCTGAGACAAAACACTGGCACTGCTGTGGGCAGGGATTGTGACCCTGTGAGCTTCACCTCCCCGCTGTGATGTGTGCCTGTACCCACAGCCAGGGACTGCATCCACACACAAGATTTTTCTCGGTGTTGGCTGCAAAAATATCCAGCAATTTTGATTTCCTACTTACAATTGTGAGTGATTTAAAAGCAAAAAAAACAGAACAACAATGTCACCCCGTCCGATTTTTCTCTTTGGTAAGTAGTTGTTACTAACTCCTACCTGGTGTTCAGGGTGGTGTAGGAGCTGAATTACTCTGTGTAGGTCAGTGGAGGTGGTGAAAAATAACAAAAATTCTGAGAGAGACAGCAGTTTTTAAAAGAAAAAAATTTATTTCTCTGTAGGGAAGAAAAAAAGAAGAAAAAAATGTTTAAAGTTTCATTTCCACGGTGTTAAATTAACAACAGCAAAAGCCAGCCAGAAGAATAAAATGCATGTTAAGGAAATTTAAAAGAGTTACTCTGAAATGAACGCCAGCTTGCTTTGCTGAGTTCCTGAGTCACCAAAATCCCACAGGGCACCTCCTAAAAAGCTTAGGCTCTGCACAGATCCTCAGGACCAGTGTTTCCCTTCGGAATTTGGTGCCCCATGCTCTGGGAAGGAGAGATAACCCCTCCCGAAGGTGCCAGCACAGGTCTGACAACACTTCCCCGTTACCTGTGCTGAGTGCTCCTTATCTCCCTGATACTCTATCAGCCTGGCCAGGGCAGGGCTCCCCGATAGTCAAGTGGCTCAATTAGCAGTAATTAGCTCATCTGTGATGGGATGGGAGCAGGTCTGTGTCTGCTGATCCCTCCAGAGGAGCTGTGGGCTTGGGTGGCCACTGGCCTGGTAGCCAGGATGGTTTTTGTGCTGCTGGTTCCCTTTTCCTGCTGGGCTTGGTGGGGCAAAGCCTAAAAAGAGGAGAACGGTGGAGATGATTCCATCTGGGCAGGGAGAGGCTGTGGGAGGCTCCCTCCTCCACGGGGGTGCACAGGCAGGAATTGCAGAGCCATTGGCCTTCCCAAAACTGGTCCTGCGAGGGCTGCTCCATGGTGGGGGCTTGGTAGGGGCTGCAGCTCCTCACTGGGGTGGGGGTTTCTCAGTTTGATGGGAAATTTGGAGAAGTGGGAGATGTGAGCTCCTCTGGCACAGAGATAACGGGGATTTTCTACAGCAGCGAACTCCTTGAGATGCCCCTTGAGTCACCAGCACATCCCGTGGGAGGAGAGGGGGAACCTCAGCCAGGAGGTTCAGGATATTTCCTGCACACACAGACTGCTCTGCACGGCTCCTCTCTCACTCTCCCCAGTTTTTCACCGCAGGTTTGGTCTTGCCTGCACTTTCTAAGCTCTCGCCCTCGGGGTGAGGGCTGTCCTGTCTCCAGCCCGCAGCGTGGCCAGGGATGTCCCTGTCCCTCCTGCAGGCACACAGTTAAAACCCAGCATCTCCAAATGTTGGCCGTGACAGTCCTCAGTGCTGCTGGCCAGAAACCTGCAAAGCAGAAGAGAAATGGTTTTGGTGGCAGGACTACAAATGCTCCATAAAGCACAGCTTGTCTGGGGCCTTTTTAATGTGGTTCTGTGCTGACTTTTTGTCCCCTAATTCACAGCAGAAGCAGAGCAGAGCTCGGTAAAGATTGAGCATGAATCCCCTGCGCTGGGTTAATGGGAACAATTAGAGAGGTTTCTTCTTTTTCTGCTGCCAAGCTGTGATATGAAATCATTCTCTGGGTTCCTGTTTCCACGGGAACAATTAGTTTCATGCCGTTTTGGTCTTAGACATCAATGAAGTGTTTAACTAAATGAAGGCCAACACTTCATAAACGTATTGTCTCACGCAATAATCAGGTAGCTACCAAATGCCACAGCTAAATGCACTGAAACCAACCCCACAAAGCGCTCTGGAGTGTGTGAATATTTATTGATCTGGTACAGCACATCATCCATGAGCCAAAAATACCGAAAATTCCAGCCGTGGGTGTTTAGGTGTTACCAGCTTTTGAGCCAAGCCGCGTTTCCTCAAAGGCTCTGGTCACCTTGAGCCATCTCCAGGAGAGGCTCTGGGGAGCTGCTGGCTGATGCTGATGGATTTCAGCTGGCCCATCCTGCGGGCCAAGGCGAGCCGAGGGCAGGGGGCTTGCAGGACCTCGGAGCCCCGCGGTGCCTGAGCTCCCGGGGCCGTGCCTGGTCCCCAGCCTTCCTCCAAGGACTCCACATACTTCCTCCTTCAAACAAAATATACAAAGAGTCCACACGGCACGGAGTGGAATTCAGGGCTCTGCCCGCTCCCTCCCCAGCACATCTGGGAGCCTTTCCCTCGCAGAGCTGAGCAGCTGCACGGGACAGAGGCAGACAGGGAGGGAGGGAGGGAGGGAGGGAGACTCCCGTGCTCTGCCATGGAGCAAAGCGAGGGCTGAAGTGGGAATGGAATTCAGGGATGCTGCCGTGGGTGGCTCAAGTGGGACAGGGACAGGATGGGAGGGAGGGGCAGCTGAGCAAGAGTGACTGAAAATGAGCCACTCAAAAGGCTCGGGAGGAGTTGGAACAGCTCATTTTAATGAGTTGTTAAGGAAGAATTCACTGTGCAACCCTCAATATTGGACTCTGAATTCTTACTTCACTGGGCAGTGCATCACATCCTTTGTTGATACCAGCCCTTAGAGAGAAGGAAATGATGTTTTCCCCTGCATTCAAGAAGGATTTATGCACAAAAAGAGTAACCTGATTTCAGTTTAGCAACTTGAGAAAATCAGAATTTCGCTTGCAGCATTCCCTATTTACCCCTTTTCATTCTCTTGACTGAAATATGTCCTGGGAATGGTGTCGTACACAGCCTTTCCCTGTTCCTGATGGACACTCAGACCACACTCAGTGACCCTTTGCACGGCTATTTCTTGGATGAAGCCCCTAAGTTGGCCCTTCCAGCCAAATGCAACAGAGATTTCACAGAGAAACTTCACATGAAATCATTTTTTGACCTGATCCCAAAGAACATTTCCACACAGGAGGGAATGGTTCCTCCACGTGTACAGAGTGGACACTCTCTGCACAAAATATTCTGTCATCCTTTCTGCTGACAAGCTGGCAGGTGCTGAATCACCTCAACTCAGCACAATTGTGAAGGATGAAGGAAATGCATGGAACTGCTTCTCCATCCACTTCTATCTGACAGAGCTCTCCCCTTCTCCCATGTGCTCTGCTGCCATCTGATTTTCCTGCTTATTTATCCTTCCCCACGAGCTAAAAGCAGCCTCGTTGTCCTAGGGAGGAACCAGGGATGAAATGATGCCTCACAGGGCTGCCTGCACATCCAGCCCTTCCTCAATCCACCTGGATCCATTAAAGCAACCAAGGAAAAGAGTGTGAAGCCACCCTCATGCAGGACACTTGGAGCTGTGTCCATACCTGATGCAAATTTCCTGCAAATCTGGAGAGGGGAACAGGCTCAAGTCTCCACTCCAAGGTCAGTGTAAACATTTCCATGAAATCTCCGTGCAGGGCCAGCCTTGAATCTCTCCCTGCTATTCCCCACTCCCCTTTTACCACCCAACCTCCTGACCTTGCAAAAATATGGCTCTGGAGGGTGAGAGCATGGGCCTGGAGCAGACACTGATTCCTGGGATTAGGGCTGGGTGGCCCAGGGGCTGGACAGTGCAGCATTCCTGCTCAGGGGCTCTGGTTGAGATAAGGCAGCCCCACACTGTGATTTACTCCAAGGAAGAGGAGTTGAGCTCTTCATGTTCCCTGGCAGACGAGGCAGGGATAATTCTGCAGGATAAACCCCTTTCAATCTATCAGTAATGGTTTGCTTTGGAAAAAAAAAAATGTAAAAAACTCTAATTTTGTACAGCTAAAAGCACCAGGCTGGGCTGGACCACAAGCCAAGGCTCACCCCCTCCAAGCCCAAACGCACGGGGATGCACCAGGATGTGCTGAGCTCATTTATTGCTGCTTAGCTTAACCCTGGCCCAAATCCTCCTGGGTTTGCAACCTTCTCCTGGTTGGATTTCAGTGGCAAAGTGAGGCAGAGAGCAGCAGCGTTGCCAGGTGAGAAAACCCATGTGAGATGTTTGAATTTCAGGGTTTGGCGGGGTCAGGGCTAAAAAAAAGGGATTGATCTCCCTCACCTGGCTGGAAAAGAGAGGATGAATTCCCAACCCAGAGGTCCAGCAGTGTGGCAAGGTAACACAAAGTTAAATTCTTTCTCCAGGGGGGATTTCACTGATCAGTTTGGTGGAAGATCTCCTTCCTTTTCCCTCACCTAATCTCTCACATTCCCACCACACTGCACACACTGGGAAGAGCCAGCTCCATCCATGTGCAATCCCTCTGGCCATTCTCCATGGAGGGAAACCTGCAGGAAGGCTCTTCCAGCCCCCTGCACATCCCCTTTGGAGCCCAAATACAACCCCAAGGCTCACAGCTGAGGAAACCTGAAGATATTGATGCGTGGCCACCATGAAACCTTCAGATCATCCTACACCTGCAGTGCTGGTCCCAGCTAGCAACCAGCCACTTCACCAGCTGGGACGGGTTCTTCCTTTTATCCCATCTGGGTGGCTCCAGATTCTTGCCTGGAAAGCATTTCCAGCATTTTTGGGATGTTGCCAACACTGGGAACTGTTGCAAAATGCGTTCAAGATTAGAGGAGCCTGAGTGAGGACTCCCCATCTAAGGTCACCTCGAGAATGTGACATCAAACACAGGATTGAAGTCTTTCAGTGCATGGAAACATTTCATGGAGCACAGCAGATGACTTTGGAATTTGAGCTTTACTCCTTTTTTTTTTTCCCGTATATTTTATTACACAACTTCTTACCCCCAGAAGAACACCAGGTTCTCCTCCCAGTTTGTGAACCAAAGCAGAAGAGGTGACTCTGACAATCTGGTCCTCAGCCTGAGAGGGTTCCTTTCATCGCTGCCACTGATCTCAGTCCCATCTCAGGGAGGTCACTGGAATGAGTCAGGTGGCAAATAGAAAACACACAGTTTATGCAACAGCCTGAAATGAAGGAATCTCCCCTTGGAAAAACAATAGAGCCATTGTATTCCCCACTGGAGCAGTTGGGAAATGCTCCTGCAGGGCTGCGTTGAATTAAAGGCTTTTCTGCAGCTGATGCAGTTGCTGTTTGCTGCTGAGAAAATCTGTCTGGGTGTCTGCAGCACGTTAAATCCTTGGGCTCATGTTCCCAGCATCACCAGAACTTGCAAAAGAGCAATGGAATAGAATAATAGAATTCTTTAATAGAATTCTTTATATAGCTAATAGAATTCTTTAATTGAATTAAAGGTTTTTCTGCAGCTGATGCAGTTGCTGTTTGCTGCTGGGAAAAGCTGTCTGGGTGTCTGCAGCACGTTAAATCCTTGGGCTCATGTTCCCAGCATCACCAGAACTTGCAAAAGAGCAATGGAATAGAATAATAGAATTCTTTAATAGAATTCTTTATATAGCTAATAGAATTCTTTAATTGAATTAAAGGTTTTTCTGCAGCTGATGCAGTTGCTGTTTGCTGCTGGGAAAAGCTGTCTGGGTGTCTGCAGCACGTTAAATCCTTGGGCTCATGTTCCCAGCATCACCAGAACTTGCAAAATAGGAAGTAGACAAGCAGAAGGAAAGTGACCAGAGGGGGAAGGAGGAGACAACCAGAGCTGAGTGACTCAACTCCATGCTGATCTCTCCAGTTTCAGGGGATTCTGTTCCTCGACCACACAGTGGAGGGAATTAGAGCCAGAACAGCTTCTGCTCTGATAGCAGAGCCTCCCAACCTGCTTGGATGGACACGAGGGCACTGACAGCTCCTCTGCTGCTGGGCTGTCCCTACTCTTGGTTGTTGGACCCTGTTCTTGGAGGTGCTCAAAGCTCAGCTGAACAAAGCCCCTGTGGCGGCTGACCCTGCCTAGAGCTGCTGATGGACCTGCCTCGAGCAGAAATTTGGGCTGGAACCCTCTGAGGTCTCTCTGGATCACGCAGAGACCTCCTGAGCAGGTTGCAGGAGGGGCTGTCAAGGCAGCAGAGCCTTCCCTTGACTACACTCCCATTTCTAGTCCATCAGCCTGGTTTTTATTGGATGTATATTTATATGTATATCTCCTCTTTTGGCTGGAAGAGGCCGCCTGGCAGCAGCTATGGGACATTTCCAGCGGGCTCTGAAAAGCTGGAGCTGTTTGAGCACCAGCAATGGCTCAAACTGCTCTGCCAGCACTTCTGCTGTGCCCCCAGCAGCAGTCAGGGCTCTCTGGGGACAGAAGAGCTCCAATCCTGGTGCTGGAAGCGAGGAACTGAAATGCCAAGAACAATAAGCACAACAATGCCATGAATTTCCTCTTCCACGGGGCTGAAGGAGAGTGACAGGGAATATTTTGATGGGCCTGAACAGTTCCGAGCATTGGTTTCACTTAAGAAATTCCAACTGGTTGTGTTTTGTTTTTCCAATGGCTGGAATTGCTCTCAGGGGCACGAATCATTGGAGTGGATCCTGGGCTCCTGCCTTGCTGCTCCAAACCAGTGAAGCAGCTGGGAAAAGGGGGAATTCGGCAGCTGAATCCTTGAGCTGGCTCTGTCCTGCATCCCCTTTCCCAGAGCACACACATCCCACGTGTCACGTGCAAACTGGATGCACCTGCTGGAGGAGCTGTGTGGGGGCAGGCGTTATCCACCAGTTATAAATCCTGGGGCTATCAACAGCCTTCAGTAAACATTTGGACAATCCTTCCTACCTCTCCCTCGTCCAAATATTTGCATCACACGGGGCTGCTGCCCGTTTCCTGACACGCTGCACAGCTAAGAATATCCTTGGATCCCAGGTCGGTTCCAGCTCGCTGTGATGGATGGACTTATTGGATGAAATAAATGGCTCAGGGGGAAAGAAAAGGAAAAACAAAAATCTGCCTCCTGATAATAAATCCAGGTCAGGATGGAGGGAAAGAGCTTTCAGTGGGGAGTGGTGTTTTTAGGAGCTTTTAGGATCTGATCTGGAGCACCCAAGGGTTAACAATGAGCAGCTCTGAGCTCCTTTAGTGGACTCAGACCACTTCATCTCTTGGAGGAAAGGTTGAAGATGCTCCTGGAAGCTCTTCCTTCCTGCTGGGTTGGGAATAGCCCCGGCCAGCTTTGGATGAAAACAGGAACCTGCATGAAGCCAGGTCTGGCAGCTCTTCCTCCAGAGCAGAGCCTCTTCCAGGTGAACCACAGCAGGAATCACCAGATTGCAACCTGTATGTAAAACATTTCATACAGCAGAGTTGCCAAATAGAAATAAATCTCTTTTTTTTTTTTCTTAATGCTGAGAGAGGAAAACAACCTGAACTCTCCTTTAGCAGTTAAAAGGGTTTAGCAGTTAATTGGGTTTAGCAATTAAGAGTTCTAAACACAAAATCTGTATTTTGTGACTTAAGACTGGTGTGCTAAATAACGACTTTAGGAAGATTAAGCCTCACAACGCAATAATTTTAGTCTTTTGCTAAAGAATTGACGTGGCTGGGACTTTATGGCTGAACACACACCATAACATGCCAGTGGATTTTCTGATAGAGTAGTAAAGAAAATAATCAACCCTTAGCTTAAGTGCAGGATAAACAGCAACCTGGGCTGGTGGAAGGTGTTGGAACCCATGGCAGGGAGCTGGAAAAAGATGAGTTTTAAGATCCCTTCCAACCCAAACCATTCCATGAGTTTATGATAAAACTTCTTAGGGCTTAAATTGGCTTTTCCACTGCAGCTTCAGCTCGGACTTTTTGTTTTAATCTTCTCCCCTGTCCATAAAACCACTGGAAATAAGAGCAGCGCAGCTCCCTGCTGTGGGATAGCTGGGCCATAAATATGTTTTCTAACCCTGATATGGGACAAACCACGTGGAGGGTTTGCTGACCCCCAGGTAAATCCCCTCTTCTGCACCTCCAGCATCTCCCCTTCCCCCCCCCCACCCCGCTCATCTTCTGGGAAGCCCAAAACTCCAACCCCTCATTTTGGACAGACTAAACAACATCTGCAGAGCCGCCTGTCCCCCCTGCAGCCCTGCCGGGGGAGCAGAGGCGCTCCCAGATGGCCGGGACGGAGCCGGTGTCACCGGGGAGGGCGAGCGGCGCTCCCGGGGGGCGCGGGCGAGCCGGGATGTGGCGGAAGCATAAAGCACCTGTTGGGAGGCTATTTAGGGATTAGCCGAGTGCTGACAGACAAATTGGCAAGATTAATAAGAGCAATCAAGGCTGTGTGGGCTCGAGCTGTGAGCTGACATTAATGTGACATCACTTTCATCTGCTCTTGCCTCGCCCCGCGCGGCATCCCCGGGGCTCCGAGAGAGCAGCGCCGTCGGATGCGGGGGTTACAGCCCGGGGGTGTCCCTGAGTGTGTGGCAGGGCAGGGGACAGCTCTGTGTGTCGCGGGGGGGACCTAGCAGCACGTTTGGGGGACCCCCGGACAGCCCCGGTGTCCCCCAGCGCTGGCAGCTCTGCAGGGCCTACCTGGCCCGCACAGCGCGGGGTTGTTTTTGGCTGCTCTGCTGGGTTTGGGGCTTTTGTTTTTTTCTGTGCCTCCGACAGAATCGTTGGATGTCACCGAGAAAACGCAATGCTCGCCCTCTCATTGAAAAAAAAAAAAAAAAAAAAATCAACAACAAAAAAACCCAAACACCCCAAAACCAAAAAGCAATACGAAACAAAAATCCAAACAAACAAACACCAAGGAAAAGAGGGTAAAAAGCATCAGGCAATAAAGGCCAATTCCAGGTGCGAGGAGAGAACAAAGAAACGCCTCTGCTGTCGCTCTAAGCCGCACACCTCGAGACTTCGCTGTCTCGGGGAGATGCTTTGACACCCTAAAGATGTTTTAAGGCAGAAAAAGCTGGTTTCGAGCTCTCCTCTGCCTCCAAAACCCAGGGGGAATTCTGCCCTGCATCCCTAGTGCAGCACAGCCGTTGCACGGGGAAAAATTTTGGGATTTTTAAGGGATTTTTCATTTTCCCCCTTGTTTTTTCGAACACATTCCCTGCTATAATCTCCCTCGCCCCGAACTCTGTTCGCATCCCTTTCCAACGGTGAAATTGGATGGATTTTCTTTGTTCTTCGGTCAATGCGGGATTCTAACAGCAGTAAAATATCTGAATGTCCAAATCCTCCAGGTCTGCCGGGCTCTGCCGCACGGGCTGCTCCGCCGAGAGCTTTTGCCCACAAAAGGAAAGTGTTGGAAAGGAGGGAGATGCCAAAGGCTGAGCGCCCGTTCGTTCCTGGGGGGAAAAAAAAATCATCTCCCTGGGACCTGAAGTGGATCCCTCCGTGCTGGGGATTTATCGAGTACGAGGGGAAAAAATCTGTAAAAAACGGATTTTTTTAAACTATCAGCTGTTCTAACCTTCAAATGCAAATGGGGATAGAAGCAGCTGGACGGGTCAAGAATAATTTTGGAGAGAGGTTTTATGAAGAAAACAAGAGAGAGACTGACCCCCGAAACCAGACTCAGAAAACAAAGTTACAGGATGATGACTGCTGCTGCAATCCCCCCAAAATTAATTTTAAAAGTCCTTATATTTTAATTTTTATGTATGTAATTGTTATGTAATATTACTTATTTATTAATTAATACATAATTTTTTTTTCTTAGTTGCATTTATAAAGACTGGATTTATTATATATATATATACAAACATATCTATCCCATCCTAAATGAGTGAATTAACGGGCTTTTGGGAGTGAATTTCAGGTTCCTCCAGTCTCAACACGGTCAGGACAAACCCCTAAGCACAATATCCCCAGCAGCCGAGGTTTTGGGGGACAGAATTCCATTTACCACTGGGACCCCTTCGACGGGGTCGAGGTGGGTTCAGGGAGGGGGAGATGAACCCCCCTTTTCCCTTCCCTCCTCCAGGGCTCGTTTTTGTTTGGATTTACGGCTAAATTTTGGAGATTTTTCCCTGCAACCCTCCTCCATCCCCGCCTTCTCCACTGTGAAACCACACGGAAAGGGGGCAGCCCCGGAGATCCTTAATTCCTTACCGCTAAAAATAATAATTTCACATCCTTTTTAATCAGATTTGCTGCCCTAAAAGCGATTAGGTTGAAAGTACACATCTTCCACCAATCCGGCAGCAACACGGCGGGCATTCAGTGGTCTGTTTGTAATCTCAGCCTTTTTCATTAACATAAACACGGCTTCAACCCAAATATACACGGCCACCTACGGAGCGAGCGCGGGGCCGGGCGCGCCGCTCTCCCCGCGGGGGTTAAGCCGGGTTTATCGCAGCCCCGCGTGGAAAACCCACGGGGAAATCGCTGCCGAACCTCTGCTCTCTCTCGCATCCCTACCCCGGGGAAAGAGCAGGGAGAGAAGGGATCGCTGGAGGCGATCTCCGCCCTGCCCAGAGCCGCTCCCGGCGTGTTCTCCCTCCGTGCTCCGCTCCGCGGGGCCCCGCGCACGGAGAGCGGCCGGGCCCCTCCGGGCTGCTCCTTGCCTCCCTCTCAGCCCCGTTTTCCAGGGAAAAAAATTGAATTTTCTATGTCGTATTCTTGGTTTTGCAGAGAAATAATTCCCTTTTCCGCACTTGCTGTGTTGCTTTCTTTGGGTTTTTTGCTTTTGGGTTTTCTCTCTCATTCTGGCCCTTTTTTGTCTTTTTCGCACTTCTTTCTTTTTGTCTTTTCTCTTGTTCTTTTAATCGTTCTCTTTAAATCTTTCGTCTTTTATTTTTCCTTCCTTTCTCCCTTTCTCTTTCTTTGCTTTTTTGCTTCCTTTCATTTTCTCTTTCTTTCTTTCTTTCTTTCTTTCTTTCTTTCTTTCTTTCTTTCTTTCTTTCTTTCTTTCTTTCTTTCTTTCTTTCTTTCTTTCTTTCTTTCTTTCTTTCTTTCTTTCTTTCTTTCTTTCTTTCTTTCTTTCTCTCTTCTTTCCTTTCTTTCTTCCTTTCTTTCCTTTCTTTCTTTTCTTTCTCTTTCTCTCTCTTTCTTGCTCTCTCTCTTTCCTTCCAGCTTTTCCCCTTTCCCTCTATTTTTCTTTCTCCTCATTTCTTTCTTATTCTTTGTTTCCTTTTTTGCGTCTCCATTTCCCTGTTCTTCCGTTTATCTTTCACCCTTTCTCTATTTCTCACTCTCTTGCTTTTCATTTGTCTCAATTTCTTTTTCTCTCTTATTTCTTTCAGTTTTTCTCTTATATTCCTTCTAGTTCTCATTCTCTATATAATTTTCTATCTTCTTTCTTTCTTTCTTTCTTTCTTTCTTTCTTTCTTTCTTTCTTTCTTTCTTTCTTTCTTTCTTTCTTTCTTTCTTTCTTTCTTTCTTTCTTTCTTTCTTTCCTTCTTTCCTTCTTTCCTTCTTTCCTTCTTTCCTTCTTCCTTTCCTTCTTTCTCTCTCTCCCCCCAAAGCTCTTTCTCTTTCCTTCTTTCCTTCCTTCTGCCCATTCCGTCTGTTCTCTGTTTTTCTATTTCTCTTTTATCCTCTCTCCCCTCCAGCACAATCTCTCTGTACATTTATTTATTGCAGTATTTGGAAACATTTCTGTTTTCCTTTCTGGGGCTGCGGGGCAAACCAGACCCAGGGCTCTGCTCCAGGTCAGCTCCAAACCCTCTTCCCGATGGACAGAAAAATCCCTTTCCTGCTGTGCCAGCGCGCCTTTCCCAGCTCGGTGGTGTTTGGCTCAATCTCCCAGGCTCAGCCGGGAGGGTTCTGACACCGGCCCCGCTCCCACTCGGGCAGATTTCCATCGGTTTTAGGGCTCAGCCGCGCTCTCGTGTGTCCCCACGCGTGGGGCGGGGGGACACGGGGGACACCCCGCGGTTCCGAGTGGGCGAAAACTCCTTCAGCCCGCGCTGCTTTGAGCCAAGTGGTCAAATTCGATCGTTTCCAGAGGAGAAACGAATAATCCTGGAAGGAAAATTCTGATGCTGCAACCTCAGCCCTCGGGCAGCATCTCTGCGCGCAGGAATCCCGCAAAATCTGCGGGAGAAAGGGAGCCGGAGAAATTCCTTCGTTCCGCGATTTTAAAGAGGGTTAATGCAAAATTACTCGGTGTATTTTAACAACCTGAATTTGAGGGAGATTGAGAGAGAGGAGCTGAGGTTGCTGCGCAAAACGCGCTGGGAGTTTTGCAATTTCCCGAGCGATTCTGAGAACGGGAAAAGCAAAACCATTTCTGGGTTCATTATTCGAATTTTTAGTGAGTTCTGGGCCCGTTTTGGTGCGGTTTCTCTTTATTTGAGGTGGGGGTGTTTTGTTGTTGTTTTCAGTGGATCGTTCTTTCGGTTTGTTTTTTTTTGGTTTTTTTTTTTTTTTTTTTTTTGGATTTTGAGGTGTTTTTACAGAAATTCTTCCCGGTTCCTCTCTGGCTTCAGAATTCTTCCCAGTTCCTCTGGCACATCTACCCCAAAAGCCCCAAACTATTCCCAATGGGAAGATGGACACATGGATGCGCCCCTTCCCTTCCTGTTCCCAGGATGATTTTCCCCGAAATAAAAATCAATCCCTTTGCTGCAGAAATCGTTTAACTTCGGGGCACAACAACTCGTGCTGGGGAAAGTTTTCCCACCTTGGCTCGGGCATTTCACGTATCCACAGCGCATCTTTCCCGGGAATCCCAGCCGAGCTTTTTATTCCCTGCAGAACATTTTTTTCAAGCCCCTCCAGGTCGCTTTTAATATTGAAGTAGGGGCTGGTTGTGCAAAAGGGATCGATTTACGAGGAGCTGCTCTGTTATCAGGAGGTGGGAAAGACGATAAACCAATTTTTGGTGTATTTTAACTCTCTGCTCTGGCAGCTGCAAAGAAGATGGGTCCACGAACGTGCACCACGCAGAACCCGCTGATGCACAACATCAGTATTTGGGAATTCTAGCGGTGGAAACCAGATTTTGTCGGGAAAGCTTCCAAGGCAAACCGTCCCCAGATCTTTGCACAACTGCGGTTGTTTACAGCGAGAATTTCTGACGGTGTTTGCGAGCGCCTGTCCCGAACCCCGGCTTTGGGCTGGGAAAGGGGGGGACACGGAGTTTCTGTGCGGGATTTACTGTGGAAATCAGGTTAAAAACCGCAGCCTAGCAGGCCGTTGTGCAGCCCAGCCCCGCTCCTGTGCGGTTTTCCTTTCTCCGCAGGAATACCCCGAGCTTCCCTACAGTAAAAGCCGCTTTTGCAAGTGCTCTGTCCCTGGGCACGGTGGGCACGAACAAGAGGGTTCTGCAGCAGCGGGGACCTTCTCGCACGGGGGTTTTGCTGCCTGGTACCTCCAGGGACATCCCTGTCCTCAGCATCCCTCCCCGCGGGGCACGGCCGTGTCCTGCCTGGGTGGCTCTGCCCGCTTGGCAGGTGACAAGGCACGAGGGGTGCTGGCTGCTGGGGACCCCGACACCTGCCCAGGGCAATGCCCAGGTGCTGGCACCCCGGGCCGGGTGATGCTCGGTGCTCCCGGGTCAGACCGTGTTGGACAAAATCCTTTCTCCCTCCAAGAGAGGATCTGCACGCCGGGACTCGCGTGGGTCCCCCCAACCTCCCCTCGGGTTTTTCCTCTTCGAGATCGCGCTGTCCTCACCCCCAGGGTGCTGTCCCCTAGAAAAAGGAGGCCGGATCCTTCCCCAAACCCGCCGTGTTTGTTTTTTGCATCTCCCCGCGATGTTTAGGAGCAATCCACGCCGCCACCTTGCCCATTATTTATCCCCATAATGGACGGTCCCTGCGGCTTTTGGCAGCCGTGGAAGAAAATAACCTGTTCTTCCTTTATGTGGGCTATTCCGTTTGAATTTTTCCCACCTCTCCGTGCAGATGGATTTTGTGGGATACCCTGAAATGGGGCTGGTGACCTTCGCTTGCCCGACGCTAAAATTCCCTCTTCCTCCAGCACCAACACATTGATGGGATTTCGACAGGGTTTTGCTTTAAACTTGGAGGGGAAAAAAAAATCAAACAAACAAACACCAAACCCAAAAAAACCAAGAAAACAACAACAAAAAGGTTCCATAAATCTGGAAATGAGGCTGAACCCCCTGGAATTCCCTCGTCCTCCTCGTTTGGTGCAGACCCCCGGCCCGGCTTGGCCCAGCCGGGCTTTTGCATCGGGAGTCGCCGGGGGCTGGAGGTGGTTCCCGATGACAAAAAGCTCAGCAGCGAATCGAAAGGTTTCTCCAGCACAATTTTATCTCTATCCTGACGGGATTTGGTGCTGGAAAAGCTGAAAGTGGCTAGGAATTTTGCTTGGATGCCACCGCTATGCCAAGTTATTAGGAGAGGGGATATCCCACCCCAAGGGTTCTGTTTGCTTTGGGAGCATCCCCAGCCCCAGGCCCCCAGGGAAGAAACCTCGTCCAGGAAAGCCTGAATGTCTCAGGAACGGATTTACTCCTGGATTTACACCTGGATTTACACCTGGATTTACAATTCGAGCTGCCTTTAAGGGCGATTTTGTGGGGTGTGGGAGCATCACTTGCCGGGTCCCAGCCCTGCTCCGGCTCAACCCCGCTGTTTCTCTTGGTACCAAATTCTTCGGGGCTGAATCCCAGCCAGCCCAAAAGCATCCCCCCGGGAAAGCATTCTAGCTATCCGTCCCTGAGCGGGGATATAAATACCCGGAGATATTTGGAAGATCTCTGTGGGAAGCGATTGTGTCTGAGTGGTAGCGCTCGGAGCTTATTATCGCTGGAACCGATTTGTATTGCAGGGACCGGGTCCTGCCAGAAAACTCCACAGCAAAAAAAAAAAAAAAAAAAAAAAAAAAAAAAAAAATCCCGAGCTGAAGAAGGCTGTAAATTCCTGTGCTGCAATATTTCATCGAAGGACGTCATGGAAAATCTGGGCTTGAAGGGCGGGGGGGAGACTCGGGAAGGGCAGAGGGGGAAAAAGAGACACAAAAAGGGGGAGATTAAGATTTTCCTTTTTTTTTTTTTTTTTCCCTTTCTGACCAAAGCCTGAACCTCTGCCTGAGGCACGGCGGTGACAGCCAGCCCGCATCTCCCCGCAGCCGCCTCAGACATTTGGGCAGCTCTGCTGCACTCCCAATTTCGGCTTCTGCTCTCCCAAAATCTTCTCCAGGTCCCGTTCGATCCTGGAGACCGGGCTTTGCCTCCAGGAATGCGAGAGGCCAAGCTGGGACTGGGAAAGGTCCCACGCGTGGGGCAAAGCGTTGCCGTGTGCTGGATCCCCAAAAGAAGTTTGGGGTGTGCGTGCGTCTCCCTAAAAACATCTCTCCCTCGGTGCTTCCACCTTCCCCCAGCTCTCCTCCCTCCATCCTCGACCCTCTCGCTCGAACGCACCCCCTCGCCTTTAAATAAACATTTAGGGATCAATTCGCCGCGGATTTGGGGCCAGCGGCCACGGGGATGGCGGCGACTGAAAAAAAACCAAAAAAAACCCAAAAAAAAACCCCCAAAGCAGCCGAGGGGAAAAGGCTGGTGCTGAGGAACCGGGGGGGTCCCGCGGGTGGTGTTAATGCAAAGCAGGACAGCGGGGAGGGGGACACGGGGCGGTCACTCCCCTCGCCCTGGGTGGTCCTGGCTCGCAGGAACACCCCGGCCCCTGTCGGAGCAGCACCCAGCCCGCCTCTAACAATGCCACCTATACACATTATATACATTTCCATCCTCGGGTTACACCCGGCCTGCTCGCCGAGTTGACTTCACTTAAGCAATTAGCTAGGAAAAATACCTTCGGCGCAGGAAAAGGAAGAAAGCTCGGATTTGTCTATTTTTACACAAAACACGGCCCGAGTTTCGGGCAGGGGGAGGGAAGGGGAGCGGGTTTGGGAAGGAGCCGGGTGGGAAGCGCAGCGGGGCCGGGGCCGGGAAAGCGGGCTCCGAGCGGGGTGGGGAGAGGCTAATTGCGCCAGATGATAATTTAATTTTTGTCATTTCTTCTCTTTCTCCCTTCTTTTCATCTCTGCCCGTCGGGGGCTGGCGAGGACCCGAGTAACCCACCCAAATCACGAGCAGACAACACCAAAAGCGAGTCCCGTTTTCCCCCACACCATCCTCCTCCTCCTCCTCGTACACCAGGCTTTTCCTCCCCAAAACTCTCCTTTCCCCAACTCGTACGCTCGGATTAAAACCCCCCAACATTTCTGCTGTTCCCAAGACGAGGCCTATAGGACCCGGAGCGATATATTCCCATTTTTCACTTTTGCTAGCTGTAATAAATGCATCGGAAACCAAATCTTCCCCCTCCTAAAAGATATTGCGAGAAGGGGAAATGGCAATCGTGAAGGGACTGATTTTCTTTGACGGGAAATAGTTTGATTTCCACGGAGATTTTGGGGTTTTTTTTTAACTCGGAGATATTTTATTTCCTCGTGGAAACGCTGCCGGTGGCGAACGCTTTGAACGGGATTTTTCCACGGGTGCTTTGTGCTGTGTTTAGAGCTCCATCCCCGGGTGTTTTGGGGCCAGATCGGGGAGATTCGGTCGCAGAGTGATAGAAAGCAAAGGAATCCATCCTTTTCGCGAGCCGGGGGGGAAACATTCGATGCGGAGCAAAGCTCAGGGTCAGAGATGCGCTCCCACAGCAAAAAATAAAAAGAAATAGAGCGAGAAACAGAGGGAATATTCTGCACCAGCCTCCTCGGGGATGAAAGCCCCGGGGAAGGTGATTGCTTCCCGAAATAAAAGCGATTTTTGGGGTGCTTTCCCCGCTTCCTGAGCAGCCACCCTGCTCCACGTTCTGCTCCGCGCCGAGGGAGCAGCGGCCGCTGCCTCCCGGGGCAGCAGGAGCTGCTCGTTCTCCTCCTCCTCCGGGGAAAAGCTCCCGAAATAACTGTCCCAACCTCCTCCCACCCCCTCCCTGCCTACCTGCCCCCGGCCTGGGGCTTGCCCAGGGCTCTCCCGTGCCTGTCCCGGGCCCGTTTGCAGCGGGAACGGGAGGGCCGGTGCTGTCTGCAGGATGATTTTTTTCTTTTTATTGAAAAGGGGGGGGGGGGGGGGGAAAGAGGGGAGGGGGGAGGATAGAAAGGTAAAAAAAAAAAAAAAAAAAAAAAGAAAACCCTGATGTGAAATCCCTCTTGGTGGTACCACAGATGTGACAGGCGCCCCGGAGGCTGCTCACAACTGCTCGCCAATAACGCGGAAGGAGTTTGGAAACCCGATCGGTGCCTATCTTCCCTTTAAATGGTATTAAATTATCATTAAAACCTTGAGAAGCGAAGCTGGAAGACGGGGGGCTTGGCGAGGGGGGTGTCCCCTCTCTCTCTTTGCACAGGGATGCACCCACAGCCCTGCGGCGAGGCCTGCAACGGGGTGCGGGGGGACGGGCTGGATTTTTTCCCCTTTTTCCATTCTCTTTTCTTTTCCCCAGTGTCGGGAGGGATCAGGCGGCAGCAGCCGGCACATCGGCAGCCCTGAGAGCCCAGGCTCCTTCCCCCGTGCCCACCCACAATCCCACCCCCCCCGCACCGCGCAGATTTCCACGCGCGGGCCGCGAGAAGGTGACAAAGGTTTCAAGCGACTTACCTCGAGTGACAGCTCTGCCGGTGGCACGGTGCTCAAAAGAGGTGGCTTTTGGGGGAGAGGGAGGGAGCAAAGGGGGTCTCTGCCCCTCTGGCTTTCTATTCTCCTTCCCCCCACCCGCCGCGTGTGCCCGTGGCCCCGCCGGAGCTGAGCGCCAAACTCCGGGCACGGAGCCGCGAAACTCCAGCACAGATTTATACACATCCCCCTCCAAAAAGCCTCAAACAACCCCAAACAAACCAACCCACCCTCATCCCTAAAGCAGCTTCGGAGCAGGCGAGGGGTCCGAAGCCCGTTCCCGGCCCCGGAGCGGCGGCGGAGGCAGAAAAGGGCATTTCGCGAGGCAGCGGGAGTTTTTCGCCGATTTCTTTTTATTAAAGCACCCCCGAGCCCGTGTTTACATTGCGCAGTATAAACATCCTGCCCGGGCCCGCCGAGCTTAAAAAGAGCGCACGAAGAGGGGGTTTGAAGTGGGTGAAGCTGCGCGCAGCGCGGAGCCGGCGGCCGGGCAGCGCCGCCGCTGCCCCACGCCACGCGCGGAGCCTCCGCGCTGCCCGCAGGCCCTGCCCCGGCCCGCGTGGGGCCCGTGCCGTGCTTTTCCCGGGCTGCGAAGGGGCGCAGGGAGGGGGCGGAGGAGCCGCACGGCGCGTCGCGGTCACGCGTGGCATAAATCACACACACGCAGAGATACACGCGCGGTGCCCTCCGCGGCGGGCAGGGGCGCGGCGTGCAGCCCCCCCCGGGTGGGGCAGGGCGGCGTGGAAAGGGCTCTTTAAAAGCTGCCCACCAGCGGGGAGCGGCGGCGGAGGGGGCCGGCACGGGGCGGCGGAGGGGCCGCCCGGGAGGGCGGGGGGGGGGAGCGGCTCGGGGCGGGGATCTCCGCTCCGCGCTTACGTCTGTCAAGGAGCGGCAGACGCCGCTGCGAGAGATAAAGTAGAAGGCGAGCGGCGGGGCCGGGGGCAGACTCGACAGCCACCGCGATGGGAAGCAGCTCCCCGCAGCAGCGGCAGCGCCAGCCCAGCTAAAGCCTCCGGAGGGGACGGCGGCGGCCCCGGGAGCCCGGCCCGGCGAGGGGCAGCGCGGCAGGCGCAGGCGGCGGCCCCGGCTCCTCTCTCGCAGCAGCCGAGCTCAGCTCGCTTCCACCCGCCCCCCCATCCCGCCTCCCTGCGGCCCCCCCCCCGACCCTCCGCCTCTCGCTCGCCTTCTGCAGCCGCGCTCGGATTTAGGGATAAAGTGGGAGGAGGAGGCAAAGGGGGGGGTGGGGGGGGTGTCGTCCTTTCCATTTGTTTATCCACGGAGGGGTGAAGTCTCCCGGTGGAAAGCGAACCCGCCGGGGGGCCGGGAGGACGCCGGAGGGAGGGTGGTGGGTGAGTGGCGGCGAGCCCCCAGCAGCGTGGCCTTTTGCGGGGGCGCTGGGGGGGCGGCGGAGGAGGGCCGGGGCTGGGGCTGGCCGCCGCGGACCTGGCCGTAGATGACTGCAGAAGCGCAGCAGGCTCTGTCCTCTCAGCCCCCTCCTCCTCCGGTGCAGAGCAGCTACGGCCCCATGTCCTCCGTGGCTGAGAAGCAGCCGCAGAGCTCGGCCATGGACGCCGCCTCCGCGGGGACCGGCGGCGCGGCCGGCAGCGCCCCGGGCAGCGGCGGGGCCCCGGGCAGCGGCGGCCCCAAGGCGAAGAAGACGAACGCGGGGATCCGGCGGCCGGAGAAGCCGCCTTATTCCTACATCGCCCTCATCGTCATGGCTATCCAGAGCTCTCCCTCCAAACGCCTGACCCTCAGCGAGATCTACCAGTTCTTGCAGAGCCGCTTCCCTTTCTTCCGAGGCTCCTACCAGGGCTGGAAAAACTCGGTGCGCCACAACCTCTCGCTCAACGAGTGCTTCATCAAGCTGCCCAAGGGCTTGGGACGCCCGGGCAAGGGCCACTACTGGACCATCGACCCGGCCAGCGAGTTCATGTTCGAGGAGGGCTCGTTCCGCCGCCGGCCCCGCGGGTTCCGGAGGAAATGCCAGGCGCTGAAGCCCATGTACAGCATGATGAACGGGCTCAGCTTCAACCACCTCCCCGACAGCTACGGCTTCCAGGGCTCGGCCGGCGGGCTCTCCTGCCCCCCCAACAGCCTCTCCCTCGAAGGGGGCTTGGGGATGATGAACGGGCATTTGTCCAGCAACGTGGAGGGGATGGGCCTGGCGGGACACTCCGTGCCCCACCTGCCCGCCAACGGTGGGCACACCTACATGGGCGGCTGCACCGGCTCCTCGGCCGGGGAATACCCGCACCACGACAGCTCCGTGCCCGCGTCCCCGTTGCTCCCCGCCGGCGGCGTGATGGAGCCGCACTCGGTTTACTCCAGCTCGGCCTCGGCGTGGGCGCCCAGCGCCTCGGCGGCCCTCAACAGCGGCGCGTCCTACATCAAGCAGCAGCCCCTCTCGCCCTGCAACCCCACGGCCAACCCGCTCTCCTCCAGCCTCTCCACGCACTCCCTCGACCAGCCCTACCTGCACCAGAACAGCCACAACACCGCCGACCTCCAAGGTAAGGCGCGGCCGCGCGTGGGGCGCATCCGCGGCCGCGGGGGTCGGCCTGGGCTGCGGGCCCCGCGTGGATCCCGGCGGTGCCGCTGCCGGCCGGGATCCCGCTTCGGGGCCGGTTTTAATGCAGGTCCCGAGGGGAAGCTGCCTTGGCCTCGCTGCTCGCCTCCTTTCCCTGAGGCAGCCGGGCGCCCGTCGGGGCTCTCCCGGGCCGGGGCTCCGCTCTTCCCGGCCGCTGCTTCACGTCCAGGGCCGCCCCGGGCCTAAGGCCGGTGGGCTCAGGCAGCGGGGAGCTGCGGGAAGGAGAGGCCGGGAACGCACCCTTGGGCTCTCCCACCTCCATCGGCACTTGGAGGGAAAAGGGAGGAATTCCCCATCGGGTGGTCCGCCACCCGCGCCATCCCACCCCATGCCACCCCGGCCCCTTCCCCGCCATCAGCTGTGCTTTTCACACATCTCAGGGCCGCGTTTTCCCGGCCCATCGCCTCCCTCCAGGCGTCGCCCAAGCCGAAGCCGGCGGCCCCGACCCTCCAAATCCTCCCGCGCCCCAAAACCCCGGCTCGGTCTCGTCCCTGGAGCTGTCGGGGCTACATTTGCCCCGAGTCTTGGAACGGAGACGGTGTTTGGCCGGGGAGAGGCCTCGGAAGGGACGAGGCCAGCGCTGGGTTTCGCTTTGCTGCCCAAATTCCCCTCGGGGGGCGGTGGCTGTGGGGTCTCGTGGCACGGGGGAACCCCGGGGCCACGGGCGGGTGATGGGGCAGATTTGGGGGTCCCTGCCCATCACCCCGGGCCTTCGGGGCAGCGGGACGTGCCTGACAGGAAGGGCTGTGAAGCGGACAGCAAATGGGTCAAAAACACAAAGCGAAGCGGGGAAAAAGCGTCAGAGCTGCAGAAGCCGGGCAGAGCCCCCGTCCCGGCCGGGCCGGGGCAGTGCCCACCACGGGCACCCTCCGGCCCCGGGGCACTTCCCGGAGCTCAGCGCATCCAGGGCTTTTGGAAAAGGGAGCTGGGAATCCGCCCCGAGGAGCCGCCGGGCCCGTGCGCGGCCTTCACCAAACGCTCTGATTATCGCCCGAAGGAGCGGCGGGAGCGCTCCGGGGCAGGGCGGCCCATGCCCAGCGCATCCCCAATTCCCGGGGCGCTTTTCCATGCCGAGGTGGCGGAAGGGGCGGCAGGAGCAGCCCCGCTGCCGCCGGCTCTCGGCCCCGGCCTCCTCCGGGTCCCCGCCGCCGCTCCCGGCACGAACGGGAGCTGCCCCGCTCCGCACCCGGCGGATTTCCCGCACGGGCCGAGGCGATGGGAGAAGCAGCCGGGGCGAAAAAAAAAAAAAAAAAAAAAAAAAATCTAAGTGTTGAAACAAAACCAAAAACCCCTAAACCCAACGCAAATCCCTTCTCCTTGCAGTGCCCTCATGCCGGGCAGGGAATCGCCGTGCCGGGGCCGCGGGGCTTTCTCTGCCGCACCTGCCCGCACCCGCGGAGCCCCGATGTGCCCAAACACCCCCAAATCCGCGCTCGGACCGCGACGTGCGGGCGGGTTGGGTTGTTGGGATTTTTTATTTTTTTTTTCAACCCCATGGCGTTTTTCTCCCTCCCCCGCGCTCACCCTCCCCTGCTGAATCTCTTGGCGGTGCTGACCATCTCTCCCCCCGTCCCGCAGGCATCCCGCGGTATCACTCGCAGTCTCCGAGCATGTGCGACAGAAAAGAATTCGTCTTCTCTTTCAACGCCATGGCCTCCTCCTCCATGCATTCAGCGGGCAGCGGCTCCTATTACCACCAACAAGTGACATACCAGGACATCAAGCCGTGCGTTATGTGAGCCGGGGCGGAAAAACCCCGGTGCTGGGGCCGGCCAGGCCGGAGCCGGGCGCTGAGCATCCCCCAGGACGCTCGGGGTGCCAGGGGGGATGAACCATGTGCCAGCCTGGCTTTGGGCAGCAGGAACGGCCCGGAGCTCCGGGAAGCGGCGGCAGCGCGGAGTGCGGCCCCGGGAGCGAGCTGAGCATCGGCCGGGGGTGCGAGCCCGCAGCGTCTTGTGCCTTCTTCTGCTCGGGGAGGGATGGAGGAGAAAGCAAAAAGCAGCCCCCGCGTCCGTCCCGAAAGCCCCGACTGCGAGTTTGGGGTGAGGCTTTGCCGAATGAGGTTTTGATGCTTCTTAAAAAAAAAAAACAAAACCAACCAAAAAATGAAATTGCAAACTCAGTTTGGGGAGTTGGCAGTGAGCGATGCCACCGGCTCGGGCTGAGGGGGCTGGAAAAGACCCCGAACTCAAATCCCCTCGGTGCCGTCTCACTTCGAGCCCGGAAAAATACATTTTAAAATTTTTTTTGTCCTTCCTTTTTTTTTTTTTTTTTTTTAATTTTTTTTTTTTTTGCCGGCCAACACCCAGCAGGCAAAAAAATCTCTCAGAGGGATTTTTTGGAACTATTAATTGTGGTTTTTTTGCCTGCATAAAGACTGCAGGATCAGACCCTATGCAGAGAGAACAAGGCACTTTGGAAAGAGACAGCCATGCTCATCCTGTTATTTATTCTACAATTCTTTTTTTTTTGTTGTTGTTGTTGTTGTTGTTGCTAATAATCGAGACACGAATAGTCTCAGTTGATCAGTATTAAATCGGGGAATCTCTGTTGGCAATATTTGCCATATAGGTTTGGGTTTTTTTAGTTAACCTTTGTAAATTTGCAAGCGACCGTGGTCTCTGTGTAAAGACAATCCTCCATATGTTTTTATAGAAATATATATATAATGAAGGATTATTCCCCTCCCTCCCCTCTCTATTTTTTTTTCCACCCTGACGTTGTACAGTTCGGTGACACCTATTTTAATTCTTTCTGCACTGTATAAAATTGTAATTATGTGGGTTTGTTTTTTTGATTTTTTTTTCGCCTTTTTTTTTTTTTTTGTGTACGTTTTGTCCCTAAAGGAAAAAAAAAAAAAAAATCCCGAAATAAAACCTGTATGTTATTTGTACATGGGCTTCACGATTGTATGAGCAGCAAATAAACGAGCATGCGGTGTAATTAAGCTTAATTAATGAGGAGTCCGGCCCTGCAAACCCTCGGGCAATAATTCCCCTTCCCGGCACAGACTCAAAACCGAATTTTTAGGGTTTTTTCACCTTTGTGGAGTCCTGGTTGCCAATTTCCCTGGCGGGAAATATTTCAGTTGAGGATATTGAAACGCAGAAGGAGGAAAAGCGGCGGAGCTTTTTATTTTTAGCTTTTTATTATTAGGATTAATCCATTTTTTTCCCTCAAGGCTAAAGGCTCTTGACAGCTCTTTGACTCTCCCTCGAATTCCAGGCGTGAGGCTGCCGGGATGGAGCCCGCGGCTCCTTTTTCCTCTTCCTCCATCCCGGGAATTTTCCAGCTCCTTTTTTCCTCCTTTTCCATCCCGGGAATTTTCTGAGAAGTCAGGAAACTTCCCGTGGGCTTTTTCCCGCGTGAAAAAAGAAATAAAAATTCATAAAATTGAAGGAAATTTACCCAAATTATTAGGAATTAATAAGCAGGAATAAAAATAAAGCAGATCAACTGCACCATCTCTGTCGTGCACGGGGCAATGAGGAATCTGCATTTAAATATTGGCATTTTCCTGCGAAATTTGGGGGGATTTGGGCAAATTCAGGATTGTCCAGTATGGAGATATTTTTGCTTTAATTCGTGGGCCAATCTGTCTCTATCAATATTCAATATCAACGCCTGTAAAAAAGAGATGCAGGCGAATTAATCTGATGATGTGGTTGTGGATTTCTGCTTTTTTAGAGGGAAATTTAATCAGTGCACACTAATTAGCCCAGCTCTGTGGAATCAGCTTAATTAAAATCCAAGTTTGCTGTAACAAGGGAGAAATGTATAATATTATTGTAATTAAGGCAAAGCTTTATTAGAGTTGGGGGAGGCCTTTTCAGAGCGGGGTTTTTTATTGTTGTTTTGCGGGGTTTTTTTTGAGGAGCGTTGTGGGGTTTTGGGTGTTCTTTAAAAAAATTTGTTAATGCTTTTGGGTTTTTTAAAATCTCTGTTTAGATCTCTTTAAGCCAGCAGCAATCTGCCTGCAGCATTATTGGTTTTCCCCATTTTTATGCTTTCCTGGGCTGATCTTTTCCCATCCCTGTTGGAGGCGAGCGCGTTGTCTCCATCCTTTTAGGTACAAGCTGAACACAGAGGGTTTTTTTGCTCCTGAAGCAAATACCTGTACGAGGTGTGGCTTCAATAATGGTCCAGGGTTAGGAGCTCAGCTCCTTGAAATCCCACTGTCACTCCCAAGGTTTGTTTTCATCCCTTCGGATTGATTTGGGATCCTCCTTGGCATTTAGTGCTGCTGGAGGCTGGGAAGGGCAGGCAGCACCTTGCGAGGCTCGGGCCCAGCTCGCAGGGGTTCCGTGTCTGCTCCCCACCAAAGCCTGGTGTGATTCATTCCTCTCCCTCCCGTGGCTTTCCAAACCTGGAAAAACAGAGCCGCTGCATTCCGGGGACGCCACATATTCCTCAAGCCAGTGAGCGCAGTCTAAACAGGAGCTCTCCATCCCAGAGCCCTCCAGCAGCCAGGAGAGACCAAAACCCCCAGCTCCTGCAAACCCCCAGCTCCTGTAAAACCCCCCCAGCTCCTGCAAAACCCCCCCAGGTCCTGCAAACCCCCAACTCCTGCAAAACCCCCCAGCTCCTGAAACTCCCCCAGCTCCTGCAACCCCCCCCCCCCCCAAGTCCTGCAAACCTCCAGCTCCTGCAAATATCCCCAGGTCCTGCAAAACCCCCCCAGGTCCTGCAAACCCCCAACTCCTGCAAACCCCCAGGTCCTGAAACTCCCCCAGCTCCTGCAACCCCCCCCCCCCCCCCAAGTCCTGCAAACCTCCAGCTCCTGCAAATATCCCCAGGTCCTGCAAAACCTCCCCAGGTCCTGCAAATATCCCCAGCTCCTGAAACTCCCCCAGCTTCTGCAAACCCC
This sequence comes from Vidua macroura, assembly GCF_024509145.1. Taxonomy (NCBI): domain Eukaryota; kingdom Metazoa; phylum Chordata; class Aves; order Passeriformes; family Viduidae; genus Vidua; species Vidua macroura. The sequence goes on along the minus strand of NC_071581.1, from coordinate 20,442,330 downwards.
CCCCCAGGTCCTGCAAACCCTCAGCTCCTGCAAACCCCCCCCAACTCCTGCAAACCCCCAGGTCCTGCAAACCCCCAGGTCCTGCAAACCCCCAGGTCCTGAAACTCCCCCCAGGTCCTGCAAAACATCCCCAGGTCCTGCAAAACCCCCCCAGCTCCTGCAACCCCCCCAGCTCTCCATCTGCAAAAGCCCAACGGGGTTTTTCCCCGGTATTTTCAGTCCCAGGGGATGGCAAACCCCAAGCTGCTTGTGCTTTTCCAGGAGTGCTGGCGCTCTGAGAGGAGGTGAGGAGGGATAAACGTGCCCAGAAATGCCGTGGGAGCCCTGGGAGAGCAGCGAGGCAGGGCTCGCTCAGAAACGTGGGATTTGCTGCTGGAAAGGCTCAGGTCTGGCTGTGCTCAGCACCAGCGAGCTGCTCCCTGCTCCTCATCCCTCACATCCCAGTCCTTAGGGAATACAACTCCTTTTCTTTTGGGGTTTTGGCATTTCTACTTCAGCAAACAGCTTCTCATGGCTGATGCCCTGTGCAGGCCCAGGAACTTTCTACAGGGATGGAATTGCCCAGGAATTTTCTACAGGGGTGAAATTCTGGAGCGTGATGAGAAGCAGGGCCTGGTGTCTCCAGGCAGGTTGTCCCCTCTGGATCAGGGGACATTGGTGTCCCCAGGCCTTGTGCAGGGATTCTGGTGGCAAAATGCTTCCCTCTGCTCCTCCCAGGATGTTTCCCTCATCCCTACGAGGCCACCGTGGAGCTGGAGCTGTGTCTGCCACTGTCACCTGCTCGTGGGCTCGTGTTTGTGAGCGCCACGTGGGGACAGAGCTGGAGGGAGCACGGGATAGTGCAGAGATCCCAAGGGAGGCCTGGGAGAGGGGATGTGGGGGGCACACATTTTTGGGAGGGTCCGTTGGGATGACCTGCGGCTGTTTTTGGGAGGCAGCATTGGGGGGGGGATGGTGGCGAGGGGTCTCTCAGGGATCCTGGGTGGCTGGAGGGTCCTGGGGGGTTTGGAGGATCCTGGGGGGTTTGGAGGATCCTGGGGATTCTGGAGGGTCCTGGGGACATTGGATGATCCCAGAGGAGTGGAGCATCCTGTGAGAGAACTGGAGGGATCCTGGGGGACTGAGGGATCCTGGGGTCTTTTGGACAATCCCAGGTGGGTTTGAGGGATCCTTGGGGATTTGGAAGATCCTGGTGGGATTTGGATGATCCTGGAGCTGTTGAATGATGCCAGGGATGCTGGATGATCCCAGTGGGATGGGATTTGGATGATCCTGGGGGCTTTGGATCATCCCAGGGGTGTTGGGTGATCCCAGTGAGTTTGGAAGACCCTGCTATGTTTGGATGATCCTGGGGGGATGTGGATGATCCCAGCGGTGTTGGACAATCCCAGTGGGATCTCAATCCCGGTGGATTTGGATGATCCCGGTGGGATTCAGAGGATCCTGGGGGTGTTGGATGATCCCACTGAGTTTGGATGATCCCAGTGGGATTTGGAGGCTCACGGTGAGATCTGGGAGATCCCAGTGGGATTCAGATGATCCCGGTGGGATCTGGAGGATCCTGGGGGTGTTGGATGATCCCAGTGGGTTTGGAAGATCCCGGTGGGATTCAGAGGCTCCCAGTGGGTTTGGATGATCCTGGTGGGATCCGGAAGCTCTTGGTGGGTTTGGATGATCCCGGTGGGTTCGGAAGGTCCCGGTGGGATCTGGAGGCTCCCAGTGGGTTCGGATGATCCCGGTGGGTTCAGAAGGTCCCAGTGGGTTCGGATGATCCCCGTGGGATCCAGATGATCCCGGTGGGTTCAGATGATCCCGGTGGGTTCGGAAGCTCCCGGTGGGTTCGGAAGGTCCTGGTGGGTTCGGATGATCCCGGTGGGATTCAGAGGCTCCCGGTGGGTTCAGAAGCTCCCGGTGGGTTCGGAAGGTCCCGGTGGGTTCGGATGATCCCGGTGGATTCGGAAGCTCCCGGTGGGTTCGGAAGCTCCTGCTGGTTTCGGATGATCCGGTGGGATTCAGAGGCTCCCGGTGGGTTCGGAAGCTCCCGGTGGGTTCGGATGATCCCGGTGGGATCCGGATGATCCCGGTGGGTTCGGAAGGTCCCGGTGGGTTCGGAAGCTCCCGGTGGGTTCGGATGATCCCGGTGGGATCCGGAGGCTCCCGGTGGGTTCGGAAGCTCCCGGTGGGTTCGGAAGGTCCCGGTGGTTCCGGATGATCCCGGTGGGTTCGGAAGGTCCCGGTGGGTTCGGATGATCCCGGTGGGTTCGGATGACCCCGGTGGGATCCGATGATCCCGGTGGGATCCGATGATCCCGGGGTTGGGGGGGCGGTGCCGTTCCCTTGGCGGCAGCGCCACCTGGCGGCGGCGAGCAGGGACCGCCGGCCCGCGGCTTTCCCAAAATTTGGCCTCGAACCCGCCCAGGTAGGGCCGGCTCGGAGCCTTTCCCCACCAGGTGGGGGCTAAAAAGCTTGGGGTTTTTTTTCCTTTATTAATGAATTTTTAAAAATCTCTTTAAAAATGGATTGATTTTGTTTTCATTTTCCCCTTCTGCCATCCGGACCTGTGAGGGGGAACATCCCTTTTATCCCATCTTCACACCAGGTGAAACTCCTTTATGGAGCACTTCTGCATCAAACCTTTTCCGTGCCCAGGTGGGACAGATGGGAACACCTGGCATGGAAAAGCATGGAGTAACCCATGGATACAGGCACCTGACACAGGATGCTCTCAGATTATCCAGATTTGCAGAAAACCTTGGAGACTTAACCTGTATTTGGGATGCCAAGGGATGAGTTTAGCACCAAGTTCTTAGCAGGTGTAAAGGCTGAGATCCATAAGAATCAGTGGGTGCCTGATTTCTCCCTCAAAATATTTGGGATCTGTGGACCTCAGGGGATCAAACAACAGCTCTTGTCACTTTTGGAAGGGGACTTTGATTTCTGCAATGCTTTTGGGAGGCCACACCTGAACATCTGTTCCCTTTCCAAGCATAACTCCAGCCTGATGCTGTGCAGGAAAAGGCAGTGCTGGGATGCTCCTGGAGGATTTATCCCTGCCAAGGAATCTTGGCCACAAGGAGTCATCCTCAGGGATCAAACAGGTGGATGAGAGGAGCCCCCAGAGGAGCAGGAGGTGCCCCCAGTGCAGCTCTGCAGCTGGAAGCTGATGTTATTCCCAGAAATTCTCAGATTGCCTCCACGAGTGAGGAAAGGCACGGGGCTGCCTTATTTTCTTAAGTAACTTTCCCTGTCAGAATCCAGTAAGGAATTCAAACCAGAATATTAATATCAGTGGTTGGACTGGATGATCCCAGGGGAGGGTTTTCCAATCTGAATGATCCTGTGGCTTTATTATTAATAAAAGACAACAGAAGGAATAAATTTTATTGAGCTTCTGGCTCAATATCCAAATTCCCATTCTCACAGGGTGCCCAGAGAAGCTGGGGCTGCCCCTGGATCCCTGGCAGTGCCCAAGGCCAGGCTGGATGGAGCTTGGAGCAGCCTGGGATGGTGGAAATTGTCCCTGCCATGGCAGGGATGGGATGAGATGAGCTTTGAGGTCCCTTCCAACCCCAACCATTCCATGAATCACAGGTTGCTTTGCTTCATCCAACTTCTGATAAATATTCCAAGTCCAGTCTTGAAATGAACTGAATTTTTGCAGGGGAGCTGCAGATCCTTTGGTAAATTTCACTGAGGGGGTCACTGTGCCATCAGTGGGGATTTCCTTTCCTCAGACACTTCTCCAGGTGACCTCAGAGACCTCTGGAACGAGCAACCAGAGAGCAAATGGCAATTCCAGAGGTCAAACCACCTCGGGTGGTTTTTTTTTTAATCATGGGAAGGGATGTGGGGACACTGGCAGTGCCACTTGGCTTCAGCAGTGAGAACATGAGCCTGAGCACAGACCTTCCTTTATTTAAAGCAGCAAGACTCAAAAGCCCTGCAATGGCACAGAAAGTGCAGCTCTGTGGCTCGGCTCAGCTTCAGGCTAATTACTGCAAAAATAAGCAAACACACCTGGGAAAGCAGGATGACACGGCCTGGAAAGTTTTGCAGGGACTTTGGGGTACCAGGAGTTCATTTGGAGCAGAACTTGCTGCAGCAATTGCGTGGGGGTGAAGAGAAGTCCCTGCAGAGCAGCAGCTCCAGGCACTGCCTCCTCCAGAGGGATGGAAATGAGCAGTGCAGGTGCCTGGAAACCCTCGGAAAACACGAGATCCCCTCTGGAAAAACACAAGCATGGCTCTTGTCTGAGCAATTATTCACTCTGAAATCTGAAGGAGTGGTAGCCATGGATTTGGTAATGCTTACAAATGTGGCAGCTTTCACCACGTGAATGTTTCCCTTCTCCCCCTGGCCTTTTTTTGATCCCATTTAACCGCCCTGTGCGTTTGTTCTTTAAGGAAAGGTAAACCTGGCTTGGCTCAAAGTGTGGGATGAGTGGATGATAACACTTTTGTGTGACTTGGACACCTCTGGAGGTGGCACATTTGGGGAACAATTTGTGTTTCATGTCTTGTCTCCCAGAGCAGGAGCTGTGGTTTGTCCCTGGCATGTGCTGGGAAGTTCTGGAGCAGGAGGACAAGTGGGATTAAAGGCTCCAGGCATCCCCTGGTAGACAAAATGTTTGGAACATCAGTTCTGTCACACAGAAAAGCCCAAGAGGGGCTTGGTTGAGGTTTTTTGAGAGCTTTTGCTGATTTTTTGGCCTCTCCTCCTGTTGTTTTCCAAAGGGCTGGGAATGACCAGTTGCCTCCAGTCTATCAGGAGCCACCTCTGCCTTGCCATCCGTAAAATCTGGATGTTCCTGGAGCAAAATTCTGGGAAAAAAATTCTCTTTGGTGCCTTGTCTCCAAAGAAGCAGGAGCTGTGGCTTGTCCCTGGCAGGTGCTGGGTACTGTGATGCAAAGTTCTAGAACAGGAGAACCAGTGGGATTAAAGGCTCCCAGAGCCACCCTGATGCTCCAGGTATTAAAATTCCCATTGGGAACATCAGTTGTGTCACACAGAAAAGCCCAAGAGGGGCTTGGTTGAGGTTTTTTGAGAGCTTTTGCTGAGTTTTTGGCCTCTCCTCCCGTTGTTTTCCAAAGGGCTGGGAATGACCAGTTGCCTCCAGTCTATCAGGAGCCATCTCTGCCTTCCCATTCTGCAAAATGTGGATGTTCCTGGAGCAAAATTATGGGAAAAAATTCTCCTTGGTGCCTTGTCTCCCAGAGCAGGAGCTGTGGTTTATCCCTTGGCGTACCAAGGTGCTGGCTACCTTGATGGAAAATTCTGGAACAGGAGAACCAGTGGGATTAAAGGCTCCCAGAGCCACCCTGATGCTCCAGGTATTAAAATTCCCATTGGGAACATCAGTTCTGTCACACAGAAAAGCCCAAGAGGGGCTTAGTTGAGGATTTTTGAGAGCTTTTGCTGAGTTTTTTGGCCTGTCCTCCTGTTGTTTTCCAAAGGGCTGGGAATGACCAGTTGCCTCCAGTCTATCAGGAGCCACCTCTGCCTTGCCATTCTGCAAAATGTGGATGTTCCTGGGGCTGCAGCAGAGATGGACCAGAGATAGATCCATATCCTGAACTCATTTCTCCCAGGCACTTCAGTGGGATGCCCAGCCCAGAACAATGGCAGGATACACGACCCTAAACATTTCTGCAGGGCTTTGAAAGATGAAAAGCAGAGATTTTGCTACCTATGTCAGAGGAGGGGCAGGGAAACGTTCCATGATGTTTACAGCAGCCATCACGGACGTTACACATGGAAACATGGGAAATGCTGCCCTTTTCTGGGAGGGAGATAATCTTTAAGAGATGGCAACCAGGAAATCAAAGCATTTGGTACACAACAGCCTCCCAAGCAGGGGGGTTTGCCCGAGGAACGTGGCCATGGCCACAGATGTTTCCTCCAGAGCCAGAAGTGCTGTGAGGGGCTGTTCCTTCGGAGGAACCGGAACGAGAGAAATCCCTGCACATGCTTTTCCTCCCCCTCCTCAGCCCTGTGGAGAAAAAACACAGCCCCAGTGCTGGATTTTTCAATGGAAACATTTCCCTAAAAGCTGTTTGTTTCTCCCTTTGGAGCAGTAGAAGATGATGAAATAAAAGAAAAAAAAAAAAAAAAGGCATACACAAAATAAAGGCATGACTTGGAGACAGCGTTTAACCATCCCTTTCCTGACTTTTTTTTTATTGGGATGATGGGATAAAACCTCTGTCCTTCCAGGCTGCTTGCTGGGAGGGGATCAGGGAGATGCTGGAGGGCTGGATGTGGACCTGGATGTGAGATCCAAGAAAAAGCCTTGATGGTGAGAGATTTTCTTCTCCCCTTTTTCCTTCCCTGGAAACAAACAGTCTCTGACTCTTGTAGCTCAGAGCCTACCCAACAACCCAGCTTGTTTACTGTTGTCTTTGGTGGCTGGAAGCTTGTGTGGCCTTGTCTGTGTTCCAGGAAACGCATGGACACGGCTGGCTGAAGGAAAACCCTCACGCCTGTGCAGTTCTGGGGTGGCACGGAGCCACCTCGGCCTCATTGTTAGCAGATTCCAGCGTTGCCTCACTGCTCTGTGCCACACACCACGCTGGGACTGATGGCCTCCAACAAAAAACCCCTCCAAAGTCACCCTGTTCTCCATCATGGGGCTGGTGGAGGCTCCATTCACCCCGTGCTGGTTTCACTCTGCATTTCTGCCACAAATCAGGGTAGGCAGAAAGGGAGAATGGTTCTGGGAAGGTCACGTCCCTCATGGAACACTGGTGGTCACTGCTGGTCCCAAACCCAGCTCCAGGGGTTCACTCCAGACCAGCATCTTCCCCCACTGAACCTTCAAAAAGAGGGGAGAGCAGCAACAGCAGCTCAGCAGCAGCATCCCAAGTGTTTGTGCCGTGAAAGGAGCTGGAAAGAATGCGCCCGACCACATGACAGGCGAGGACATCGGGCTGTGCAGAGAATAGAGAGCCCTCAGTCTGAATTACTGGGAACAAAGTTGGCTCAGGAAAGCATTTCCCATTGTACTGCTGAACCTTTCTTCTCCTCACACAGCTCTGCTGCTGCTGCACCCAAGGCTGTGCTAGGGATCACTTCACTCCCTATTAAAAGCAGAGTAGAGATCTATCAGCAGCATTTCAGGCTTTTCTGCAGCATCCAGGCACTGCTTTGCCACTGCTGATGATTTTCTGATGAGTCTTAAGCAGTAAAACTGGGCCAGGAGCCACCTGAGATGAGGCACATTTTGTATCTTTGTGCACAGGTCACAGCTACAGCAGGTACAGAATGAGGAATTACAACTTGAGGAAGTATTCTGCTCTTTAAAGGCTGTTCATTCAGGCAGAGAATATTTCAGAGTATGGATTTTATGGTTTGATTGTTGGTATCTTGCATGACCTTGGTCTCAACCGAAGTAAAACATAAGCAGGCTTCAATTCCTCGAGATTTCTTATAAGATCAGAACCCAAGGATTCGATAAAATCTCTTGCATTTTAGAGTTTTGTGGACTTACAGAAATCCCTCCTGACTCTGCTCTAAGTGATGCCTTCCTGAGCATGCAGAGAGCCTGGAACAATAGCTCTGACAGAGGCAGACTGCCCCATTCACTTTTCCTACACAGTCTGCTGTTTCCTTTAGGGTCAGCCCACAGGAGAAAATCCACATCATGCAGCTGGTTGGCCACTCTTGTGTTTAATTCATTTCATTTAATTCAACAGCACTTTGGCAGCTGGCACTGAAATGTCTTTTAGCTGGAGAAGAGCAGCACCAAGAGCCCCATCCCTGCCCCTGCTTCCCTGACTCTCCAAGGTAGAAGTGCACTGATTTCAGAGAGGGATTTACTGACTGGGATGGCAGCACCTGCATAACCTCAAGCAAAAAATACAAGGATCATTACAGCATTTGTCCAGTCCCTTCAAAATGCTAATAAGCTTAAGCTTACAGTAATTATTTTTCTTCCTAACCACAGTTCATAGAATCATGAAAGTTGAAAAAGAGCTCCAGCATCATGAAATCCAATCTGTGACCCATCCCCACCTTGTCACCAGCCCAGAGCACTGAGTGCCAGGTCCAGCCCTTCTTTGGACACGTCCACCACCTCCCTGGGGAGCCCCTTCCAATTCCTGACCACCCTTTCCATGAAGAAATTCCTCCTCATTTCCAACCTGTTGCATACCCCTAGTTAGCATCTCCTCGTAGGATGGTTTGGAGTTTAACTCTCAGCTGGGAAAGCAACAGGATGTTGGGTAAATACAGTGAAATGTGGCAGTGAAACACAGGACAGGCTGGAAAGAGCCAAGATTTTGGACACTGCTCACCTGTGGGCTTCATCCAGAACCACAACTACAAACAGAAAAACATCCAGATGTTTGTCCAAACAAAACTGGCCCCTGGCTGCAGGCTGGGCTGGCAGGACAGCAAGCAAAGTTACCACATTTACAGAACACATCAACAGATCTGCACTGAAACTCAAGATGGGAAGAAAGCAAAGAAGGTAGAGGATGGTCACAAATGTGACCAGAAAAGGGTGGTTTCACCTGAAATGCAACAGGGGAAGTTTGAAATGCTGAAGTTTTCGTTGGCAGAGTCACTGGCTTTTAACTGCTAAGGTCACCTGGGCATCTTCAGCAGAGCAAGAAATATCCCAGAGTCAAAAGGAACAGCAAATGATCTCATTTCTCAATTTGCCATCATTTGGAAAGGGCAGGCAGGGATGGATAATTATTTTTTTGTTTTTCTTTCCTCTGCGTTGGAAGCTGATGATGCAGTGAGTGTGTTTGGGTAGTAACATAACCCTGGCTCTCAGCCTTGAATGCACAAGCCCTGAAATGAGACCCAGAGGGTTGTGCAGTGCTTGCCTGAATCTGGGCTCAGTGATCCTGGAAATCACTTGGAGCTGTACAAAGAATGGAATGGAACTACTGATTTATTCCAGATCCTTTGCTGACCTTACAAGAAGTTCACAGAATGACAGAATGGTTTGGGTTGGAAGGGATTTGAAAGATCACCTTGTTCCAACCTGTGCTGTGAACAAGGACACCTTCCACCATCCCAGGCTGCTCCAAGCCCTGTCCAGCCTGGCTTTGGGCACTGCCAGGGATCCAGGGGCAGCCACAGCTGCTCTGAGCACCCTGTGCCAGGGCCTGCCCACCCTCCCAGGGGAGAATTTCTCCCTGATATCCCATCTAACCCTGCCCTCTGGCACTTTGAAGCCATTCCCTGTGTGCTGTCACTCCAGGCCCTTGTCCAGTGTCCCTCTCCATGGGGAGGAGGAGTCACTTCCATTTGGAAAGTTATGAGCTCACCCCTGAGCCTTCCTTCCTCCAGGTGAACAATCCCAGCTCTCTCCACCTTTCCTCCCAGCAGAGCTGCTCCATCCCTCTGCTCATCCTGGTGCCTCCTCTGGACTCTGCCCAGCAGCTCCCTGTCCTTCCTGTGCTGGGATGCCAGGGCTGGATGCAGCTCCAAAGCTTTCCTTCAGCCCTTCCCTACAGAGCCACGTGATAACGATGAGAACTTTTTATTTAATACTGAATAAACGTCTGACCCTCAAGGCATAATAATCTGCTTAAAATATACTTAACAGTACTCCCTGGCTAAAAAAAAAAAAAAAAACAACCAACTTTCCAACTCTTACTTTAAAGAAAAAAAATCCATTTAGATGCTTACTTTGACTACATGCCCAGCATCACTGGCAAAAGTGCTTCTGTTTAAAAAGGATGGCTGGGCCAAAATTTAACTTGTTTTTCAGGAATAGGAAACCCAAGGGAAAAAAAAAAAAAGGTAATAAGAGCCATAGCAGATAAATCATTATTGGCCATTACACTGGAAGGGAATGTTCATGTCCAGGACAGTGCCTGGGAGCACTTTCACCTGGAGAAGTTGGGTGGTGATGTCTCACCCTCCTCTCTGATGATGTGGAAGAGCATCAGGGATGCTGACAAAGCATCAATCTCCAGCAAATTCCCAAAGAATTCCACGCCAGACTAAGCACCAACAAGTTCTGACCATGGTGTGCCTGCTTTTCATTTCCACTACAACAACAACAACAATAATAATATAAATAATTATAAATAATATTGTAAATTATGATTATAATAAATTATTATTATTAATGTTATATCACAAAGGCAAAGGAATCACATCCCATTAGAAGAGACACTCAGGAAAAGCAGCTAATTATAAAATTATATAGATAAATTATAAAATTATAATTTTATAATTATCTGATCCATCAGAAAAGCAGAGAAAACTGGGATTTGCTTTCCTAAGGTTTACCAGGGGGTGATTTAGCAAAAAGCTGAGAAAAGGGTTCCCATCTTTCCCACCAGCTCTTACTAGAGCTAGAACTAAACCAGTGTTTCCACAGCCACTCCTCAAGGCACAAAAAAGAAAAAACTCTCTCTCCCTGGTCATTTTTATAAAAAATAAATTGAAAACTTCCAACAGGCAAAGCCCATTTTTCAGTAAAGAGAACTGTCACCCTTAGGACAGATTTCCTGCTGCTGGCTTTTAACCTGACAGGTCTAAAGGGGCAGGTCTAACCTTAATGACTGACTGGAGCCACTGTGCTGCAGGTGCTAAGGGGCAGGGCTTTAAGCTTTAAGCTTTTAAGGCTTAACAAAAACACCAAACAGCACCAAAACCAGAGTGTGGGTACTTTGTGGGCAATTATTTATAGAGAAATGGCTCCTCTGTCACCTGTGGGGATAAACCTTTGCATGTCTGAGTGCAGAAGTGAGGAGAGTTTGTGCAGAAATTTGATTCTGTTAAACCTGAGGGTTACAAAAAAACCTTTAAACTTCAGGTTGGCTTCTCACAAAACAGTGAAAACACCTTTTTTTGTGTGTTTTTTTTTTTTTTTTTCTCCTCCATACTCATTTGTGACCATTGGTTCCTCCTTGCCCTTTGTTCCTCTGGCTTTTGGCCAGCTCCACTCTCAGAGCGTTGCCCCCAAGGCTCAGGCCTTGCAAGGAGGACACAGCTCTGTGTGCAGCTCCCTGATCCCTGTAGTCCAGGAAAGCCCTGTGCTGTGCTCCCTGCCACTTCAAGCCAACAGGAACCACCTGCAATTCCCTCAGGGCACTTTTCAGCTCGCTCACTCTCAGGCTGCCAGGCAAGTTCCCCACGAACACAGTGGTGATTGTGTCAGATCCCTCTAATTTGGGATTTACAGGATCACTTTCCTGTCCCACTGGAGCTGAGCCTGGAGCAGCCTGTGCTTGGGGATTTGCAGCCATCACCTTCTTGTTTGAAACTGCTGCTCTCTTGGTGTTTGCCAGGGCTGGGTGTTCATCTTGGAGGGTGACATCCTTGCCAGCCTGCTTCTCCCTGCAACGAAGAGTCTTTAGGATGGGGATTTTTCCCAGCATCTCAGAGCTGACCTAAAAAGGAGGAAGATGGATATAATTATTATAAAAGGATTTCTTGCCTTCCAGAAAAAGATGATGAGCATCAGGGCTCGTTTGTGCCATAAAAAGAGAGGAGCCTTATTATCCTGCTGCCACACAGAGTGCCAGAGCATTCCAAATGTTCCTAATTGCTGCTCTGATTGGGAAGTCTCCCTAAATACACACTGCAGGACAAAAATAAACATTAGTGGCTCTTGAAGGGAGCAGCACAACATGGATCCAGCAGGCAAATCCCAACCAAAGTCAGGACTATTCCAATTTGACATTTATTTATCCGAGTGCCTTCAGATCTGCATTTTCCTTGTTTTCCCTCTGTGTTTGCTTTGACTGAGAGCCTGTGCTCCTGCCCTGGCAGAATCCTACACAATCCCTGCCCTGGCAGAATCCTACACAATCCCTACCCTGGCAGAATCCTACACAATCCCTGGCCTGGCAGAATCCTACACAATCCCTACCCTGGCAGAATCCTACACAATCCCCTGGCCTGGCAGAATCCTACACAATCCCTACCCTGGCAGAATCCTACACAATCCCTGTTCTGGCAGAATCCTATACAATTCCCTGCCCTGGCAGAATCCTACACAATCCCTACCCTGGCAGAACCCTACACAATCCCTGGCCTGGCAGAATCCATCCCAATCCATCAGACACTTCCATTCTGCAGAGCTCCTGGTGCTCTTTTCCCCCAGAACAGGATATCCCATGGGCTGGGTCACACAATGGTGGAAGCTGCAGCAGGAGCGTGCCTTGGAGCAGGGTTCCTGTGGATGTGGGGCCAGCTGGAGGCACGTCCCCTGCTTGGGGCACATCCCCTCTGTGCCATCCGACCTCCCACACCACCCACAGCTCCTCAGATCCCACATGGATCTGCTGGGCTGGGGCAGGGAACGGAAGCGCTCGGACACTGCGCTTCACACTGAGAGCCCGTTATTCCTTCCTTCCTTCCTTCCATGCATCCATGCCCTGCTCCCAAAGAGCTTTTCTGCAAGAGCTCTTCCTCTCAACAGCTGAACCCCATCCATGTGAGGCATGAGATGCCCCAGGCTGCACTCAGACACTGGCAGGAAATGCACTGGTTCCCCAGCTAATGTGGTCGAGCTCTTGGCTTGCACACTGAGCTTGGAAGGAGGAGGAATTCCTGCTTGGCTGCTGGACAAGTCCAACATCCATCAACACCAGCTCCAATGCTGAAATGTAGGGAGCAAAACAGAGCCTGGGGAAGCAATGCCTGAGCTAGCAGAGACCCAGGCTAGTAGCCCAGAATGTGAGAGGGCCACCACCCTCAGCAGGCTGGACTGGAGCAGCACCAGTACATCCCAGCTAGCACACGCCTGCAGAGCTCCCAGCTCAGACCTCAGCCACCCCAGAGCCTCTGAATTCCTGCTCCTACAGTCACAGCCAGCCTGGATCTGCACAACATCAAGCTCAGCTCTCTGGGGACAGGAGCTCAGCTCTGAAGTGACTCGAGGAAAAGCCAAGGCAGGGTGGGAGCAATGTCAGGATGAGGTGACAGGCAAGTCACTCAACAGAATTCTCTTAATCTTCTGAAAAGCAAACAGGCAGGATTTATTTCAGGCTGGAACTAAATAAAAACATGATTTCCATAAAGCTTTTGCTAGTTCTGCTAACACAACATCAAACAGCAAGGACTTGCTCTGGGGACTTGCCCCAGGAGCCTCCACACAGAAAGGTGCAGAGCATTTCCACATTTTACAGAGTTATTACTCTGTGGATTCTGGGGCTGATTTGTTTTTCTCAGCCAGGAATTCCAAGTGCTGTGTTTGACAGCAAGCTGCCCTTCCCTGAGTGATACAACATCAAACCAAGGGCTGAAGGATCTCTCTTTGCTTGTACTGGCCAACAATTAAGAACGTTTGTTGTCCTCTGTCAAATTTGGATGTGAAATGTAAGCTCTATGCTAATTAAACCAAACAGGAAAAACATTTTTCTGTTCTCATGCAACCAATCACTCCTGGCCCTAAAGCACAATCCAAGAACAGTTCCTTTCATCCTGAAATTAAACTCAGTTGCCAAGGCACGGGTTGGGTGTTGGGTCAGAAAGGGAAATGCTACCAAGGGCAAACCCTCAGGGCTTTGGAGATGAGGGCAATCAGAGATGGACACTGAGAGGATAAACCCTGGAATTCCCAGGCTTTCAAGGACAATCCAAGGGCAGGATTTAGATAATCCAGTGAACAGCATGTCTAAGAGACTTCCACCAGGCATCTCCTCTCACTAAGTAGAGTTTGGCATCAGACTGCAGCTCTGGGAGCTACTGTTTCAGGCTCCTGGCAACCTCAGGAAGATGCAGTGACAACAGCATTTATGTTTTAGGAGGAATTTCTCTACAGAAAGGGGGATTAGACATTGGAATTACTGCCCAGGGAGGTGGTGGAGTCCTCATCCCTGGAGGTGTTTATGGAAAGAGAGGATATGGCACTCAGTTGTCTGGTCGGGGATCAGTCACAGGTTGGACTTGATGATTTTGGAGGTGTTTTCCAACCTCAACAATTCTGGGATTTTTGTAAGGGCTATGAACGATTTTCTTTAAAGTTCTGATCAAACACCACCATGAAGTGATTCTGTCATTCCCTCAAAATCCAGCCCTGTGCAAACACAACAGCAACAGACCTTCAGCAAAGCAACAAAGGCAGCTGATTTAAGACTTCTATTTTTTTGTATTAGCAAAGATTTGTAAAAAACATTAGGCAAATTCTGACACTGTCAGCTGACACCCTCTTGTCACAAGAGGCACAGAGGATTTACCTTGAGGGCTTTTTTTCTCTGGGCTCCAGGAGAATATTTCAGCTGGGTCAAACCTTCTAAACCTGTCCCTGTTTTCTCCCACTTCTATTCCATGGAAAGGCAGAAACTTGATTTGGGGTTTCAATTCAACAAACAAATCCATTGGGTTTTTGGGGTTTTGGGGGTGAGAACTAAAAGGGCAAAGGGGGCAGTGGGTGGCAAGGGAGAGGAAAAAGCTTGTTCTGCTCTGTTGCAAAAGAGCAAACAAAAGAACCCTGTGATAGCACAATGTGTTGCTAATTACAATCATGCAAAAAGTTCCTTTTGTCCTGTGAGCTGGGGAGGATTGCAAGGATTTATTTCCATGTGGAGGGAGGCCAAAGATATTCCTCCTCTCTTTCAAACAAGCTGCACACTTCTGGGTGCTGTGCTGGCTGGCCAGTCCTCTCTAGCCTTGCTTATCCCTATTCCTGTCCCTACCTACTGCTTTTGGCCAAACCAGAATTGAAGGGACATCCCAGCCCAAGTCTGGTTGATCCATCTATGTGAACATGGGCAAAGCCAGCACTGGATGCTTCCCCCATCCCTTTAAAGCCAAACCATTTACTGATGTTTTGAAACTTTGGATTGAGTGTTGGGATTTAGCTTTTCTAGTGAAACCAAAGCTCAAGTTCCCTGTCATCCCCTGGCCACCAATTCCCAGACCAATTCCACACTTCAGCCCTCTGGGGTTGGCCAAAAGAAGTGCTTGTGGGTCTGTGCCATAAACTCTGAAGTGATGTGGGTTAAAAATAACTCCACCAAAGGCAATTAATCATTTAATAATCCCTGCCATGGCTGGGAGAGCCTTGGGGAAAGAGGACAGCAGGCTGGATAAATTCTTCTGGCACACAATTACTGGGAAAGGAGCTGAGGAGGGAAATGTGGCCCCTTTCTGACAGAAACCTGAGGGAAAAAGTCCTGGATGCTGAGTGCCAACACAAATCTCCCAGCACTTAACCCACAGCATCCATGGCTACCTGGATTGATCCCAAAATGTGGTGGCAAATGGACTCCTGAGCATCCCTGCTGGAACACCAGGGCTCTCCTCACCCTCTGCTCTCCCAGATCTCTGATCAGAGCCACTTTCCATATTCTGCTGTGGAGAACGAAGGATGTGTTTGTCCTGTGTCAGAGTGAGCAATGCTGACCCCTGGGCCAGCCCAGGCCAAGGCAAACAGCACTGACATTTCCCTGGAAGCACTGCAGTCCTGGAGTGAGGCACACTGGGATGGGATGGGATGGGATGGGATGGGATGGGATGGGATGGGATGGGAGGCTGTCCTTATCCTGCTAGTTCACTCTGCTTCCCACAGCTCCTCATCTCAGTGACACAGGAACACCTGGATCTTGTGAGACCCCACCTGGAATCCCGTGTTCAGCTCTGGTGTCCCCAGCAGCAGAAAAACATGGAATGTTGGATCAAGTCCAGAGGAGGCCACGAAGTTGGTAGGAGGATTGGGACACCTCCCCTGTGGGGACAGGCTGAGAAAGATGGAGTTCAGCCTGGAGACATCCCAGCACCTTCCAGGATCTGAACAGGCTACAAGGAAGCTGGAGAGGGACTGTTCCTCAGTGACAGGACAAGGGGAATGGCCTCAGGATGGAAGAGAGGAAAATTTAGTTTAGATATAGAGAAGGAATTGTTCCCTGTGAGGGTGGGCAGGCCCTGGCACAGGTGCCCAGAGAAGCTGTGGCTGCCCCTGGGTCCCTGGGAATGTCCAAGGTCAGGTTGGACAGGGCTTGGAGACCCTCGGACAGCTGGGAAGGGGTGCAGGGGTTTGGAATAAGATTCTCTTTCAAATCCCTTCCAACCCAACCCATTCCATGATTTTAAGATGGACACTGATGCTGCTGCCCTGGCAGGCTGCAAACAGCACCAAACATCTCCAGTGCTGCAGATCCATCAGCCCTTCCAAACAGGTGAGCAAAAGCTGTTTGCAAGGCTCATCTCTGCCCATCCTCAGAGGGCTCTGACCCCAGATTGTTCCAAACCTCCTTGGGACAGACCCAACTTTTCATGCTGTGTCCTCTTTTCACGCTGTGTCCTCGTTTCCAGGAGCTCTGAGCAAACAGGGATTTGTGGCACAGACAAGGCCGGGGCAGCAAGGCCAGCACAGTTGAACATTTTATCATTCATTTGCACAAAATGTCCAAATATGTGCACACAATCCAAGGATGTATTTCTGGGAGCTGGCAGCCCGTGGAGCCTGCTGGTGTCCCTCAGGAGAAACTTCTGCAGCCCACACTTGGATGCCACCCGTGCACGCCGGGGACTCTGCAGCGAGGCTCAGCTTTGCAAAGGTGTTGAGATGTGTGGAAGCATTCCTTGCCCCCCACCATCCCAAAAAACCACACCAAAACAAAGCCTTGCCTACACTGACTGCAATTTCCTTCTGCTGAAGGATTTGCCAGCTTGGATGGGTGCGTTTTTTGAGCCTTCCTTTCCAAATGTTCTATCACACACCCAATGCTGTTTGTTGTCAGAGGGTTTCCATCTCTGCCACAGGGATTCCCCCCAGAGTTCATTTCATTTCAGGAAAATTCTTTTCCTATTGCTATAAAATTCTCAGCAAAAGAATTATTTCAAAACCAGAAGGAAATGCTTGCTAAAATATAGTGATTTTTCCACCAACTACTCTCCTTTCCCTCTTCATGAACCCAAATATTTTAATTTGTCTGTACAGTTTCAATTTATAATAAGCACAGCACAAATAACTTGATAATTGGGACAAATATAATAGCCAGTGTCCCAGATAAAGATCACAGTTACCCATAGAAAACATTAAATGAGAAAGCAAGTAGCTTCATGAATTTAGAGTTCCCAGAAACAATGGGTTGGATTTTCAAGACAGATGAAGCCAAATAATTCTCCACTGGCATCCAAATAAAGTTTTCCAGAGTGCTCAGCTCTCAGCAGCTCTTGCTGCCCTCCAGTAACTCAAATTGATGTCCCAAAACTCTGACCTCAGAGGCACAAAAGATCCACAAACACCCCCCCAGCACTGTGGATTTAGAAGTGTTTCTGGAGTGCTTGATAATGATTCTTTGGTACTGATGATATTGTGGCTCTTCCACTTCCTTGAAAGTCTTTAAACAGCTCAGAACACACCAGAGCACTCCAGGAAAATGCAGCCATGGATTTGTCTGCTGGGTGAGCACTTCCTTCCCTCTGGAACTGAGGGTGCAGCACATCCTCACAGCAATCCTTAGCTGTAATCCCATATTTGCAAACACCTGGATTTCAAACTCCTAAACATTGTCCTGGCCTCAGCCAGCCCTGCTCCCCGAGGATCGGCTTTTTTTCATTTTCCTAACAATGTATTTTCCAGCTCACAAGTCTTCACAATGAAGTTAAGCTACTCTCTGTTGACAAAAGCCCATGTTTAGAAGTGGATGATTTATTTACTCACTGCCTCTTGCTTCATTTAGTTTTGCTCTTTTAGCAAAGCCAGGATTTGAAGGAGAAAAGGATGGAGAGAAAATGATGGAGAAGTAGCCAGGAAAATCCAAAGGACAAACACTTAAATAGCCCCTATCAAATGCTGCCTTTTTCACACCCTGCTGATTAACCAGACCTCCCACCTCCAAACCCCTCTGTGCAAGAGCTGAACATTCAGGTACCACCAGAGGCACACACAAAATAAATGTCACTCATTTCCCTGGGGAATCATGGTGATTTCTGCTTCATATAGACACCACACTTTGTTCTGGTCCCAAAATGACAGAAAAGTGATGATTATCCCTGGTCTTCCCCAATATTCCTATTTAATCCACACAGCTCCAAACAAGAGGTGTTAAATCAACACTCAAATACAAATAAAGGGTCAATCTGTGCTCCACTCTCAGTGAAAGCTGCAGAAAAATCAGTTTCTGCTAAAGGCACAAAAAAAGAAACAAAAAAAAACGTGTCAGCAAAGCCACTTACTGAGAAGTCTGACACCAAGGCAGACAAACTGATCAAAAATATGTTGGCAAGATGGATGGGGCACAAGGGGTAGGCCTTCAACACAATTACATTCAATAATATCCTAAAAAAAAATTACAATTCAAAAATAATTCAATGGAAAAAATGCACTAGGACAGACAGAGCTGTTATTTATTTATTTATAACCTCAAATCCTCAACCACAGGCAGGGTAAAATGCTCTCCCACTATTGGAATAAAAATAGTCCTGGCTAGAATTTGTTTGTTGCAGATACATTACCTAAAGAAATTTAACTCTTTTAGCTGGTTGGCAAATTTTAACAAACAACTTTTGATTTCCCTGGGAGCACTCCCTTAAAATTCCTCAGTTTCTGTAAGATGTGGGTGCACAATTCCTCATTTCAGCATTCCTGCTCTACTCACTCATGCAGGATTGTGTCTGCTCTCTTAACTGGATGATTTTAGAAATGAAAATCCAACGACAAAGAAAAAGCTTTCCCAGCAGGAACCTCCAGTAAAACAATTCACTCAAGGCTTTCCTGAAACTATTTGGGAAGCTGAGGAAGTTTCTGACACTGGGCAGGGGGAAAAGGCCAAATCCACACTAGAGGAACGACCAATAAAGGGAGATTCATGTTTGAAGTCCCTGTTCTCCCACCTGAAAACGAGCTCCAGCCACAAATTTATCCTTGGAAAGTGAATCCACTGCACAAACAGGAATGTACCAGCAGCAGGTTGTGTTCTCCTTTCACAACCAGAGAAGCACAGACTTCTACCCACCAGTTCCACCCCCCTGGGATGGAACTCCCACTATCCCAGATTGCTCCAAGCCCATCCAGCCTGGCCTTGGACACTTCCAGCTCTTGAAACAGCAACCTCAGATGTAGGGAAATATCTCTCCTCCTCACCATTACCCCTTAAACCCCTCTGCACACAGATGCTGCCGTTTTGTTTCACCTGACAAACACATCTGCTCTTTCACCAAGTATTTCTAATTTTAAAAATTGTTTCTATATAAAAATGGAGGGTTTATCAGCAGGTTTTTGGTACTAGCAAGCCACCAGCAGCAAAGGTTTAAGATTTAACTTGAATGAAGATTGGACTTGCCTTGTGCCACCAGCAGCAAAGGTTTAAGATTTAACTTGAATGAAGATTGGACTTGCCTTGTGCCACCAGCAGCAAAGGTTTAAGATTTAACTTGAATGAAGATTGGACTTGCCTTGTGCCACCAGCAGCAAAGGTTTAAGATTTAACTTGAATGAAGATTGGACTTGCCTTGTGCCACATTATTCCCTGAGGTTTTGGTCGTTTGCAATTAGTCTGGATAGTCCTTGTTGGAGTGAGGATGTAATCCACAGTTAAATCATGATCACCCAGGAGCTCCTCTGCTATGTCAAGCACCTACAAGGCAGAGATTTGGTTAAGTAGCTAAAAACAAATTCCCTAAAGCTGTGCCCCATTCCTGGTGTCTTGTCACATGAAAATCCATCAAAGACAATGGGAATAAAGATGCCAAACCAGCTTCATTCCATGTCTCCTCTCCAGACAGAGCAGGAAGTGTCCCAGAGTTCTCTCCCAGCTGGAGAGGGGACATTTGAACATCAGAACTCACCTGGCAGTCGTGCACGATGGTAACCACAGGTGTGTCCTCCTGCACTGCTCCCATGGACACCATCATTGCATATTCCATGTCTGCATAACCTTCCCCTTTGCCAATTCTCCAGCCTAAAGCACAGAAAAGTGGGGAAAAAAAAAAAACAAACAGCACAGTGGAAAGTTGTTAAAATGGTGCAATTAACCCAGCAGTCTGCAATTTGTAACTCTGGAAAAAATCAGACCAGCATCTCTCACAGAGTGCAGCTTTCCTTGAAATCAGCACTGAAATGAAACAAAACATCAGTTTCAATGACTCCTAAAAGATCCCAGAAGCTTCCTATTCAGAATAAACAAATTCAATGCAGTTAAAGCAGAAGTTTATCCAGCAATTGTATTTAGAACCTTCTATTCACGTCCAACACAGGTTAATGTGGGCAAAGAGGAGCTTGGGTCACATATAAAAACTGTGTTATTTTAGGCAAGGGATAAAGTCAGTGGAAAATTTTTCAGCACCAGCAGGTTTCCAAAATACTTGAAAATGCAAAATCTGATCCCCAGATAGGTCCTGAATCAGCAGGTCTAACACATGTCCTTTCACAGAGCCTGTGTGAGCAGAGCAGATCTCTGACCAGGGAGTCTGCTTGGGTTCCTTTAGAACACAAAGAATTGCTTGCCTCGAGAGTTTTCCTGAAGGCCAAAACATCTCTGAGCCCCCTGCTGTGTGCCCACTGCATCCTGAGGCATTCCCTGCACTGGGAGCAGGGATTTGGCACACACAGAAGACCCAAGAGCACAACTCAGCTCCAAGGATAAATCTGTCTCTGCCACGTGGTGTGGCCTTCCTGCCACTGGGTTGGGACTTGGGACCTTTCTGCTGGAAGTTTTTCCTTACCTTTTTCAGAGACAGCCACTGATCCCACAACAACCAAGTCCACTTGTGCTTTCCCATCCAGCCCCACAGGCACGCTGTAGTCTTTTACACCCTGCAGGAAAACAAAAAAAAACCAGCATTTGACGTTTGCAGAGTGCACAATCTTCCAAAACTGAGGCAGAAATCCAGGATATTTTGATAAATCCAAGTAACTCCCCACGTTTCCAAGTGTCTCTTCCATGTTTAGCCAAGCTCTCCATGTCTGGGAAGTTATCCCCCAGGGATAACTAGAATAGATTCCCTACTACAGGGACAGGAATTTTGGCACACTGCAAGGAGGGCTGAGGGAGGTGGGCACTTTTAGAAGCAAGGTTTTTTTTTATTTAGGATCAAAACCTGATAATTTTGAAACACTTTTTTGGAAATCTGTTCCTAAAAATGAATGCAAGTGACACTTCCTATTTACACTTCCCTACTCTACTAAAAACTTGAGGAATACCAGAGCACTACAAATGCTTCAATTAATTCTGAAATACAAATCACAAAGTTAATTTAGACACAGACAGCTACAGCACAAAAAAATCTGAAGTTACAAAAAGTGATACAATTATTTTTTTTCTTCTCTCTCCCTGTTCAACCCCACCCACTCTTCTTCAATCTGTTCTCATCTTAATGAAAATTCTGTCCAGATTGCAGAAATTAAAAATTATGCTTACTTGGGTTTTTAAATATCAGAGGTTTAGAACTATTAAAAATACATCTTGTGATTCAATCACTCCCAATGCATGTGTACAGCACACTGCAAATGCTCCTCACACCAACTCAACTCGCTGCTAATTATAAATTCACAATATTAAAAATCACAATAAAGAGCCAAACTTTTTCTGTGCAGAGCACAAACCCCAGGAATTCAGCAATTTGTGCCTGACTATCAGCACTAATGCCCAGCAGGCACTTCCCAGCAGTGTGGTGAGGATTGTTTGCACAGTGCTTTGTAAATACAAACTGCCAACAGCATTTTTTCATTAATGGGCTGGGGGAAAAACCAGACACATGGTGGTAAGAGCCCAGATCAGACAGCAGGCCAAGAGAAAGGTCTCTTGCAAAAATGCTCTTCAGCCCTGAACAGCTTAATTAGTTAATGACTGCAATAGAACTTCCAACAAAGAAAGTCACTATTAATTACCAGCCATTTCCAACCTCAGTGTTTATGGGGTCGCTGCAGAACTTTATTGCCTTTAGCAGGAGATAAAGGAGGAATAAATCCCTCTAGTGCCGTCCCAGTTGGGTTTTCGGGGCAGATGAAGATGGATATAAAACCTGCAGGGCTGGCTGGCCAAAGCCCTCGGCTGCACGGTGAGATTGTAACACGAGAGGGCAGCAAGAGACCGCGCTGTGAAACCGAGCCTCAGCACGTGTCCGGGCCTCGCTGCGTGCAAATGCAATTCACAATTCATAATTCACGGCTCTTGGATGCTGTATCCTTAAAAAAACCCCTCAACTTTCCCATCTGGTAACACCTAAGAGCACTAGAATATTCTGCAGCTCAAAACTGCAGGATGTAGGAGCATGAAGAAAGATCTGACTCATGATTTTCCAAAAGACATGAGAAATATCAATTCAAATCCCTTTCAACCCTAAGACTGAATTTTCTCCTGATTTCAATATTATCAATGTACACAAACATCCTAACAGGAAGGTATTTCAGGTTTTCCAACTTCCAGCTGGTCCATCCTCAGGCCACAAGTTAATTCAGCCCTCCCTGATCCCTGATTCCCACCTGAGATGTTGCACATCTTCTCAGCATCTCCTTGCTGGCACCAGGAGGAGGAACAATCCTGTTGAACAGCCCAGTCCTCAGACGTGGTGTGGGAACCAGCAAAGTCTTCCTTGCCTGGGGAACCACATGAGAAGGTTCATTCAACACTGAAGAAATATTTTTGTTGTCACACAGTAAAAACCACATGGCCAAATATTTAATTTTTGATGCTGTCGATTGTGTAGTGCTGGTAAGATTAATTTCCTCCAATACAGGAGAATTCCATAAAAAGGTTTATTGAAGAAATAAAAGGTAAGACAGACATTTGAAGATATTTTAGGACATACCTTTAAAGGCAATTCCTTGTTAAAGCTGTGTCTCTAAAGAGTTTTATGAGATAAGAGTTTCAAACTGACAAAGGGCACAGTGAGATGGGATATTAGGGAGAGATTCCTCCCTGTGAGGGTGGGCAGAGAAGGTGCCCAGAGAAGCTGTGGCTGCTTCTGGATCCCTGGAATGTCCAAGCCAAGGTGGACACTGGGGCTTGGACCACTGTGGGATGGTGGAAGGTGTCCCTTGCCACGGCAGGGGCTTGGAACTGAATTACCCTTCAAATCCCAGCCTAATCCACTCCAAGACACCTATTGATGTGATATCCACAAAGGAGCTGCACATAAAACCCCTTGAAGATGCAGTGCCAGGCTCTGCTGTTCCCTCCTGTCGGAACCCAAGGTGTCCCTCAGACACTCCTGGATGTTCCAGGCCCAGGGCAGAAGCCTCTGAGACCCTGGCAGGCAGCTGGAAACCCCTGTGGCTTTGAATTTGACCCATGGAACAATTTACCAACTTTGCAGGAAGAACAAGAAATCACAAAAGTTTAGATATTATAATGGAAGTAGTTACAAAGTGAAAGGAAGGATTTTTGAGTGCTGTACAGGGGGGTTTAGGCCCTGTACAGAGGGGTCTGAGTTTTGTACATGGGGGTCAGGAGTTCTAAGATAGAGGGATTTGGGCATGCCCTGTCCTCCTTCTTTCTCCTTCCTGTCCTCCACGTTCTTGGTGGTGTTGGCACTCACAGATTGGTTTAGAGTAGAAAGCCACTGTTCAATATAGGTGATGGGCATTGGGGAACAACTATAAACATTTAATAGGTAATGTGTGATATAAAAGATGGCACCAGCCCTTGGGCAGGAGAGACGGAGAGAGACAGAGACAGAGACAGAGACAGAGACAGAGAGAGACAGAGACAGAGAGAGAGAGAGACAGAGACAGAGAGAGACAGAGACAGAGAGAGACAGAGAGGGAGAGGAGTCAGGGAGAATGTCAGGGAGTCTGTGTGCCTTGAGACAACATGCAATAAACTGCCTTGAGACTGGATGGCTGAAGACTACTGAGTCTTTCCTTGAAGGCACGGGTTGGAGGAGAGACTTTAGCACCTCCCGGGGTCACCCCAATCCGGGGGTGAGCCCCGTCCCCCTCCCAGCTCCTCCTCAGGGCTTGCCCAGGTACCTGCAGAGCCGCCAGCCGGGCACCTTCCAGAGGTTTGTCAGGATCCACCTTCACCTCCCGCGCTCTGCTGAACACATCGAGCTCCCTGAGAGAGCAGCAGGCCTGGAGAGAGCCCTGCGAGGGTGGGAGGGAGCCAAGAGCAGAGCATTTTGGATTGGGATTTTGGTATTTTCACTTACTTGCAGCGTCAGGAAGCGGGCGTTCCTCTGGGGAGCGTCGGGGTTGGATTTTACTGCACGGGCAGCCTGGAACTGCTGCAAGCCCAGCAGCCTGGTGGCAGCATGGGAGGAGCCCTGCTCACAGAAAATAGCACCCAGGAGCTCACAGAGCCTCTCCCCCTCTGATTTCCACAGGTTTTTAATTGAGGGGCTGTTAATTCTCTGGTAATGCCTGCAGATGTCCCGTGCCAGGCTGGACAGGGCTGAAGTGGGAGAGGAACTCGGTGCTCCTGCTGAGGGAGCTCCCATTTCCAGGCCTCTCAAACTGTGCTGGGGCTTGGGAATTGACAATTCCGCCCTGTCTGCTTTCCTGCCGGGGCTGGAGAGGCTGGCCCGGGAGCTGGGGGGCACTGGGGGGAACTGGGGAGGAACTGGGGGGAACTAGGGGGGGCACTGGGGGGCACTGGAAGGTACTGGAGGGAACTGGGGGGTACTGGGGGGAACTGGGAGGGCACTGGGGGGAATTGGGGAGGAACTGTGGGGAACTGGGGGGGAATTGGGGGTCACTGGGGGGAACTGGGAGGAACTGGGGGACACTGGGTGGGAACTGAGGAGCACTGGGAGGAACTGGGAGGGCACTGGGAGGAACTGGGGGGCACTGGGAGGAACTGGGAGGGCACTGGGGGGGTAACTGGAGAGTACTGGGGGGCACTGGGGAAACTGGGGGGGAACTGGTGGGCAATGGGGGGGAACTGGGAGGGAACTGAGGAGCACGGGGGGGCACTGGGAGGAACTGGGGGGCACTGAGGGGAACTGGGGGGCACTGGGAGGAACTGGGGGGCACTGAGGGGAACTGGGGGGCACTGGGAGGAACTGGGGGGCACTGAGGGGCCCCTCCCGGCCGGGCCGCAGAGGCGGGAGCAGCAGCAGCAGGAGGAGGAGGCGGCCCAGCGCCGGCAGCCGCCGTACCTTGAAGTTGGGGATGCGGCCGCGCACGGGCCGCGGGAACTCGGCCAGGCCGGAGGCCTCCAGGTGCTCCCACACCTTCTCCCGGATGTCCCACTTGGAGCAGGCCGCTGGGGCCGCCATCGCCGTGACGTCACCGCCATCGCCGCCCGCACCCGCCCGCCGTGACGTCACCGACAGCCCCTCCCGCGTGCCCGCCGTCTACGCCGCGTCGTGACGTCACCGGCGCCCCGCCCATCACTCTCGCCTCAATCATGACGTCACCATCACGCCCTCACCACAGCAATGACGTCATTATAGTAAAGCCACGCCCCTCGTTGTGCCAGCACAGAAGGCGGGGCCTCCACGTTGGCCACGCCCCCTCCTGCGCGCGCGGCGGCTACGGCGGCGCTGAGGGCTCAAAAGGCCTCGAAGGCGGAGTTGGGGGCGCGGCGTGAGGGAAGGTCGCGCAGGGCCCGATTTATGTCTGAAATTAAACATAAAAAAGGCGGTGCTGGCGCATTAATGTGAGATTTACGCCCGCATTATACAAATACTACGGGCTTTCCATCACGTCTTATGGCTGGGGGCAAAATCCCACCCTGCTTTTTGTAAAATAATCCCTCACATTAATTACTTTTCCATTTAAAACCGGCCGGTGGTGAATAAAACAATATCCAGCCTCTACACTCTGCCGGCTTCCCGCCAGTTCACTTCTTGCTCGCCTTTAATTGCATAGTAAATTACTCGTTTGCACGATTTATTATTTATAGAATTAATGCATTCTACTAAAACCACCCAAAAAAAAAAAAAAAAAAAAAAAAAAAAAGGAGGTTGAGAATCCCGACACTGCTGAGCAGAGCGGGATGGAGGGAACGATGAAAAGACGACTAAAATTTATGAAGGTTTATTTTAAAGTGTGCTGGGGAAGGGGGAATTGCCTTCAGTGTAGGAATCCTTAAAATCAGGAAGTTTTCGACAAGTTGCAGAAGGCAAGAAGGCAAAAAGAAGACAGCAGAACTGCCATTAAAACTAAACAGTCAACATAAGCAAAAAAATTCTACGAGAAGTAGAAAGTGAGGAGAAATAGAAGGATGGTCAGTGTATTACACTTGACTAAAATAACTCCCTGAGATACACAAAAATCTGTCCAGAGAGATATTCGGAACTTCTGAGCTTAATAACGGAGCTCTGTGCATTGTGTTTTGAGGCTTACAAGCAGGTATTGTATTTAAAATAACCTGGTTTAACCAGGTTTGGTTTTAAAAGGTTTTAAAAGGTTTTAAAAGGTTTTCAAAGGCACGTGTGCTTATAGTGGTTGGATGGAATTATTGTCAGTGTCCTTTTGCTTCGTGTGATTGGTCAAAAAGCTTTTAAAGTGAGTTGTGACACTGAGTTCTGTGTCTGCTGCTGGGGATGTGAGCTGCTGGCTCTTCCCATTGTCACAGCCAGGGAATGAGGCTGATGCTGGAAATTTAAAAATCTACTAATTATTACGTTGCCATAACCATAAAGTGAGGCTGATGCTGGAAATTTAAAAATCTGCTAATTATTTCATTGCCATAACCAGGTAATGAGGCTGATTCTGGAAATTTGAAAATCTACAAATTATTACATTGCCATAAGCACGGGATGAGGCTGATGCTGGAAAATAAACAGCTATTAATTATTACATTGCCATAGCCATGAAATGAGACTGATGCTGGAAATTTGAAAATCTACTAATTATTCCATTGCCATAACCACAGAATGAGGCTGATGCTGGAAATTTGAAAATCTACTAATTATTACATTGCCATGAGCAGGTAACGAGGCTGATGCTGGACAATTAAACAGCTATTAATTATTCCTTTGCCATGAGCAGGTAACGAGGCTGATGCTGGGCAATAAACCAGTTATTAATTATTCCATTGCTATGAGCAGGTAACGAGGCTGATGCTGGACAATAAACCAGTTATTAATTATTCCATTGCTATGAGCAGGTAACGAGGCTGATGCTGGGCAATAAACCAGTTATTAATTATTCCTTTGCCATGAGCAGGTAACGAGGCTGATGCTGGACAATTAAACAGTTATTAATTATTCCATTGCCATGAGCAGGTAACGAGGCTGATGCTGGACAATAAAACACCTCGGGGCGCAGTCGGTGATTCGCACACAGAGCCCCGGCCGGCGATAGGGAACGATGAAAGGAGGAATAAAAGGTAATGAGGGTTTGTTTTAAAGCGTGCTGGGGAAGGGGGGAAATGCCTTCGGAGCTGCAGCTTGGCTGGGACGCTGCGGATCCTCGCTCGGAGCCGAGCGCCAGCCCAAAAAAGCAGAACGAATTCAGGTGCTCCTCTCTGAGCGGCTGCAGATGCAGCTGGGCAGGTGCAAACTCATTTTTGGAGTTGTTTTGTCTCTCCACAAAGGCCAAGACTCTGCTGATGTCAGGAGTTTTTCTCCCTCCAGCTCTCAGCGATTCCCAAATTCGGATTCATGTCCGCATATAATGCTGCGGTGAGGCATCACCTTCTCCAAAAAATGAAAGTTTTGGAGCGCTGGTGGGTTTGGGAAGAGCCTGTCTGGTGGAGTCCTGGATGCTGAGAATTTTTAACTTTCTGTGCTGAAGACCCACAAGAAAATTCTCTGTTGGACCTGAGGCTGTGGAGAAAGGCTCCCAAAATTGATTGATAGCACTGGGATTGCGGGTGTGCAGGTCGATTGGAAGTGTGGGATATCACAGGGTAAAACTGTGAGTTTAAGGTTAGAAAACTTCGAGGTTTTTAGGGTTAGAAAACTCAAGAGTTTAAGGTTTTAGAACCTAGCAATATATATGGGCAAAATGGAGGTTTTGGGGTGGTGGCTGGTCCTTCTTCACCTTCTTCTCTGTGGGTTTGGGTGGTGTTTTGTAATAGGGCAGAAAATCCACATTGCAGAGTTCGAGTGATTGGTTATTGGGTTAAAAGTGAAAATAATTTAGGTGTCATTTCTTAATTGCATAGTTTAGCCTTAAAAGACCTTGTAAAGCAAGATAGATTTTGTAGCTTGTTAGTAGAATGCTGTAGAACTCAGGACTTGTAATAGAGATAAAAAATAATATAATATAATATAATATAATATAATATAATATAATATAATATAATATAATATAATATAATATAATATAATATAATATAATAATATAAATATATAAAAATATAATATAAACTAATAAAATATAATAATATAAAACATAACATAATATAACATAATACATATAATATAAAAATATAACATAATATAACATAATATAACGTACTATAATACAGCATTATAATATATGATATACTATGATATAATATATTATGTACTATAATATATAATATTATATTATATTATATTATATTATATTATATTATATTATATTATATTATATTATATTATATTATATTATATTATATTATATTATATTACAATATAACACAAGACAAGACAATATAATATGAAATAATACAATATACTATGAAATAACAATAAATAGAGGAGAAATAAATAAATTAAGAAATAATATCAGTTCAATACTAAATAAATAATAATAAATCTAAGTCTGAACACAAGATATCATCTCGAGAGCTTCGATCCTGACCTCGGCAGAGGCACAAAGAAGAAGCCCAAAGCCAGCACCTCTCCTTGGCCGCTGGAGCCAGTGGGAATCCTTCCAGGCACAGCAGACCACCCATGTGGAGCTGGGCCCAGGTGTTTGAAGCTCATTCCTGCAATTCCTGCTGTGGAAAAGTGCCTGGGTGAGCAATTTGGGAGTGCCAGCCCCGCCTGGCCGCTGTCACCCGATGTCCCCAGCCCAAGGAAAAGGGCGTTCTGCCTTCTGCCCTTTGTTCACTTTCGTGCTTCCCGCCCCACAAAAATACCTGTACAGTTTGGTTTGCTCTAGGGCTTTCCAAAGAAATTACATTTTGTTATTTATGTGTCGCAGGGACATCCTTCTTTCTTTCAGCATTCTTCACAGAGCAGCGCAGAGGAAAGAAAGAGAAAACAATTTCTATTTCTGCTCCTTGTTTTTCCCATGTGGAATGTGTTTGGAGAATTGTTTACCTGGGGTGATTGCTTGGTTGGATTCTGGTGAGGATTGTTTGAGCCTGGTGGCCAATCCAACCCAATCCAATCCAATCCAATCCAATCCAATCCAATCCAACCCAATCCAATCCAACCCAATCCAACCCAATCCAACCCAATCCAACCCAATCCAATCCAACCCAACCCAATCCAATCCAATCCAATCCAATCCAATCCAACCCAATCCAACCCAACCCAACCCAATCCAACCCAATCCAACCCAACCCAATCCAACCCAACCCAATCCAATCCAACCCAACCCAATCCAACCCAATCCAACCCAACCCAACCCAATCCAACCCAATCCAATCCAATCCAACCCAACCCAATCCAATCCAATCCAATCCAATCCAATCCAATCCAACCCAACCCAATCCAATCCAACCCAACCCAATCCAACCCAATCCAGTCCAATCCAATCCAACCCAACCCAACCCAATCCAACCCAACCCAATCCAATCCAACCCAACCCAATCCAACCCAATCCAGTCCAATCCAATCCAACCCAATCCAATCCAACCCAACCCAATCCAACCCAATCCAGTCCAATCCAATCCAACCCAATCCAATCCAACCCAACCCAATCCAACCCAACCCAATCCAATCCAACCCAACCCAATCCAACCCAATCCAATCCAATCCAATCCAACCCAACCCAACCCACCCGTGGTTGGACTCTCAGAGAGGGTCAGGAGTTGTGAGTTAGATATGGCAGTTAGAAAAGCAGGTTTGTAGTTTTAGTATCTCCTTTAAATAGTATATGAATGTATTCTAGCACAGTTATAATAAAGAAATCATTCAGCCTGCTGAGCTGGAGTCACACATCAGCATTTCTTCCCACCGGGTTCACCTGCATTTACAATATTTATGCTATTCCATCAGCTCAAGGCTTGAGCTAATATTCTAACAAAGAAATGAATCTGTTCCATTTAAGCTGCAGCTGAAAGCAGTCTTTCCATTCAGAGGCTGTTTTTAGTCTCTAAAGGCCACCTCAGAGCACAGAGATCACTTTTATGGTGTCACTCTCATTTCTCAGCTCTCACCATGCCCTCACTGTTCCACAGGTGTGAAGTAGATAATCTCTAATGATCTAATCAATTCACATATTTTAATTAAAGTTTTCTGATATCTGTATGAGCTGCTCCAGGCTGCAGTGACAGAAGAGACCCTGCAAAAGGAATTTGGAGCAAATTTCAGCCCTGTGGAGGCAGAGCAGAGAATTGAACCAGCAGGAAAAGATTCCACCCATCAGCAAACTCCTCATTTTTTCAAGACAAACTGCCCTGATTTGTAGAAAACAGCTCAGGCCCTCTTTTCTGGAAGCAAATCCTGGGAAGTTTGATGCTTCTGTTTCAGACCTCAAAAAGGCCTCAGATGTGTCTGATTTTTCCCACAAATATATTAGCAAATCTAGAAAAATGACACATCCAGATCATCACACCTGTATCAATGCCAGTAAAAAGAAAAAAATTTGTTTGGTCATTCTTCTATTGTAATTAGAATTAATTGCATGCAAATTTGGAAGGGAGAGCAGTGCTGGTAATTAATAATTAATCCATTAGCAATCAAGCAGCGCTGAGATCCTTCTAGACCACCTACATCTCCATCCAGCCACGCTCAGCAAAGCTGTTCCTTCCCAGGATTTGCTTCCAGAAAAGAGGCTCCGAGCTGTTTTCTACAAATCAGGGCAATTTGCCTTGAAAAAATGAGGAGTTTGCTGATGGGTGGAATCTTTTCCTGCTGGTTCAATTCTCTGCTTTGCCTCCACAGGGCTGAAATTTGCTCCAAATTCCTTCTGCAGGGTCTTTTCTGTCACTGCAGCCTGGAGCAGCTCATACAGATGCCACAGGAAAATCTCTTTTCTTCGGGAAGCAGACAAGGCCACCAGATCTTTTATAAATTAAATCAATCTTTGGATGGGCCTGAATCGCTTCTAAAATCCATTTTTACCAAGCTGGATCAAATATTTCAGTGAAAGAGGTTTAAAAAAAAAAAAAGATCTGGGATTTTGAAACAAACAAAACTCAGCTCTCCCTTGAAACACCCACAACTTGTGAAAACACCTAAAAGAAGGGAGGGACAGATGAATCAGATGAATTAAAACCCTGGGAAAAACACAGAAAGAAACTCCTTGTGCTGCAGGAATCATTCCTTGGAAGTGCAGCCTGAACACACCAGGGCAGCCACAAAAATCAGCCCAAATGCACCCAAAAAGGAGTTTTAAACCAGCCATAATGCTCTATTGGGGCTGATAAAGGGGCTTAAAAAGGCTACAAATTCTAAAGGGAAGCATTTTTAATGAAGTTTTCATTAATGAAAGGAGTGTGGATTTCCATGTGTGAATAAAGAGGATGGGTGAATTTTTGTGTTCATGAAATAACCCGGTGAAGGAGGCACCTCAGGGCAGGTGGGGCTGGCCTGGGCTGTCCAGCAATGTCTGGAAAATTGGGATGGACCAGCCCCTGCAGCCAGAGGTTCCTGCCCTCTCCAGTATGGGTGCAAAACTGGGAGAAAATCAACGGGTCCTGGCTGGACTGGTGCCAGACAGAGCCTTTCCCCTTTCCCTTTCCCTTTCCCTTTCCTGTCCTCTACATCTCTTCCTCTTTTTTCTCTTCCTCTTTCCTGCTTTCCTTCTCTCTTTCTGCTTTTTTTTCTCCTTCCTTCTTCCTTTATCTCTGTCTTTCCTTCCTTCCTTCCTTCCTTCCTTCCTTCCTTCCTTCCTTCCTTCCTTCCTTCCTTCCTTCCTTCCTTCCTTCCTTCCTTCCTTCCTTCTCCTTCCTTCCTTCCTTCCTTCCTTCCTTCCTTCCTTCCTTCCTTCCTTCCTTCCTTCCTTCCTTCCTTCCTTCCTTCCTTCCTTCCTTCTTCCTTCCTTCCTTCCTTCCTTCCTTCCTTCCTTCCTTCCTTCCTTCCTTCCTTCCTTCCTTCCTTCCTTCCTTCCTTCCTTCCTTCCTTCCTTCCTTCCTTCCTTCCTTCCTTCCTTCCTTCCTTCCTTCCTTCCTTCCTTCCTTCCTTCCTTCCTTCCTTCCTTCCTTCCTTCCTTCTCCTTCCTTCCTTCCTTCCTTCCTTCCTTCCTTCCTTCCTTCCTTCCTTCCTTCCTTCCTTCCTTCCTTCCTTCCTTCCTTCCTTCCTTCCTTCCTTCCTTCCTTCCTTCCTTCCTTCCTTCCTTCCTTCCTCCTCCCTCCCTCCCTCCCTCCCTCCTCCCTCCCTCTTTTCTCTTCCTTTTCCCCCTCATTCTTTCCTTCCTTCATTTCCTCCTTTCTCTCTTTCCTTCTCTCTGTTTCTTCCATCCTTCCCTACTTTTCCTCTCCCTTTGCCCACTCATTTTCTCCGCTCACCCTCTCTCTCCGTTGCTCCCACCTCCATCCTCTCTCCCGCGCTTCTCCCTCTTTCCCCTTTTCCTGTTCAGTCTCTCGTGTCCCTTCTCTGTCCCGTGTCCCGTCCCTGTCCCCGCGCCCGGGCGGTGCCGGGGAGCGCTGCAGTCCCCGCGGTGTCCCCTGGGGGGCGACACACGCCGTGCCGAGCCCCCGCGGGCAGGTGAGACCGGAGCGAGCCCGGGAACGACACCGGGAACGGCCCGGGAATGGTCCAGGAGCGAGCCCGGGAACGACACCGGGAACAGCCCGGGAAAGGTCCCGGAGCGAGCCCGGGAACGACACCGGGAACAGCCCGGGAAAGGTCCCGGAGCGGCACCGGGAACAGCCCGGAATGGTCCAGGGAAGGTCCCGGAGCGGCACCGGGAACAGCCCGGGAATGGCCCCGGAGCGACACCGGGAACGGTCCCGGAGCGGCGCCGGGAACGGCCCGGGAACGACTCTGAAGAGACACCGGGAACGGTCCCGGAGCGGCCCCGGGAACAGGCCGGGAATGGCCCCGGAGCGACACCGGGAACGGTCCCGGAGCGGCGCCGGGAACGGCCCGGGAATGACTCTGAAGAGACACCGGGAACGGTCCCGGAGCGGCCCCGGGAACAGACCGGAATGGCCCCGGGAACGACACTGGGAACGGCCTTGGAGTTGCCCCAGAGCAGTCCCGGGAACGGCCCCCGGAGCGGCCACGGGAACGACACCGGGAATGGCCCCCGAGGCGCCCCGAGCGCTGCGAAAGCTCCGCTGCCGCTGCCGGTAAAGGCTGCGAGAGGAAAACCGGCGGCTCCCCCGGAGAACCGGGCGAAGGGAGCCCCGCGGGAAAATCCCGCATTTCCAAGCGCCTCCCGCGCTCGAAGGGGCTCCTCTGCCCGCGCTCCCGTATTTTTCATAGTGCTGATTTTATTTTTTTGTTTTTGTTTTCTTCGAGCCATTCGAATTTTGGGCTGTTCCGAGCCCGCTGGTTCGGTCTCTGCTCAGTGCCCAGCTGCAGCAAGCAAAGAACTTTTGCTGCTTCTGGGGGTTCTGTAGAAATTCAGCTCGGTAAAGTTTTCAGCCGAGGAGAGGTAAGATTCCATCAGGGCTATTTCTCCAGGCTTCTAGGAAGGGACAGCACTGCGACACCGCAGGGGTGGCTTTGCTCAAGCTCTGCATTTAAAATTTCCAGCATTTTATAAACTTATATCGTTAAAGAAATCCCATGTGCTTGTGTAAGCTAAGACACAGCCCAGGTTGTTACGAGAAATGTGATTTATTTGAAAACCGAACATAAAAGTGTGAAGTCGTTCTCAAATTATTCCAGAAAAAATAAAAGTTTTCTCTTATGGTCATACATTTACATGAAAAGTATCAGCTTATCTCGCTGAACTCACTATTTGTTTTCCCAAACAAAATACCCCCGGACATTTTCTCGGTGGATGAAACCCTCCCCGAACATTCAAAATTATTTCCGTCAAAATTAAGTAACAATTTTGAAGCGCCCGGAGAAACTCCCCAATCAAATTTTCCATCGCAGATCATTTTTAACCATCCCTCCTTGTAGATGAGCTGCCTCATAATTTATTTTTTTCCGTCCCCTTAGTTATCGCATAAAATCGTTTCCTTTCTTATTAAGAAAATCTCGGTAATTAACAGCCCCGCCGGGTTCCCACGGCCGGAGCCGGCTGCGGTCTCGTCCTCACCGCCCGGGCTGCGAGCGGGAAAGGGACCCTCGATCCCAGCAGCCAGCCAAAATCCCAGCCCGACTTTGGGGGAAAAAAAATATCTTTGTTTAAAGCCTTACGAAACCACACAAATTGCAAGGAGGGCAAGGCAAAATTACAGTGTAAGAAACCCAAAAATCACCGCTCAGGAATCAGAGCGGCAGCAGGCAGGCTCGGGGGAGGCGGCGGGAAGGAGCCCGAGCGAAGTGACAGCAAATTCATTTCGACCTTATCTCGGTCTTTTCGGGCTCGAATCGATTTTACAGCGCTATTTTTGATTATACTTATATTCTGATTTTTATTTTTTTTTTTTTTTTTCTCCTGCGGAGCGGCGAAATCGGTGGTTTCCCACCTCGGTTCCTTGGCCCGGCAGACCCACGCTTCTCCCGGGTGGAACAGAACGATTCGCAGCAGTTTCCCCCAGCACTTGAGTTTACACTTGGTCACCATGCGTCCCTAATTGTCCCGCTCTGATTGCCTCTAATGAACTCATTAGGGAGAAGGCAGAGGGGCGGATTTCGCAGGCACAAGAAAATCCACCTCAACGCCCGGAACGAAAAAAATACATGGACACTTAAATGCGCTCGCCGCTTTTTGTTGCTTTTGTTGGGTTTTTCCCTGTGATAATCAAATATCCCCGAACCCCCCCAAAGCGGCAGAGGAACCTCTGAACCCGCAGCGACGGCGCCGCCGGGGCCGAGCCGCGATGCCACCGCCGCCGTGCGAGCACCCGGCGGCCTCTCCCCATGAACTCCACTTAAAACACATTTCAAAACGCGAACGCACCACGCGCCGGGCACCGGGACGCGGCGACACCGCGACACCGCGACACCGGGCGCTGCGGCGCGACCGGCGCGCTGCCACCGCTCCCACCGTGCCCGCCATCAACCTGCGTGCGAGAAGCGCTTGCAAACCCCGCCGTCAGCCCCCGCGGGGCAGCGGGCAGATGCCCCCGGCCGGCTCGGGGCCGTTTCTTTGGGGCCGGAGCGCCGAGCCCCGCGGAGGGGGCGGAGGGGCCGGGGGAGCGCGGCCCGGGAGCGCGCGGGGGCCGCCCGCCAGCGCCGCCGCGTCCCGCGCTCCCATTGGCTGCGGCCGCGGCGCCGCGCGCTCCCATTGGCTGGCGGCCGCGGCGCGGGGCGGGGCCGGCGGGGAGTAAAAGCGCGGCGGCGGCGCGGGGCGAGTTTTGAAGCTGCGCGGCGCGGCCGGGAGGGAGCTCGGCGGCTCCCGCACCCCTCCGGGGGCTCCGGAACGCTTCGGGCCGCTCTTGTGACAAGGACTGGGTTTTCCGCAAGGCTGCTTTTTCTTCTTTTTAAAAATTTTTTTTTTCCAAGGTTTTTTTTTTTTTTTGTTCTTCTTCTTTTTTTTTTTTTTTTTTTTAATTTTTTTTTTTTTAATTCCCTTTTCCTGCGAGAACAGGCCACCACCCCCTAGCCCAGCTCCCCGCAGCAGCGCCCGCCGCCGCCGCGGGCCCGTAGGCGTGTGTACCAGAATCACAGTCATACAGAGGGAGGGAGAGGCCGCCAGAGACCACCCTGCCCCCGGCGACCCGGAGGATGCCGCTGCGGTGCCGCTGCTAGAGGACACGCTGGGATTTAGCTCGGCTCCGAGACTCTCTCTCTCTTTCTCTCCCGCTCTCTCCCTCTCTCCCTTCTCCGCGGAGAGGTCCCGGACGGGGGTGAGGCCCTTCCACCGTCCTCCTCTTCCTCCTCTCCTCCCCGGCCGCGGGAAGCCCCTCTCCATGATGCAGGCTCGCTACTCCGTCTCGGACCCCAACGCTTTGGGAGTGGTGCCGTATTTAAGCGAGCAGAACTACTACCGGGCTGCCGGGACGTACGGCGGCATGGGCAACCCCATGAGCGTCTATTCGGGCCACGCCGAGCAGTACGCGGCGGGCATGGGGCGCTCCTACGGCCCCTACCACCCGCACCAACCCACCGCCCCCAAGGACCTGGTGAAGCCACCGTACAGCTACATCGCCCTCATCACCATGGCCATCCAGAACGCCCCCGACAAGAAGATCACGCTCAATGGGATTTACCAGTTCATCATGGACCGCTTCCCTTTCTACCGAGAGAACAAGCAGGGCTGGCAGAACAGCATCCGCCACAACCTCTCGCTCAACGAGTGTTTCGTCAAGGTGCCCCGCGACGACAAGAAGCCGGGCAAGGGCAGCTACTGGACCCTGGACCCCGACTCCTACAACATGTTCGAGAACGGCAGCTTCCTGCGCCGCCGGAGACGCTTCAAGAAGAAGGATGTCTCCAAGGAGAAGGAGGAGGCCCGGGAGCGGCTGCTGAAGGAGCAGCCCAAGCCCCCCGGGCTGCCCGGCGCCGACCTCCCCAAGGAAGCCTCCTCCTCCTCTTCCTCTTCCTCCGCCTCGGCGCCGGCCTCCGAGAAGAAGGTGGTGATCAAGAGCGAGACGGCGTCTCCCGAGCTGCCCGTGATCACCAAGGTGGAGACGCTGAGCCCGGCCAGCGGCGGGGCCCTGCGGGACAGCCCCCGCAGCGCCGCCTCGCCCCCCGCCGCCGCCTCGCCGGACGCGTCGCTGCCCGAGCATCACCCGGCCGGCAACGGGCTGCCGGGCTTCAGCGTGGAGAGCATCATGACCCTGCGGACTTCCCCCGCGGGCGAGCTGAGCCCGGTGAGTGCCGCCTCGGGCAGGACGGGCGGCGGGCTGGCGCTGGGCTACCCCGCGGGGCAACCGTCGGGCTACAGCGCGGCGTGCAGCCAGGCGCTGGACACTAGTGGGAGCTACCACTGCAGCATGCGGGCCATGAGCCTCTACAGCGGCGACAGGCCGGCCCACATGTGCGCTCCGCTGGAGGACGGGCTGGCCGAGCATCCCACGGGCGCCCCGTCGCCCCTGGGCACGCTGAGCTTGCCCGCGGGGCAGGACGGAGCGCTGGGCACCGGGCATCCCCACGGCGGAGGCGGCGGCGGCGGCGGAGGGGCGGCGGGGGGACAGCCCGCGGCTTCCTGGTACCTGAACCACGGCGCTGAGCTGAGCCACCTGCCCGGGCACACTTTCGGCTCTCAGCAGCAGACTTTTCCCAACGTGCGGGAAATGTTCACGTCGCACCGGCTGGGGATGGAGAGCGCGGCGCTGAGCGAGCACCAGGTGAGCAGCAACTCCGCCTGTCAGATCCCCTACAGATCCGCGCCCTCCCTATACCGCCACGCCGCCCCCTACTCCTACGACTGCACTAAGTACTGAGTAGCCGCCACCCCCAGCTTAGGCTCATAAAAAAAAAAAAATTATTATTAATAATAATTATTAAAAAAAAAAATCGGGAGAAATAAACCCACGGCAATAAAAATAAATCTGACAGCTTCCCCGTGGACTTTGCGGCCACAGAGTTTGAAGATCCCCCAAAAGCCCCGGTTTTGGGCCTCCTTAAATTCCGGACAAGTACATATTACTTGAAAAAAAAAAGAGGGATCTCTTCATTTGAAAAAGAAAAAAAAAAAAAACAACCAAAAAAAAAGAAAGAAAAGAAAAAGGTTAAAAAAATTTTATATATATATATATGTCTATCTAAAAGTGGCAAATTTTATATGCTAAAGTATAGGGGGTCTCAGAAAAATAAGTTATGGACCAATATCGCAGTGACCATTTATACGTTTTAAAAGGAAAAAAAAAAAGTTTATAAATATATATATAAATATATGTCCTGGGTATTTTTTGAGTTCTCTGTTGTGCTGTAAAAAATATGTGGATTTCTAATCAGGCTGATTTTTCAGAGCCATTAATATAATATTTAAAGTTGAGTTCACTGGATTATTTTTGTCTCGCCCAACGGTTCCTAACTTCCAAATTAATGACAAGTGATTTCTTCTTCTTCTGTGTACAATTATGCAATAGATTTTCTTTCGTTTTAGAGCTGTTCTTTTCGCAAGACGAGGAAATAATTTATTTTTTGCTGGTGGATTTTTTTTTTTTTAAGGAAAAAAAAATAGACAAAGTATCTGATACTTTTTTATTATTATTTACGACGTGTGATGTTTTGTATAATAGATTTCACCTTTACCATTCCTAAGGACTATTTGCTTTAACCTGCTTCAAAGTTCGTTTGTCTGATGTGGTCCTAATTGTTGTACTTACCTTAAAATAAATCCATGCTGGTTTTTTCTGCTCCAAGTCTGGCGCTTCTCTGTGTATAAACTGGGTTTTTTTTACAGGTTTTGTTTGGTTTTTTTTTTCCTTCTTTCACGCAGAAAACGTGGCAGTGGTTGTTTTTAAAACAACAACAAAAAAAAATATTTTTCCTGAAGGTTTCTGAGGTTTCTTTCTTGGAGAAAAGGTTGAATTCACGTGAAGAGCTGGAATTGTACAACTGGGGAGGGGAGGAAGGAAAACCACGGCGGGGCTGAGCCCCCTCGATCCTAAATCCCTGCCAGCGTGAAATTTCGGGAGTTTTCCCAGGCCTGCGATGGGGAAAACAGGAAAACAGGAGGTGCAGGGAGGGGAATTTCTGCTCCTCTCGCCCCGTCCTTGCGCGGGGCCCGGAGCCGCCTCTTTCCAGGGCAGAAAACAACCCCCCCTAAAAATCCATTTCATTTATTTATTTGGTTTTCTTGAAAGGAACCCCGAGTGCCTGAGAGCGATCATTTCAACCCGGCCTCGCTGCGGAGTCTTAGAAAGGTGGAAAGTTCACTCGAGAATCATTTCAGTTTTGAAATCCTCTCTTGGTTGAAGAATTGGTTGGTTTTAGTTTCTCTTCATCTCTTGAAGCTCCTGCTCGCAAGGCCGGGCACTGCCAGATATTCTGGCTTTTCCCAAATTATCCTCTAACCTGTTCAAGCGGCTTTAATCCTGGGAGAAACGCCGGATTTAGCAATCCTGAAAGCCTGGGAATGCCGGCAAAGCCTGAAGCAGAGTTTAGGAGGTCTTTGGAACTTTTCAAACCCAGCTGTCCGGAGCCAGGCTCCTTTCCCAGCTGTAAAATCACATCCATCCAGCATTTCCAGGGGAAAAATCCCAACCGTGCCCCATCCCACCGCCCGCAGCCCCCAGGGCCCCTCAAAACATTTTTTTGGGGGGGGTTCGGGACTGGTTATACCCACGTCAGGCTGTTGAAATCGATGATCTAAATTGGTTTTGACCGGTTAAATTTCGCCTGCGCTTGAAAGCTGGCAAAAAGCACCGAAACTCTCGATTTAAATGAGAAAAAAATGTCTGAACCTCACTTGATCTGTATTTTAAGGAACATTCTTGTAAAAAAAAAAACAACTCCCTGCCGTTTTTCCTGGCTCTCAGAGGGTGTTTTTTATTTAATTTCATATTTTTTTCTTTTTTATTACTTTTTAATGAAATAAATGTCAAAGTGCTCTCTTAGTAAGTGAAAATACAGAGTGTAAAGGATTAAAAAATAGGGAAATAAAGGGAGCAAAATAATGAAAAGAAAATAAATAAGAGGAAAAGGTGGGGGAAGGGGGGGAATATGAATTGGGAAAGAATTCTTCCCCGGCCCAGATCGTTTTCCCGTGGGATTTTTTTTTCCTGCGCGCATCCCGGGGTCGCTGTGGGGGGAGATGGCTGAAGTCAGGTGCCTGCTGTGGGTTTTCCCACGCGCGTCGAGAAATCCCGGCATCGCTCCCACATCTTCCCACCAGGGCGCTGGGAATTTGGGGACCCTTTTCCTCAGGCGGGGATGGGATGCGGGACCGGGATCAGGGACACCCCCAGGGCTCTGTAACCTCCCCCTTGCGCTGCTGCTGGACAGTTCCTGGCATCCCCTTTCCCCCAAAAAACTCCTTTTTTTTTTTGGTGTTTCTTTCCCCACCGGCCCCGGCAGGACGCTCCCGCACGGGATCGGCGCCGCTCCCGTCCCCTCTCCCCTCTCCCCGTCCCTCGGGAGCGCTCCCGCGGGGCTGCGAGCACCGTCCCTCTGCTGTGTCCCCTCCTGTCCCTGGCGCCCGTCCCCAGTCACCCCGAACACCCCATGGGGAGCCCTTTGGGGTGGGCTGGTGTCGCAGGAGAGCCCTTTGGGGTGGGCTGGTGTCGCAGGAGAGACTTTTGGGGTGGGCTGGTGTCGCAGGAGAGCCCTTTGGGATGGGCTGCTGTCGCAGGGGAACATTTTGGGGTGGGCTGGTGTCGCAGGAGAGACTTTTGGGGTGGGCTGGTGTCGCACGGGAGCATTTTTGGGGTGGGCTGGTGTCGCAGGGGAGCATTTTGGGGTGGGCTGGTGTCGCAGGAGAGGCGAGAGGATCCTTTGGTGACTCTGTTTAAAAGCTGCCATAGGGAGCTCGGCACCGCCATCGGAGTCTGTCGCGACAGGTGACTCCAGCCTGGCCGGAGCAGAGGGGAAGGAAAGAGGAAGGCCCAGGGTAACTTTTGAAGGCAGCCATGACCAGATTTGGCTTGCAGCCCCCTGAAGGAGCAGCAAAACCCCCCCGAAGCCCCTCTCCCCGCAGGTCAGGGGGGCCAGGCTTGGCCCCGGGGGACTGGCTGATGGTGCTGCGTGGCCGGTAGCCCCCGGCTGGGGCTTAGGGTGGCTCCGGGACGAGGATAAGGATGGTGGATGGGTTTCCTAATTTTTTTTTTCTTGCATTACCATTCACCACCGGGTTTACAAACCTGTCCAAAACCCCAGACAGTTTCGGTCTTGGGGAGAAGAGCCAGCGGTTTTCATCTCGTGCCCGTAGCCCAGTCAAGGGAGCGTTTCCCTGGTGCTCCAGGGCCCGGGTGAAACGCATTCCCTTCAGGAATCCCCCCAGGCCTCCGCACAGCCCAGCACGAGCTGTCTCGTCCCTCCCAATCAATCCCACCTTCCCCAGACTTCGTGGGACTGCGCTGCCTGAGCGGTTTTTGGGGAAGGCCATGAGCTCTTCTGTCATTTCCGAAGGGACTTCGCAGAAAATCCATAGCCGGCACTGAAAGGCCGGGAGAGAAGGAAATACATCCCTGATCCCGGGGCAGTACCGGCATCCGGGCAGCGCCGTGCTCGGCCAGGGGCGAGGGGCGGGCAGCTCCGGCCGGGAGCTCATTCCTGAGGAGCCCGGCCGGGATGCAGCAGGAGCGGGGAGCTCAAATTCACATTCCCGCTCCCCTCCAGGCCGGGAACGGGGAGCTCTGATTCACATTCCTGCTCTCCTTTAGGTTGGGATGCAGCAGGAATGGGGAACATGGATTTACATTCCCGCTCCCCTCCAGGCTGGGATGCAGCAGGAATGGGGAACATGGATTTACATTCCCGCTCCCCTCCAGGCCGGGATGCAGCAGGAGAGGGGAGCACGGTTTTTTTGCCCTGTTCCCCACATCCTGGAGTGCTGCAGGAACGGGGAGCTCTGATTTACATCCCCGTTTCCCCCGGGCAGGACTGAGCAGGATTGGGGATCACTGATGTACAGCCCTTCTTGCTCCCAAGATTGGGATGCAGAAGGAGGGGGCAGCTCTGATTTTTGGCTTGCTCCCCCCATCCCGGGATAGATCAGGAATGGTGAACACTGATTCACACCCCTTTTTCCCCATTTCCCGGGATGGATCAGGAAAGGGGAGCTTTAATTCACACCCCTTCTTCCCCCCAAAGACTGGGATGCAGCAGGATTGGGAATCTCAGATTTGCACCCTTTCTTCCCCATTTCCCGGGATGGATCAGGAAAGGGGAGCTCTAATTCACACCCCTTCTTTCCCCCCAAGACTGGGATGCAGCAGGATTGGGAATCTCTGATCTGCACCCTTTCTTCCCCCGTTTCCCGGGATGCAGCAGCAATGGGGAGAGCTCATTTGCGCCCTGCTCCCGCCGGGGGCTCCGCCCGGGACCTCTCCTCGCTGCTGCTTTAAAAGGGGCTCGTCAGCTGGAGAGGAGGGGAAACCCATCCAGGAGCGCCTCCTTCGCCTGCTCCGCGTTGTTTGTTTATTTTTGTTTTGGTTTGGTTTTTGTTTTTGTTTTTTTTTTTCTGTTTAGGGAAAGAGCGACGGTACCGACAACATCAATGAGAACCCCCCTCTGTCGCTTCCCCGCAGCCGTCGGAGCCTCTCGGAGGCCGATCCCGTGCGGATAACGCAGCTAAAGAGCTCCAGCGATGCCGGCGGCAGGAAAGGGATAACAGGGATAACACGCAGCACATGAGCGGGGGAGAAGGAACGCAGAGAAAAGCCGCATCCCCGCCTCCAAGGATTTCCCACCGCCAAGAGGGGAAAAAAAAGGGAGGAAGCAAGAATTTTCCTGGGGGAGGGAGCTCGGGGAGAGAGCGGGAGCCCTGTGAGTGTCTCCCGCCGTACACGCGAGTATTTATTGTTTTACTAATCCGTGCCTGGAGTGTCTCAAGGAGCGGGGGACTCCCCGAGGCGGGCAGAGGAGGAGGGTGAGGGGGGAAGACCCTCGGCCGGCCGCTCTGAGGATGCGCCGGGCGGCTCAGAGCAGCCGCGCTCTGCTCCATCCCTCCCCGGCGAGGATGCTCCAGGGGCGGGGAGGCTGCCCGGGCGTGCTGCTCCCCAGTGTCGACAGGCGGGGAGCCCCCAGATCCCTCCTTTCACCCATCTTTTTTTTCAGCCCATCTTTTTTTTTTTTTATTATTTATTTGGGTCTTTATTGCGCTTTTGGTGCTGCGGCTCCCGGGGGGCGAAGGGGGTGCGCAGGGCGCGGGAGGAACGCGGAATTACGGGCGAGGGCGGTGTTAGAGGGGTGAGTTCCCCTCCCACGCGTGGGCCCAGCCAGTGAGAGGGGAGAACCCCACACCCCCGCCCGAGAAGCCGCCTCCCTGCGCACCCCGGCTGCGTTTCCCAGGCTCTCCTGGCGGTTTCAGGACCCATCCGGAGCTCCACAGCATCGCGCTGGGTTTTACCCCGGCGATGAAAATCCTTCTCCAGACAGGGGAGCGACACTGGGCCAGAAACCCCACGGGTGAAGGGGAATTTGCAGGGAAATCCGGGGATGGCATCGCCAGGGCCGGGTGGTGCTGGGGGGACACCCGGAGCTCGGCTTTTACCTCCTCCCCTGCCAGGTAAAAATCCCAGCAGCCCCGTGGGAGCTGCGCTGTTGGGATATTTCCCTTTGAAGGAGAAAAGGATCCCCCTCAGGCCTTTTTTTCCCTCCCTCGGAGAAAAGATACTCCACAGAACAGGGGGTCCCGCAGGTCTAAACCCGCGGGGGGACTGGCGACAGAGGCGACACCTCCAAGTGCATCGGAATCCCTCGGGGCCTCGGATTAAAGCTGTTACGTCAGTAAATTAAAAAAAAAATAAAATCCGACAACAGAAAACACAGCCCCAAACCTGGACGTT
This sequence comes from Vidua macroura, assembly GCF_024509145.1. Classification (NCBI taxonomy): domain Eukaryota; kingdom Metazoa; phylum Chordata; class Aves; order Passeriformes; family Viduidae; genus Vidua; species Vidua macroura. The sequence continues at coordinate 20,399,014 of NC_071581.1, read as the reverse complement.
TATACAGAAAAAGAGCATCACAAATTCCTAATGTAAGCACCGGCCAGCTGTGTGCACTTGTAAAGTTGTTATAATCCCCCTCCTTGTTATAAACAGGAAAGTACATAATATAAAGCAACAGGCCCGCATTCACAAATACTGACCCTCCTCCCCGGGCCTGCCAAATTCCCCTCTTGCTTCAGTCTCCCCCGGCGCAGCTCGGGCTGCGAGCGGGGCTGCACCGGGGGTCCCCCTTCGCCCGTCCCCGGGGGTCCCCTCGGGGTGCAAACCCGGGTCCCTGCAGCGGGAGGTGCCAAGGACCCCTCCACACCTGATCCCCCTTCCCTTTTCCTTCCTCGCCATCGCAGCTCTGCCTCCTCCCCTCATCCACCCCTTTCTCTTCCTTCAATTATTTTTTTTTTTTTTTTTTAATTTTTGTGTTGTTGAACGCCCCAGTTTTGCCGCGGGGATCCCTGCCCGCTGCTCCCCAGCTCCAGCAGTGAACATCCTGCTCTGCTGTGTGTGCTTACAGCGTCAAAGGGTGGACGTGATATTTCAAACATCAGATCAGTGCGTTTATATATTGGGTGCCCGGAAATTTTTCCAAATAAACACAGCTTGATTCGACTTGGGTGGGCAGACTTATCAACAGACTAATTCTATAAACAAATGAAGGAATAACCCGGAGACCATTGGCTGGTACCAGCGAGACACGTGGAGAGAGCTCGGAGTTTTGTAGCAATGAAATTTTAATTAATGTGGGTGGGCTGAGAACACAAACGACTGTTTATCAGAGACAATTTATTTTCCAGCGCTAAGTCAACATATAATAGCAAACTTACAACAATTATTTAACTTTTTTTTTTTCCTCCCTTTTTTTTTTTTTTTTTTTTTTTTTTTTTAAAGAGCTATGAAGCAGGGACAGAGGCAGAGCGAGCTCCTTCGGGCAGGGCTGGGAGCTGAGCTCGCACAAACAGCTCCCCGGTGGACTCGTCCCACGTTCCTGCCCTGCCCCGTCCCTTCGCTCGGCTCCGAGGGGGAAGACGCGGAGCTGCGAGCCCGCCGGCGATGAGCCACATCTACGGCAGCCACCTCTCCCCCCTGGGCAGCCCGTCCATGGTTTACCTGCCCGCCGCGCTCGGCTTCACCGCCGGGGGGGCGATGTCCCGGCAGGACCCCCCTCAGAAACCCCCCTACAGCTACATCGCCCTCATCGCCATGGCCATCAAAGAGGCTCCGGAGCAGAAGGTGACCCTGAGCGGCATCTACCAGTTCATCATGGACCGCTTCCCCTTCTACCACGACAACAAGCAGGGCTGGCAGAACAGCATCCGCCACAACCTCTCGCTCAACGACTGCTTCGTCAAGGTGCCCCGCGAGAAGGGCCGGCCCGGCAAGGGCAGCTACTGGACCCTGGACCCGCGGTGCCTGGACATGTTCGAGAACGGCAACTACCGCCGCAGGAAGAGGAAGCCCAAAGCCGCGGCCCCGCCGGACGCCAAAAGTGGCGAGCAGCCGGGGCCGCCCGCTCGCCCCGTCGAGCCCAAGCGGGCCAAGGGCAGCGCGGCCGCAGCGCCGGGGGACGCGGGGGTCCCGCGGCCGGGCGGGGGGACAGCGGCTTCCCCCGGGGGGCCGGCCCCGCTGCCCCCCGCTGCCGCCCCGCCGCACAAGAGCGGCCCCCGGGGCCGCAGCTTCAGCATCGAGAGCATCCTGGCGCAGGGGCTGCGGCCGCCGCCCCCCGGGGCAGCCCCAAAGGCGGCCCGGGAGAGCCCCGCCGGCTGCCTCGGCGGCTCGCTGGTGGCCAGCGGCGCCTTCGGGCCGGCCCTCAACGCGTCCCTCATGCTCGACTCCCAGGTGCACGGGAGGCTTTACCACATCGGCATCCCCTTCCTCTCCTGCTTCCCTCTGCACTTCTCCGAGGCGGTGTTTAATTTCCAGTAGCTGCCCCGCAATTAACGCCCCCCATCCCCCCCCGCCCCGAGCGCTGCTCCGGGGGGCGCCGTGGGAGGGGGAGATCGGACTCCGACCTCACCACGCGGGTAAAGACCTAAAAAAAAAAAAAAAGCCCCCTCCCAAGCGATGTTTTAAAGGTGACTCAGGATTTCAGGGCATTTTCAAGGCGCGTCTCGCTGCGGACTCTCTTGTGCGGGTGCCTCCCACCCCCTGCCAGAGCGACTGTGGAAGGTAAAGCGGCTTTGTTCTCCCGAGGGCGGTGGAGGTAGAGGCAGCACCGGGGGAATGCCCACGCTGGCCCCAAGCCCCGTGGGGTTTGCTCTGCACCTTTAGTCTTTGCATCCCTCAGGTTCCTCAGACCAGGTTTCCCTCGGGCCCTCCAGGTCTCTGTTTTCTTCTTTTATTTTTCCTTTGAAAGCCAAGCCCCATCCCGGGGGGAGGAGGCTGAGTTTTGTTTTGCCATCAATGCCCACAGGCATTAATAATACCGGTAATTTTGCCGTGAATACCTACAGACACATCATAATTCCTGCTATTCCCCCACTGGCCCAATCCTCCCAGTGGGAAACTGGAGCTGAGCTCATGGCACACCGAGCAATCCAGGCTCATCCTGAATATTCCTGCTTGCTTTGATCCAGCATGGTGTGGAACTGGTTTCCTGCTCAGCACTGGGGATTTGGAGTATCCCCACAGAGTTTCTGCTCACGGATGCGGCCAAAAAAAAAAAAAAAAAAAGGGGATAGATGAGCAAACACGGAGTTTTGTCTTGTTCCATCTCTTACTGGGATTGGTTGCTTCTGACCAAAAAAGACTGAGGCAGGGTTGTGGAGGCCAGGACAAATACCAGAAAAAAAAAAAAAAAAAAAAAAAAAAAAAAGGAGAGACATCAGCTATGTTTCTAGAGTTTTCTTGTTTTTTGTAAAGAAGGAAGAATCCTGACACATTGCAACAAATCAGGAATATTTTGTATTTTTGTTTGTTTGCCATAAATAGAGGCTTTTTGTATATTCGTGGATAAATGCCCTTTTGGGAAAAAAATATATATATTCTCAATTTTCATTATGAAACCAAACCTATATCCAATAAAGGTATTTTTGTTCAGGATTGTGGCTGGTGTGATGTGGAACACCCCCTGGCTTGTGCTGGAGGATGGAGGAGAGGGGCCTGCTGCAAATATCCTGGTGCTGACATGATGGGCCACAAAAAGATGGGAGAAGCTTCAAAAAGGGAAATTGCCTGTTCCTTGAAACTGATGAAATCTTTCCCCAAATGATTGTTCCTCCTTCTCTCCCCCTTCTTTCATCCCACCCAGTCTCAAAAGCAAAGCTTGATCTTAAATGAGCCCCAGGGTATTGGAAGTGGGGGGATTTCAGGTGAGTTTTGGTTCAGTTTTTGCAGAGGAAGGTTGGCATCAGTTCCTTGGTGTTTGGACCAGGGTTGCTCATTTCAGCCCAAGGCAAAGAGCTCGTGGGGAAGGACAGAAAATCTCCAAAGCATGAGAATTGTTATTTAGCTTCCCCCCCGGCAAAAAAAGGATGCTCATAGGCAAATCCCTGGATAGGTTGAGCTGGAGCTTCTCAATGTGAAAAAAAGAGAATAAAAAAATATATTTTATTTTTTAAAATCAGATTTGCAAGATAGACTTTGTTTTAATAAAATCCCTTCTTAGCTTCCTATTTCTGACAGCTGCTGCTTGAATATCTATTGAGGCCACTGTTTAAAGTTCTGGCACTGAATTAGAAAACGAAGAAACACTTGCAAGAGGTTGTGAAGGTGTCGCTGCTCAGTCCCCACCATAATTCCCAGGGCTGGGTGAGTGCTGAGAGGGTTAAAGCTCCCTGTGTGCCACCCCTGCCCTGCAGTGCCACTCCTGTGTGGCATTAGGGACAGGTGCCAGGTACAGAAGGGGTCACCTGGCCAGGAGGTTCCATTCCAAGCTGGCACTGACCTCACCGGCCCCTTTGGGGTCTGCGAGGGGACATCACCCACAGGAAGCTGCAGGGGGAGGAAAATGAGCCCAGCAGAGACCTCAGACCCTCCCTGCACGCCCTGTGTGGTGATCTGGGCTCAGGGTGGGGTTGGGAGGTTGATGCTGCCTCCCAGGGCTCGTGTGATGGGTTTCCATCAGGCCCTTCCCACAGGGAAGGTGTCCCCACATCCCTGGTGTCCCCACAGCCCGGCCCATGGAAAGGTTTCACCCCCCAAATTGGATATTTATGCTCTCAGTCATCACTTTTAATCTGTGTCTTCAGCTCCTCTGTCTCCCTTTCTCCTAACCTGGCCTCCAGCTGTGACCCCCAGTTGTGTCACCTCTCAGCTCCTATTCCAGCCCCCAAAATACCTTTTTGGACCTGCAAACAGGGCTTTTCTTCCTTTCCTACTCACACATGTGGAACCTCTCCCTGTCCAAGCCCTTTCTGCACAAGAGCAGTTTTTTACTGGTGGAAAAAAGTGAGTCTCAGTTTAATGTACACGATGTATATTTTTATCAGAGACACTTTTTTTTTTTTTTTTTTTTTTTTTTTTTTTTTTTTTTTTTTGGAAACCCAGCTTTTTCTACGCAATGGGAATTTGTTTCTTTGCGAAGCTTTGCTTTGACATTTGATCTTATTTCTGTTTTGGTGGAGTGGAGTGGGACCAAGTACAGCTGCAGCCTTTAAAAGCCTCACTGAGCTTGATTTTGGTCTCGCTTGAGGGAGTGAAATTAGTAAACTTCACATGCCCTGCACAAAAGTGACACTAACTCCAATGAGCTCAGAACCCGGTGAGCAGTTCTGAGGGGCAATTTGGAATTAATTGGGATCAGGCCAGTGCTGTAACAAGGGGATGAACACCAAGAAAAAGGGTCTTATTGCCAGCAGGCTGGATGAGTAACCACACACGGCTTCTGCACGTCATCTGTTTATAGAGAGGGGAGAAGTCATGGTACAATAAAAACATACAGTAAAAACATAAAATAAAAACACACAGTAAAAACAACAGCAGAGCAATGAGCGTGCAGTCAGCTCACCAATTCCTGCCCTTTGGATGGGGGCTGAGCATCTTTTGATCCTCTCCACATCCACGTGAATTTTGGTGCTGTGCAGCAAAGGGAAACATCAAGGACCTGAGAAGCTGCAAGGAATGGGTGCCAATGGTTTCACACCTGCTTCACAAGCCACAAAAGCAGATGCCAAGCACAGAACTGCCACCCAGCACTTCACTCATCCCTGGAATCTTCCTCTTCCTGGCTTGCCCAACCTCTCAGGGCAGGCTATAAACACCAGTCTGGAATACTGGGGAGAAGTGGAAGTAGCCCAGGATGCAGAATAAACAGCACAGGGCCTGTGTGGGCGATGGAGATGCCTTCCCCTTCCTCTGCAGAGGAATGACCTCTCCCAACCCAGCAAGGTTTCTCATCTCCAGAGCTCTGCAGCCAATTTTAACTCCTAGGAGCAGGGAGATCACAGAGTGGGAGAGGCTCACAGAGAAGTTGTTTGGTTCCCAGAAGGGCTTTGCTCCAAACGTGAGTTTCCTGTGAGGGGAACTGAAAATTGGGCATATTAAAATCATTCTGGAGTTTAATTCCTCATAAATGGGGCTTCCAGTCTTTAAATAGGCTCAGTGTGTGTTCTCCTAAAGTTGGTCCCGTCGCACATATAAAATATAATCAAGTATTTATGCATGAGCAGGAGCCACTTTCAGGGTTTGTCACTCAAGGTGTGCCTGATTCCAAGGTGACATAAATCTGAGGGACTTTGTAGCATCTTCTCCTTCCCTAATTTTAAAAGTGAATTCTCTTTCCATTCTTTACCACAGAAAACACACAAAGGAGGGACCATCCCTTTCCACACCAAACCCTACTGGCTTCCTGTTGACTGCTCCTAAGGCTGGTGTGAGGAGCAGCCAATTCCTGAAGCAAAAAAGGGAAGAAGGATCTGCTTCCTCACTTGATTCATGGCCCCACACACCCAGAGAAGAGATCTCCTGGGAGACAGCATTCAGGATATTACACAGATCACATATTTGATTTGAAGTGAAAGACCAAGAAGACAAGATCACAGAATGAGAGAGGTTACAGATGGAAAAGGTCTATGAGGTTATGCAATCCATCAGTCTGGACGTTGCATAATTGCTCCCCACAGTATATTTTTAGTGCTTTATCCAGACAAATCATTAAGTGCTTTCAAATGGGCCAGATTCCTCAAATGCAGTGCGTGCTAAGTCACAGCTGATTTCACTGAGCCTCGCAGCTCCAGTGTCTAACAAGACACCAGAAGGAAGTTTTGTGTGGTCAGCTAGAACAGAACGGGCCCTTCCAGAAATAATCCAGGCCTGATTCGCTATCCCTAACAGGAATCTCTCCTAAATTGACTGAATGAGACCTCTAAGATCTCATTTTCGGATTATAACGAATAATACATTATTACTTATTCAGATGTTCTCTTAGGCCAAAGTCAAACATTGCTCATGTTCATGCGAACACGATTTGTTTTAAGCCAGCTTCAAAGCCGGCTCAGCAAAGCGTAAAGAATGTTTATTTAAAATATAGTTGCTAAATTTAGCATGAGCTCGGTTAGCCTAAATCTTAGCGACATTTTTAGAGAGCACATTGCGAATCAGGAATGCATGGAGAAATAAATAAACTTTCCCACATTTTTGGAAATCGAGGGAGAATTTGCGAGCTCTTTCTCGCACGGGCGATTTCCGTGGGTTGGAAAGCGCCGTGGAGGACACGAATTTCCCACTGAACAGACAGTTGGAAACGCACAATGCTGATCATTTTCGCTGCAGTTTTGTTTCAAATAATGCTCCCTGAAGGAGGAAACAAAAGCTGTCAGCTTTTTTTTTTTTTTTTTAACAGAAATTGCGCAGAGCACCAACATGTTTCAATATTTACCCAAGCTCTTTGCGAAGCACCGAGAAGCAAATGGAGCTGGGCTTGGCCACGAGCCAAATCTCAGGTTTGGATTAGGTCTTGTGACCTTTCCTGGTAATTCTTACACTGGGTTTTACACCCGCCTCTTGCACATTGGTTCAAACATCCCCCAGCTGGATGCTGGGCTGGGTGAAATGCCAGCTGGCCTCTGGGTTGGACATTTAGACAGAAAATTTTATGATTTTCCTTTTCACTTTCCTAAGCTTCCACAGCTTAAAGAAGCTGGGTCACCTTTGCCTCAAGTGACGTTGTCTGAGGGACCTGAGCAAACCCATGATGAGCAGACATGTGATAAACAGTTAAATTCTCTTTTATACCCATGATGAGCAGACATGTGATAAACAGTTAAATTCTCTTTCATCATCTCCTTCCATCCTTCCCATCCTTTGGGTGCTGTGAGTGGAGTGTTTCTGCTCCTGAAGTGGGAGGATTCCAGCTGTGCCCCTCGCGGGGCTGCAGGGCACAGGGGATGTGTCCAAAACCCCCCCCATTGCCTTTGGTGGGATTGGGATCAGCTCCTCCCCAAGCACACAGGTGGGATGAGGGATAAAACACAGGGCTGATTTCTTTTCCTTCCAAAGTCAGAGCTCCACCACTTCCCCTGGTTTTAGCAGCTTCCAGCACCTACATCCCGTGCCTCAGCTTTCCACGCCAGTGCCAAATCCCACCTGCAGACCCATCCTTCCCAGAGCTCTCCAGATGAGGCTTTGCAAATCCACTGGCCCAACCCAGTAATTCCCAAATCCATGGTGAGCTGGACCCTCTAATTCTTCACTACCTATCCCCAATTGCTTACTGAGTTTCTGTTTTCCTTAGAAGAGCAATATGTAATAATAGTTGTTACAATAATTGTATTTCTGTTTTTACATCTGTAAAGATTAAGTTAAACAGTATGAAGCCCATTAAACTATTTCATGTCATGCTGCCATAAATTTCCTCCATTCCCATTGCTACTATTATTCCAGAGTAAACTCTGAGATCAAGCTGCTGCCACAGAGAGTTATTTATAGGAGCTCATTCATCAATAAAAACTTCAAAAGAAATCTGTTACTCTTCTATTGGGAAGCCAAAGAAAACTAACATAAAGACAACCCTGTTAAGAAACAAAGCTAAGGAGACCACAAGACATTTAGTTAAGAAAAATCCTGATTTCTAACAAATGCCATGCAAGGAGGGGAAGAAGAGAAAAAAAAAAAAAAAAAAGGAAAAGATTGTTGGCAGCATGAATCCTTTTAAGTTGTTTCTCTCTCATTGGATGGTTAAAATAAACTGTTAAACAGTTGTATTTGGCCTGGCTCAGCCCCCTCATTAGGCTCCACGTGATGGATTTGGGATCTCACAGTGTGTAAGGAGCTCTTCATCCCCTGCAAAAGCTGGTGCTGTCCTGCCACGTGTCCCAGCTGCTGCTGCACCCTTCCCTCAGCACAGCAGAAACCCACCCAGAAGTGATGACTGGGCACCAGAAAGCATCCACCTCCCTAAAGGTAAACAGGTAAAACAGGAAAAGTTGTGTTTTGTCATCTCTTCTACTTTCTCTCACTTCTCGTTGTGCCTTTCTCTGTACGCCTGAGCTGTGCAGGGTTGGATTTGGTGGTCGTGGTTGTCCTGCAGAAAATTAAACGGGGGAGAGTTCCAGCGCTGCCCTCCCCTGTTCCACCTGGAAACCAATCTGAGAAGAGGCCAGGGGAGGGGATTCTGCTCCTCTGCTCTGCTCTTGTGACATCCCACCTGGCATCCTGTTCTGGTGCCCCCAACACAAGAACATGGAGCTGTTGGGAAAAGTCCAGATGAGGCCGCAAAGTTGGTGAGGGGACAAAAGCACCTCCTCTGTGAGGACAGGCTGAGAAAGCTGGGACTGCTCAGCTTGGAGAAGAGAAAATTGTGTGGAGATCTCACAGCACCTCCCAGTATCTGAAAAGGCTATGAGGAAGCTGGAGTGGGATTCTTCATCAGGAACTGGAGTGACAGGACAAGGGGGAACGGCTTCACAGTGAAAAGGCTTGGGTTGGACACTAGGGAGAAATTATTCTTTGAGAGGCCCTGGCACAGGTGGTTGCCCCTGGATCCCTGGAAATGTCCAAGGCCAGGATGGATGGGACTTGGAGCACCCTGGGATAGTGGAAGGTGTCCCTGCCATGGCAGGGCTGGAAGGAGATGATTTTTAAGGTCCCTTCCAACCCAAACCATTCCATGATCCTGTGATCTCTCTCCTTTTGGGCCCTGTCTCATTAACAGCTCCACAGGAGTGGAGACCCCCCTGAAGGAGCAGGCGGTGAGGATCAGCCACACCATGGGAACAAGAGCCTCAAACTGGGTTTTCTGAGCTCACCAGAAGCACTCCCTCATTTCCAGCACAGGATCTGAGTTCTGAGGGCAGTATGGACCCGCAGCTCCTGGCAGGAGCTGGCTGATGATTATGAGCATTTCATAATCACATCCCCAGACACGAAAGGTGAGGGTTCTGGTTCCCAGGGATCTCTTTCCATCCTTACTCACGCAAAGCTGGGCAGGGCATTTTGTCTAGATTCACCTCCATCAACACTCATCACACAACAGCTCAATTCCTGCTCTGAGCTGGCCATCAGAATTATCTCCAGAATCTGCCAGGACACACAGCCAGAGGGCTGGAACTCCCAACCCCCTGAGGCTCAAGCTTTGGTGAAATCACCCTTTGGTTATATGCGGAGGAGCTGGGTAAAATCTGGGAATTAGGGGAGGTGAAATTTCACTTGCAGAAAGTGCAACCTTTGCCTAAACTGTCCTCTCTACGCTCGCCCAAGAGGCTGATTTTATTTTCCTTACAACCTGTTCTTGGCAGTGCAGGTGAGGCACCCCTGGTTTCCTTGGGCTGAGCATTCACAGCAAGAACTCCCAAAACCCAGTGATGTGACTTAAAAGCAGCCCCAGTAATTCTTCCTCAAAGTGAGGTAAAAGGTAAAGAAATCTGTCCAAACTCCTCACATTAAGGGCTGAATAAATCTCTTTGCCCATGACATCTGAAAGAATTGCCCTCAATTTTGCCCATCTTTGCTTTGCTCCAAATTGAGGCTCATGTAGCCAGTTTGAAACTGATGTAATTATGGTTGTTCAAAAAGAGTGGCAGAGCCAAGTCAGTCACAGTGACTCAACCCTGCCAAGAGAAAAGTTTTTATACATTGCTACAGCTCAGAATTGGAACTGCTCTAAACATGAAGATTATTAATAAACATGCAATGTCTCTCTGTACAAACCAGATTCATTCCCATTTAACTGTATTTACTGTTAAATAGAATTGGTTTGTTATGCAAAGGGCAAAGAGAAGCCCTCAGTTGTTGTGTCTGGTTTCAGATTAGACACTACATAATTTCTGAGTAACAATAACAGCAATTGTGACCCACTTCTCATGGAGTATTTTTCACTGATTTCTCCTAAAGTGCTTTGCAGAGAAGGTCAGTAGAAAGACCCATTGTAAACACGGGGAAATCTCCTGATTATTTGTTTTGGATGGCTAGAGAGGAAATTGCATATGCTTTCATGGAAAAAAAAAAAATCCTCTATTATTATCCTCTGTCCTAAAAAGGTGGTGGTGGGGGAAAGCCTGGTGACTCTGATCTAAATTATCCTAAAGCAAATTTCTGGCAAACCAAATGAAGCCAGACGACTCTGGATTTAATGAGAGTAAATAGTAGCAGACGAAGTTAAAGCTTGAACCAGGGCACCCAGCTGCTGCTCTGCACAGCTTTGCTGCCTGTCTTGAAGCCTTTGATTGCCCAGTTTTATTTTCTTAGCTAATTTCAGAGATATTTTACTTCGCTTGAGCATCAACAGGTCAGCTGTTGGCAAAAACAAGTGGCAGAAAGCTGTAGGCGTAGTTTATAGACAATTAGGAAAAGAATTGTGTTTAGAGTGTGAAATGCAATCACGTAGCCAAACTTGCCTGATAAGGCTTGAGGCTGAGCAGAGCCAGCCCAAGAGCAGACTGAGATGTGATTCAGCCCTTTGAAGTCTCCTGATCTAATTCTTATTGCAGCCACACATGATTTCCCTTGCTGGGGAAAACAAAAATCCCATCCCGCATCCCAAAACCCCAGGCGCTCTCCTGTCTCTCCAGAGGGCTCTTGGATGTGGAAGCTCCTTCTGGTGTGACTCCCAGGGGAGCAGGAGGGGGTGTTTGGAGTGGGTTCTGTCTCTCAGGGCTCAGCCAAGCTTTGCTGAGTGTTTAATTTGCAGCACTCAGGCTTTGCCTGGGCAGGCACCTACCGAGCTTTGCTGGGTTGGCCTCCCAACCTTGCCCTCCCTGCCTTGCTCTTGTCAAGTCTTTCATCAAGACAGGACTCGTCATACTCCACCCTGGTGGCTCAGCAGAGACCTTTTGGCCTTTCCTTGAGTTCCCAAAGGTGGGGGCAGGTTGTGAAAAAAGCTGGATGAAGGGAGGCTCCTGTTCCCACTCCTGCTCCTCAGCAGGGCCAGCTGGTGTAGGGAATTCTCTTGGGGTTTCCAAGAACTCAGAAGTGGTGGACAAGTGGTCACTGCTTGTAGATAGTTGCTTGTCCATCCAAATAATATGAGGAATTAGTGACTCCATGGCCTCTTCCAGTCCTTTGTTAAGATGTCTTTGTTAGCATCTCCAAATGAGACGCACTTCCCTCTGCTCTCACCCCTGTTTGCTTCAAAAGGGATCTTCTTTTCTTCCATTAAAAAAGGAATTCAATAGGGGGAAAAATATCTTTCAAGTGTCTAAGGAATGAAGTTTCTCCTTGAGAATGTTAAAACTACAGAGGAAATGTGAAGAATCAACTTTGACACACATGACAAATATTGAAAGGGAGCTGAAGCTGAAAGGCAACTCCTCGAAGACTTTGGATCATTAAGAAAGTACATGAATGAGTTGGAATTCTTGAAAGAAAACCTATCCCAAGCTTACTCCCTTGGCTCAGAGCCAGGGGCTCTGCATTTGCCTCCCAAACTTTATTGCAGTTATGGTGTCTGAGGGAAAATCCATCTCCTCTGATTTCCTAAGGTTGGGCAGGATCAGGGAGCTGGGGGTTCCTGCGTGTTCATCTGGGGGCTTGGAGCAGCACTGGGAGCCCATAAAACCCATAAATCCAAAAGCCATAAATCCTGGCTGGCTTTACCCCAGCCAGGGTGAGAGCAGCAGCTCTGCTGTGGCCCAAAGGGTGACCACCAGAGAGCTGAGCTGGGCTCTGCAGACCTTTCCCAGGCTCAGGGTCTCCCTGGATTGCTCTGTGTCCACTGGAAAGTGCTGGGATGCAAACCCAAGGTCGTGGCTGCACAGAGTCCCGTGTGGATTCTGCAGTCCTGGGGCTGCGGCGCAGAGATGTGAACGTGGAGTTTTTCACAGTGAGGGTTGTCTCTCCAGGAGGTTCCTTCTGTTCTTAAGGAATGCTGTGGGATTGAATCACCCACCTTTAATCCAGGGCAGCTGCACCCTCAGCTAATGAGGGAGCTTTTGGGTTCTGGGAGCAGAACATCTCTCCTGGGTGGCCTGGCCTCTCTGCACAGCTCTCCCTGGCTTAGGCAGGCGTGGGAGCTGAGCCCTGAGGGGTGTCCAGTCCTGAGGATGACCTTATGGACCACGGAAGCTCCACATGTGACACATCCAAGCCCACACTCCTTCCTGTGGCTCCACAGAGCTCTCACACCAAGTCCTGCCTCACCCCACACCACCCCAACAGCTCTGAGGTGACCCAGCTGCCCAGCAGGGAGCTTCACACCCAGCCGAGAGCCCACACTCAGCTCTGCAAGGGGAAGGGAGGTGGTGTAGGAAGTGGCTTTGGGGTGGTTTGGTGTGGGAGAGGAGGGAGGGAGGCAGAGGGATGTGGAGCTGAGCTTTCCCATGGTGGCTGCAGCAGCGTCATCTCCCAGGACTGCGCTGGCTCCTTTCTGCCATCCACGTTTTACAACCAATCCCCAGCTAGTTTTACAACCTATTCCCAACTAGTTTCACAACCAATTCCCAGCTAGTTTCCCTAGGAGCAGCCAGGATGGGAACTGTCCCAGGCTGGTGAGATAACGCCGTGAGCGAGCCGCGATCTGCGAGCTCCCAATTTCACAGCTGTGGTCAGACAGCCTTTAAAATCTCCGAGACAGAACTGGCCCTGTGCAGAGCAGAAATTGTAAGTTTTGGCCCTGTCTCTAACCTTTGGAGAGCTGCCCAGCTTCTGACAGTCTGTGATGATGTCTCTGTGGAGGAAATCCTACGCTGAAGAAAAGCATGTTGCTTTCTCCCAAAGTTATATTCTTCCTTTCATTCGGCCACCATAAAGGACACTTTGTCATCTTGGCAGATCCTAAATATTCCCTCCTAATTTTATGGGAGGCAGATAGAGGGACAAAAATTCAGGATTATTCAGGAGTGTTATTTATGGCTAGGGATATAAGGGATTTGAATGGAAATAACAATTAAACTCAAGAAAAAATTCACACTACAGGTCACTGCAATCCCAACTTTTCCCCTCATGAACTCAAGCCGAGGAGGTTTCCTTCCCCTTTGTGATTTAGGCTTTGCTAAACTTCTCTGAAAATAGTTCATATATCACAGAGAGGAATTTCCATGGGGAACATAAATACATCTGTGGAAAGAAGGGAAAATTTTTCCTTGTCTCTGGGAATGGATGAGAAAGAAAGACAGTTGACGCCAGATATTAATGATGAGTGGAGGAAGCCATCCAAAGAAAAAAACTACTGAGAATACTAAAACGACCCCAAAGTCACAGACCTATAAAAACCTACTACGGAACAATGACTTTTCCACTAATACAGGCTTAGATTCAAGAAAATATTTAAGCACAGGCTTAAGCTGGTCCCAGTTTGGAACAGCTCTTGAGTGAATTTCAGCTTTGCGGATGTGTTTTTCAGCTCTGGGGAGTCCAGGTGGCATTAAACATCCCCACGGTTAAATCCAAGCTTAAGGACTCTTGTAGGGGGGAGGTTTTTTCTTCTGGTGGGACACAATTTTCAATTTCTTTGGTCCTGCAGGAGTTTGTATTAAATTCATAGCTCAGGGGGCAGCGCTGAGGGCATTTTGAGCTTACGGGTTTTGATCAGAAGGAAGTTGGAACAACCTAAAGGAAATACAAACCACAGTATTCAAATATTTGTGGTTGACACACTGAGATATAAACATGGATCTGTCGTGGACGTGGATGTATGGACACATCCACAGGGTGCTCACATCCGCAGCGTGACAGCCACGGAGGGACATGAGCAGCTGATGCTTTCCAGCAGACACCTCTGCAAAACAGAGCTTTTGTCATCCCTTGGTGGGCAGGAGCGACTGGAGCCTCGCGGTGGGGCAGGGGAACATTCCTGCCTTCCTGAGGTGGATGGGAAAGCAAAGGCACAGTCACGGCAGCCCTGCACGGGCAAGTCCAGGCAGCTCCGAGCCCTGCTCCTGTGTGGGCAGTGCCACGACCGCCCTGCACCTTCCCCACCAGTGGGCAGCTGCTGGGCTCTCCTGCCATCCCCCCGGTGCCTTTGCCGTGGGAATTCAATCCTTTGCACAGGGGCAACTGGTTTTCCTCACCTCTGCAGCCCATGAGCTGAGCACCTTCTGCCACGTTTCACACACGGCCTCGCGCGTCCCCGTCCTCCCAGGAAGTGCTGGTGCTGCTCAGTGTCCATCCAGCTTTAGATTTTAGCTCTTCACTGCCTCAGCCCTGCACAGGACCCCTCTGGGGACGAGCTGGGGCTACGTGTCAGCCACGGGGACGTGGCTCTGGCGTGCTGCAACGCGGCCCAGGAATTGCAAAGCAAAACCTGCCGGCCTTCCCCGAGCGCTGGGATTTGCCATAGCTGGGTGAGCAGTTTAATTGGGTTATTAACACGTCTCCACGCTGACATCAGGAGCATTAAAGGCTGTGTAAATACTGGGACAAACAGCCCTGCCAAGGTGCTGCAGGCAGGTGGGAACGCCTCTCGCCAGCCCCTCAGGGAGCCCCATGATTTGCTGCACCCCTGAGGTCCAAGAGGGAGCTGGTGGAAGCCAGGAGGCAAAATCTCAGCTCATTTCTGAGCTGAAGACAGGGTTTGTGTGGTCCACACCAGCCTCACGTGGCCCTATTCTCCGTCAGAGCATCCTGGGAGCTGCGCTGATGCATCCTAAAATAGTGTGGAGACCTCATTGCTACCACAGCCTTCTGTGGTTTCATCCCAGGAGGTGACATTGGCTTCCTCTGAGCCCTGGTCCTGTGTGGGCAGGGCTGCCATGACTGTGCCTCTGCTTTCCCATCCACCTCAGGAAGGCAGGAATGTTCCCCTGCCCCACCGGGAGGCTCCAGTCGCTCCTGCCCACCAAGGGATGACAAAAGTTCTGTTTTGCAGAGGTGTCTGCTGGAAAGGATCAGCTGCTTGTGTCCCTCCGTGGCTGTCACGCTGTGGATGTGTCCATATATCCACACCCACGACAGATCCATGTTTAAATCTCAGTGTTTCTATCTCACCACTTTATATCTCACCAGTGCTGGTGCTGCTGCATCCACCGGGGTTCTCATCACTGCTGGGGTTCCTCCTCCTTCTCTGGGCTCCTTCCTCCTCGCTCATGCCAGAAGCAAAGGACATTTTTTTTATTTTGGAAAGGGCTTTTGGGCCACTCTTTGTCCACGTGCACGGCGTTGTCCTGAGGCAGAAGTTCCTCCAGCACCTTTGCTCTGAGCCAGAGCCAACATTTGGGTGAAGCTCCGTGGCTGTCACCGCTCAGAGCGGTGCCTCATGTCCCGAGGGAGGAGAGGATTAGCAGGGCACTTCAAAGCCTTGTGTAATTGCACTTTCACTCAACTCGCACGGCTTTGTTCGCTTGATTTCCAAAAGAAATGTCAGGCGAGCCTCCGGGGACCGGCGAAAGGATCCCTCTGATGGTGACACGGGGTAGGACAGAGCCCACACGTCCTGTCCCCACACGGGACCTCCTGGACCTGCGATCTTCTGGTGCCTGTGAGGGCAAATAAATCACCTTGGGCTTCAGCCCCTTTGGCCTTTTGAACCCGCAGCAGGGAGCTCTCAGAGCTGCTGGAGCTCCTCTCTCTGACTTCAAGGGTGAGAGCCAGGTCTCCTGCACCCCCTTCCCCTCCTGCCACCCCACAGGGGATGCTGGGCTGGGCTCGAGGTGTGCTCCTGCCTTCCTGACCTCACCTTCAGCGGTGATGCCCCTCTTCTCACACACACGGAGTTACCTAAGGGAGTAAATGCCTTTATTCTGTTTGTTCTGAATGCTCAAAGCTTGGGGCAGAGGAGTCTGGAGGTCCCACCAGCAGCTGGAGGGTCAGTGTCCACCTCTCCTCCTCCATTCCTAAATGGAAAAGCTTATTAAAGATTATAAATGATTTGAGAAAACAGCACAACAGAGAAGAAATCAGATTCCCTGCTGCCCTCTCAGGGAATGCCAGCAGTGCTGCTTTCATAGATTTACTACCTGGAGGAGCTGTACCCTCACTCCTCTGCAGTCAGAGCCTGGCCCAGCAGAGCTGCAGCCACAGCCACGGCGGAACAACCAGCTCAGAGAGCCCTGATCCTGCACCAGGTGCTGTAGGATCACAGTTTGCAGGCTCTGACATGGAAACCAGGTCATCCATCTTTGGGAGAAACTTTTAGGTTTTTCTTCAAAAGGTGCAGATCGTGCAGAAAATGGCAGTGGGGCATTTCATCCAGGCACAATCACCACTTCAGGTGATCTTTAAGTCAATCCTGTCTTAAACTTTCCCTGTTTTCCCCCCTCTTTTTCACTGTCTCTGACTAGGAATCATTCTCTACCTTCCTCCATTTCTGACAGTTCATCTGCTGACAAAATCCTGGCTCTGGGGATGTCCTCTTCTCTTTGATTTAATCAATCTTCTTTCTGGCAAGTGGGTTTTGAAGGGAGAATGAGCCATTCACTTAGAAAAATGAAACTGATGCATCACAGAAGATAAATATTGGGAACTGGTTTATCTGGTTTGAAAATATGCTCTGACTTTCTTCTCCCCCTGCTCCTGATGAGGAGTGAGCTGTTGTCTCTGACACTGCTCTGGGCTCTTCTCATCTTGGTTGGGACTTAGAAGTGAAGAAATCGAAAAGGAAAAAAAAAAAAAAAAAACCAAACCCAAAGAAAAACAAGGGAGTGTTTTGAATGTTGGGTGCTTTTGGTGGGATGCCAGTCAGAGGTGCTGGGTGAAGGCAGGTGATGAAGGGTTGGCCTGGCTCATCCCCAGACATTTTATTCCTCCTAAATCAGCTTTGCCTCTCCTGGGTGTCAGGTGAATTCAGAGCTTGTCTGTCTTCAGAAACGCCACAAAAGCTTCTCGTCTGACAAAGGTTTCCTTTGCTAACTGGATTCACAGGCTCGAGTCAGCTTTTGCTGTTTTGACTCGTTAAGATATGGAAATTTGAGAGTTTTTTTATATTAAATGTTGTTTTTTTCTGCCTGGAGATCTCTGGGGATCCCAAACCAGTGCTCAGCTTGTGGCATTTAAAATTGGACTTGCAAGTTAAATTTAGCCTTCAAGGAGGGACCTGCTGCCACAAGGATTTGAGAAGTTCAGTACAAGAACATGTTTTTAATGGTTTCACCTTTTATTTTCTCCTTCATTTCCCTTTCTTCTCTCCTCCCTGTTTTCTCAACCCTGGTGCTAATAAATTAGATTATCACTTGTTCTAGACCCTTTCATCCTTCAGAGAGCTGCACTGGGAGCTGAAATGCTGCCCCAGTTGGAGGGTTGTGATCTTTTTTAGGGCAAAAGGAGGGGCAAATAATTTGATTCTCGTTCTTTAGAAAACCCTTCTTTGAAGAAGTCACAGGGTTGTACGGTGTATCCCAATTTTCTCCCATTTACGTGGGAACAGCAGCATTACCCTGAGAGTCAGGAAAAGATTTCTTCACATTTCCAATTCTGACCAAATGGGAAAAAAAAAAAAAATAAAAGCCCTCCCCCCTTGTTTGTCTGGCTGTCTCTAATTCACAGTGTTTGGGATGGGCCAAGCAGATGACAGAAAAACATCACCCTGCAGGTGCTGTCACACCACAGCCACTCTTGGGACTGGCTGCTTTCCTTCCCCACTTCCCAGGATCCCAAAATGTGTTGGAGCTGCTTCCCGGGGGGGCTTGGGCCAGGAAAACTCATCAGTGGCCAGCCCAGCCCTGGGGACAGGGGGCTCATCACCACTTTTTCTCACCCAGCAGATGTTCAGGTCAATAATCAAACACACAAATCTACTCAGGTGCTGGATTTCTGGGGAGCAGAGCTCCCACAAAAAGCAGAATTCACCGGCGGTGCAGCTTTGTCAAGTAGAGGGGACACTCTGCTCCCATCTGATAAGGTGAGAGGCTGTCCAAAAACAACACTGCCAGCCCCATGATCTCATCCACCCAACCAGGAACAGTGCAAAGAAGTGAAAAATTAATGTGAAAAGAGAGAGATATCCAGGAGACAGCGGGAATAAACCCTCAGGAACACCGGAGTCACCGAGAGCAAGAATAAACCAGGAAAAACAAAGCCAGGCATTATGTGAGCTCTGATCCTGCCTCCACTCCGAGACGGGAATCAGGATGATGGCAGGAAGGCTGAAGGGTCAGGATGGGACCGTTTTTGCGCTGAAATTTTCACTCTGTAGGAACCTGTTTGCACTTTACCAGAGCAAATTGTGCCGCACAGAGGCGACACTCACGTGGCAGCATCACCTGCAGCAGAGAGCAGGGGCTGGGAGGATGGATGGGGAATGCCCTGGGTAATGAGCAGAGCCAGCAACTCTCTTTCCCCCACGCAGAAAGTTTCTTTTTTTAACCCAAAATGAAACAGAACAAACTAAAAAAAGAGAGCATTTTCACATTTTGAAACCTCAAACCTGCTCCGTGTCACTGCGAAGTCCCAAGTTTATTGTTGGAGTGGAAAGTGAAGGAAAAGGAGATACAAAGATCCAACCACAGCCACAGTTGGTAGCAGAGTTCAGAAAGCTGAAAACTTTTGTTGATCAAGTGACAAAATCATTTCTGTTCTTGTGATTTTTTGTCTTGAAGTCGAGTTGTGAGAGAATCCAGCAAATGTTACAGGAACAAAATTCCTGAGACCTTTAAATGCCTTATTAACCCACATTTGGTACCTGTAAAGTCTCCATTCAGCATCAGTTTTGTGCCATTCCTCCTTGGTTTAGGAAATACTGACAATAACCAAGCACGTGTAAATAGAGAAGAAATGAGAATTTTTATCCATTATATATTTTTAATGTTGACATTGATCTCAGAGGCTTTGTGGGTTGTAACTCCTGGTGCCTACCCAAGAAGAAGGAAATATTCAGCCAGCAGCAGTGGATTATATTTGCATCTTCAGCAGAGATGTTTATGAGATTTGCTAAAGGGATTGTTGTGCCACAGAAGGGAACAGAAAATTGACACGCTTTTAAGGCCTTTTGAACACAAGACAGAAAACAGCAGGAGAAGAAGGGTGGAAAGTTTATACAGAAATTACTTCTGAGAATCTGACACTGGCAAAACGAGAAACACATTTCCTTGGCGAGGGAGGATCTGGGTTTGCAGTGACAGTGCACCAATTCTAGCAAACGAGGAGGAAAACGATGCGTTTCCTGAAAAGAGAATAAAAACAGAACGAGAAGTCTCATTGTGGCTGCAGTGAGAGATGTCTAAAAGCAACCAGGAAAATCAGGCAGAGGTGGGAATTCCTGGAGGAGCCGGGGATGGGGAGGAAAGGCCAGCTGAGTCCAATCAGCCTGGCCGGGGCTCTCGTGCTCCTCCTGTCAGGGGCTGCTGCTTGATGTGTCTTATCTTCTGCATCAGCCCCACCGAGCCCGGCCGTGTTCTTAATGAGCTGATAAATGAGACACTGAGAGCTGCGGCTTGGGGAGAAAATTGTCCCTTCAGAGACCCCATTTTTCAAAGGGAACAAATGGCCTCTGGAGCTGCTGGTGACTGGGGTAACGGATGAGCTGTCTGGAGCAGGGTTTTTTTAGGGCCATGGGTAGGAAAGGCGTGCTGTAAATGAGCTCTGATGGCAGGGGCAGGTACTGCTGAGGCACTGCAGCCGTGGGGATGGGGCTGACCCCGCGTCCTGGCTGATTCCTGTGCTGTGTCTTGGGATGAGCATCGGGGGATGTGTCCCACTGCTGCTGCTTGCTTTGGAAATCCCACTGTAGAATCATCATGGAATGGTTCAGTTGGAAGGGACCTCAAAGTTCATCCAGTGCCACCCCTGCCATGGGCAGGGACACCTTCCACTGTCCCAGGCTGCTCCAAACTCTGTCTGACCTGGCCTTGGACACTGCCAGGGATCCAGGGGCAGCCACAGCTGCTCTGGGCACCTGTGCCAGGGCCTGCCCACCCTCCCAGGGGAGAATTTCTTCCAGACATCTGACTTAAATTTCCCCTCTGTCATTTTGAATTTCATTGGTGTTCTTGCACAGAGAAATCAGAGGGCCCCTTGTTAATCTTGAGCCCCTTGATTCTGAGCTCATGGTTGCAGGAAATTCTCCCACGCTGCCCTAAAACATTGGAGCTGTCTGCGTGGCTAATTGCATAGTGGGAAATATTTCCTTGAGAATATTGTGAAGCTTCGTTCAGGTGATAGAGCAAATAGGGCCAAAAACCATTTTGTTGATTTGGGTATTGGGAAAAAATTCTTTCTTGTGAGGGTGGGGAGGCACAGGGTGCCCAGAGCAGCTGTTGCTGCCCCTGGATCCCTGGCAGTGCCCAAGGCCAGGCTGGACAGGGCTTGGAGCCACCTGGGATGGTGGAAGGTGCCCCTGCCATGGCAGGAGTGGCACTGGATGGGCTTTAAGGTCCTTCCAGCCCAAACCATTCCATGTTTCTAAAACAGTGCAGTCCCTACTGGAGAGGCACAGCTTTATGGACACACTTAATTTCCTTCCAATCCACAAAATTATTATAGCACTGGGTTTGAACAGCATGAGGAAGATGATGCAATGGGTACAACAAAAGCTGCAGTTATCCTGGAGGGATTTCCATGTAATAATATTCAGGCTGACACAATCAACAGAATCTCTGAACTGTTCAAGTTTCAGCCAACATGGGCAATTAAGAAATTTTACCAAGAAATGTAACTTAACTCCTTATTAGCACTTGGATCTCTATCAGGAACACTAGAAAAAAAAATCTCAAAAAAAAAAAAAAATAAATCCAACAGCATTTTTCAAATTAGCAGCCTTGAGGGCAATATAATCTAAGTTCAGCCAGAGCGAATCGAGTAGGAATAGTTAATTTAGTTCTAGGAAATTTAAGAATCCCTCATCTCCTCATCAGCAGTAACTTGCTTGTTAAAGGAAGACAAATGAAAAGGTTAATCAGCAAAGATTCACACTGGGGGATTGCTTGGAATGAATCCCTCCTCCCCGGCAGCCCTGGCGAGGTCATGTGTGAGTAACCGGCTCCACCGGAGCGCTCCGGGCTGCAGAAATGGCATTCAGAGCCCTGCCTGGCACACAGGCTCTGTCACATCTGCCCAGGGTGGCTCCAGGATCGTGACCAGTGCTCTTTTCGGTGCTCTGAACACTGTTTTTGTTGCTCTCTGTTCCATCCAGCTCTTGGCTGGGGCTGATGAATGTGCCCTGTGTTGGATCTGACATTGGTCCTTGAGTGGCTTTTGGCTGGGATGTTGTGCACTCCTGGGAAGGGGAGGCAATGCCCTCGGAGCTACATGGCCAGGTAAACAAATTATAGGACTTTTAAAATCTCGCTAATTTTTCTTTTCTGTCCCCCCCCCCCCCCTCATTTTTTAACAGGAGAACCAGCTCTGGCTGGTTCTATGGGCCAGAGATTTAAAAATAGCTGGGTTCCTTCCTGTCTGAGGTAGAGAGAAAGATATAAGCCTGATTTATTGGCTGTCCAGTAGACTTTATATTCAATTTCCTCTTGTCACATTCCTATCAAGTAACTGCAGGAGTGTAGCAGAGACAGGGTGAGCCTTTATAGAATAAATACATTCATTTACATGATGAATACCCATATTCACGTGGATAAAAGTCCCTCTCTCCAACAAATAAAAATCAGCCAAACATTGTTAGCAGCAAATCGGTGGAGGAAAGCAATCTCCCATATTTTAATTCAGTATTTAAATGCCCATACTGAATTCACTTTGGTAGGATGTGCATGTGGGATGCACTGAAATGATTGTCCTGCCACATGCAATGGAATGAGGGAGAAATCCTGATTTCTGGAATACAGCCACACCTTTCCTTTCCTTCTTTCCTCTTTGATACTTTGTGAAGGCTCAGCTAGAACAGGGGCTGGGCAGAGTTACAGAATAAAGCTGGGATTTATTCAAAGGATCTCCTCCATGGATCCACCTTGGGCAGCACCAGAGCCCAGCCAGGGCTGCACCCAAGAGGAACCAAAATGGTCCCAAAATGCACGAGCGCTCCCGGGGGCTCTCACTGGGATCAGCTCTGCTCCATTTGCACCTTGCAGTTCATTGTCCCATTCCAGCTTTAGCCCAGGCACTCCCATCCTGCTTGTTTTTCTCTCTCCAGCCCACGCTGTTTGTGCTCCTGGGCCTGAGCTTTGGATCATTTGTCCTTGGTGCCCAGCTGGAGAAGGAATTGTTTTGTGTCCCTGCTCTGTGCAGAGATCTCACCATCCCCTCATATGAAGCCCAGACCTACACACCAAAGCAGCCCAGAATGTGAAAAATATAAAAGTTAAAACCTGAGGCATCACCTTGTTGTGCCTGTGGTGGCTGACGCTGCTCAGTAGAATTGTTAAGGCTGGCAAAGACCTCTAAAATCCTCAAATCCAACCTTCAGCTCAGCACCACCAGTAAATTGTGTCCTCAAGGGCCATATCCACGTGGGTTTTGGGCATTTCCAGGGATGGTGACTCCACCACTTCTCTTGGCTCAGCACAGCTGAGCATCCCACGTGTGCTGGGGCAGGAAAAACCTCCCGGTGGGGTTTGGCTTGGGAGCAAACAGTACTGGCTGAGCCAGACTTGCTCAGAAACGAGGCTGAGAAAGGGAAAAGAGAAATAAATAAATTTTAAAAAAGTTTAATAAGTGAGATTTAAAGCTTCTCTGCAAGCTCACATCCCAGTCTGGGCCAAGGCTTGCACAACTTCTGCTGGTTGGATTTTCCTTGTGGAATGTTTCCACAGAGATGAAATCTTTGTTTGATGCTCAGAAGGTCCAAGTGTTCCTGCTTGGACCATCAAGCAGGAACAACACCGAGAGCTCCATTTTACATTTCCAGGGGTTCCAGTAGCTGCCTAAAGCTCCCATAAACCTCACATTGCACATGCAAACAGCTCTTATTTTTCACTTTCATCATATGTTAAAAATTTTTCTTCTTCTCAGAGAAAACTTGGCCTTTTGAAAGGTTTATGAACTCACATGTATTTATGGAACCGGGACAGGGAACTGACACGAAATGTTCTCGGGGTGATGGATGCAATCCTGTCTCCAGGGAAAAAAATTAGGAACCCAACCAAGGAAAAACACTCTGGAACACTTCACATCAAACAAGGAAATGAAGGAGTGAGAAGAAATGAAACACATTTGAGATTGTGAAAAGGAGGTTAGTTAATGTCTGAGTTTAGTCTGATGCCCTGGTGATGGCCATCAGTGCAATCAGTGTGGGGACTGATTCCACTCAGGAATAATTCCAGCACCAGGATAAAGGCCAGCACAAGGATCACTGCAATGGTCAGTCTCGGGCATTGAAATGCATCCAGCTTGATTTGCTACAGCAAATTCAAAAATCCTTTCCCTGCCTTGTATGAAACATAAACAAAGCTTTCACTTCGATTGCATATTCTCCTGTACAAGAATGTTATTTTAATTTCCCTCAAGAGCTAAAAAAAGAACCCTTTTCCCCCTTATTTTTATTTGATATACATAATGTAGGCTGGCAGTATTAGTGTGTTTTCTATTCATGGCTTTCTGAAACTTTCTGTTAGAAGTCTTTGAAATCAAACACCCTTCTTTTTATCATATATTACTTCCTCCCTGGGAACTATTCCCTCTCTGTGCAGCGATCCCATTAGGCTTTTAACTTTCAGATGTTAAAAAAAAAAAAAAATCCCCTACCCCAAAACCTGTGATAAAAATGTATCAATGTTTGAACACCATCCAGCACAGGCAACTTCAAAAAACAACACACAAATTTTGTGAATGGAAAATGGGAATTTGATTTGCTGGGAGGGGAAAAGCTTTTCCATAGGCGGTTATGATGTTTAATGGGCCATCTATTGATTTTGGGCTCACTTGGTACCACTGATGTTTGCAACAGCATTTAAAACAAAATTTCCAAAGGAATGGGCCATGGTTTTATGGAAAACCACAAGTGACACCAGTGACTCGTGGGCTTGGCCACGTCTGCAGGGTTGTTTATTCTTGCAGCACTCACAGAGCCCAGGATGGCTGTGGTTCTCCTTGCAAACTCTGAGGTGGTATCAAGCAGGAAAAACTAGATTTGAAAGACTTAAAGTTATTGGACACATTTAAGAGCTTGATATTCTGAGCTGAAATGAATTTTTTGCTCTTCAAAATGCTTCTTTGGATCAAATTTTACAACAAATTTGTTTTCAGCCTCACTCAGGTCTGTTCTTTCACTACTGAGTATTTCAGTGGACATGGAATATCCCCTTTGAGTAGTTTTTTGTATTTATGAGACGGACCTGTTTAACAATGGAAATGTTGCAAATTTAAAGCCATCTGAAATCAGCCTCTCCTCACCCAGACTCTTGTGCATCCTGAAGGGCCTGGGCAAGTGTTTGGGATGGAAAAGAAAGCTCTGAGGCAACAGAGATGAAAAGGAGGAAAAGCAGAGGACATGAGGTGTCCAGACTGAATTATCTCAGCATGTTAATTATTGGAGCACTCAGGGTTAGGGATTTTGGGGATTTACACCTCTGGAATGAGGGCAGCAGAGGACACACCTCATCCTGGGCTGGCCCTTCATTTCCAGGCTGTATAAATGCCAAATTTCTGGCAGTGGTGGTGACCCCAAGGTGTGAGAGCCATCTCCCTCTTCTCACTGAACCCTTAATTCACCTGATTTATTCCCAGGTTGCCTTTTCTCCTGCTGTTCAGTAGTTCAGTATTTCCCACAGGAACCCTCCAGGACTCGCTCCTCAAATGTCTGTGTGACCACTCCAGGTTCCCCACCTTGGCCAGATCATTCCTGGGATGTTCTTTCAGTTCCTTGACTGGAAAATCATCCAAACTCTGCCTGGAGGAACACAGGGAACCCTGTTAATTTACCATATCTCTTTCATTAATGCCTGCCCCCAAAACTCACGCAAACACTGTGATAATTTAGAAAAAAAACAAGTTCAGGATCCTCCAAAGTGATTTCATTAAAATCAAACAAGCTGCTGGTGCTTGACATAATTAAGCGTGTTTGATTTGGCTCTGCAGCAATGAAAAAAAAGAAAAGTGGCTGCAGCTTTTGTCCCAACAAATATGAAGCATCATTTATCCTCCACCAGCTCGGTACCAATCCTTTTCTGTTCAAATCTTTCAAACATTTCTTCTTTTTCCCTTTTCCTGGCCCTGCAGAGCCAAAAGAAATGTTTGACAGGTATTAATTTTGAAAACAAATGGTAGATTTTCAGCTCAGCTGCTGACGAGAAGGCAGGGAAAGAGCAAATTGCAGCTTGTTTTAATTGCAAACTGGGAATTTTATAAACAAAATCCACGCACGTATCATTTATAATCATGATCCGGGCCAGAGCAATAATTATGATAAATCCTTTTTCAACCCTACTAAGAAGTCTTTTATGAAGTAGTAGGGAATTAATTCACATTCTAGACAATGGCTCAATAAAATGCTTTCCAGCTTCTCTGCCATATGGAATTCCACATGGGCTGCAATCAGATGTTCCCCAAATCACACATTTTCTTTGCTTAACTCCCTGACAGTTTAACATAAACAAGCACTGAATTCATTAAGCTGCAATTTTTAAGCCTTCTAATTAACTGAAACAGCTGAAGTTTGACTCTTCAAACACATGTTAAAGGCTTAATTTTCAAGACATAAACCACTGGGAGACCTGCAGTTTATTAACATTTGAGGTGTTCAGCAGAGAACCTTCCCTTGTGTCCTTCCTCAGGGTTCTGCAAAATGTAGAATTACAATATTTTAACACAAGGCAATTAACAAAATACCTCCGTTTTATAATGAAAGGCATTATTGCTTTGATTTGGAAACAGAGTTTTTGACTCTGAGCTCCCTGATTGTCCAGTCTTATCAGACTACTTTCATTGCTCCTTTAAGTGTCCAGTGGCTCCCTGAACAGCACTTAACTAAATTGTACTAAAGGTATTTAAGATTATTCTTCAAAAAACAGGCAGTTTTCTGCTCCATGAAGTTCCTGCCACATTCAAGGCAGTCCATTCAATATTTTGGATGCAGCCTTGACCCAGGAGAAGGGAGTTTTAACCCGTTAAAGTCTTTTAATCTTTGCCATGACTTGGGAAATGTGCTTATGGAAGACCTAAGTTTTAGTTCTTCAGTCTTAAATATTAAAAACCTTGCTTTTAACTGAGAGAGGGAAGGTTTAGATTGAATATTGGGAAGGAATTGTTCCCTGGGAGGGTGGGCAGGCCCAGAGAAGCTGTGGCTGCCCCTGGATCCCTGGCAGTGCCCAAGGCCAGGTTGGTCATTGGAGCTTGGAGCACCCTGGGATGACAGAAGCTGTTGGGGTTGGAACTGGATGATCTTTAAGGTCCTTTCCCACCCAAACCATTCCTTGATTCTGTGCTTTACTTTATTACACAAGAATTGGGAAGGTCTGAGACTGATAAGGCAACACCATCCCTGTGTGATCCCTGCTTGCAGCCAGGAGAGGCCAGAAATGCCCAGGGCACTGCAGAAATTTAGTTACTCCAAAGGTGCTTTTAAATCCAACCCTTTGGAACTTGATTTAGTCACCTTTTAATTCTTAAATTAAAGCAAAGACAGCAAAAGCATCACTTTAGATCAGGGCAGGCACAAACCCCTGTGACTCGAGGCCCTCATGGCCACGGCACCGTGGCAAAGACACGGATCAGAGCTGGTGGAGGGGACAAAGCCCTTTTAGCTCTTCTTATCCCACCACTTATGGATGGATCCCATCCCAAACAAGCCTGACACGACCTCTGCCATGCCAGGAGGCACCAGTTGTGTGGTGGGACTTGTGTGCTGCTCCTGGATGCTAAGCTGTGCCCTCTCCTTTCAGATAAGACAATAAACCTGACCCGGGCACCAGGTGCTCTGTCCTGCTGGGGGGTTCACGTGTGAAATGTGGAGAGAGGAGGAAATGACAGGAAGCAAAGCACCATCAGCACAACTTTCATGTGGGTTTTGTTCCCAGGAAACCACTTCCTCTGTTTGTATGGGCTGCAAGGGGATGGGACTGCTCGGGGGCTCTCGCTCTCAGCTCCTTTAGCCAAGCCAGAAAAGCCATGGCACCCAACTAAAATCAAAGGAGCTATTCTTTTTTATTGTCCTGTGTTTATCTGGATTCTGCTGTCATGGAGTTTTTGTTGTATGGGAATTTTCCTCCTCTCTTTCCTTTCTTTCCCTCCTTATTTTTTCCCTACCCAAACTGATTACAGTGAAATCAATTTTTTATTTTCCTCCTCATCTTTTTCCTTTCTTTCCCTCCTTATTTTTCCCTACCCAAACTGATAACACTGAAATAAATTTTTGATTTTCCTCCTCATCTTTTTCCTTTCTTTCCCTCCTTATTTTTTTCCTACCCAAACTGATTATAGTGAAGTAAATTTTTGATTTTTCTCCTAATCTTTTTCCTTTATTTCCCTCTTTATTTTTTCCCTACCCAAACTGATTACAGTGAAATAAATTTTTTATTTTCCTCCTCATCTTTTTCCTTTCTTTCCCTCCTTATTTTTCCCTACCCAAACTGATAACACTGAAATAAATTTTTGATTTTCCTCCTCATCTTTTTCCTTTCTTTCTCTCCTTATTTTTCCCTACCCAAACTGATTACAGTGAAATCAATTTTTTTGATTTTTACCCTCATCTTTTTCCTTTCTTTCTCTCCTTATTTTTTCCCTACCTGAACTGATTACAGTGAAATCAATTTTGGAGTGTTACTTTTAACTAGAGAAAAAGCCCCCTCTAAACTCTTGTAAATGGGGAACAACACATGGATTTACAGCAGGGAGGAGCACAGCAATGCACAGTTTGACTGATATTTTGGATAAATGACATTCCTTAGTGCTCCCTCATCTCATCTCTCCTCTACTGAGGGTGAGGGTTTTTCCAAAGGGAAAAAAGCCCAGTAAGTTTCTGGTAAATTCTCCTGTACTCAGGTAAAAATGCACCTACATTAATATATATTAATATTTAGTAATGGTTGGAAGGCTCCTTTCCTTTAATTTTAAATATAAAAATGTATCTAGTGGGAGGAGATGAAGAGAGATGTGTGCAGTCCCAGCACTGTTTGATTTCCACAGCACTGTGGGAATGCTCAACTCTTTCCTGAGCTTGTTTTTCCCTTGGCCAACCATCTCCCCATGCCTCCAAGGGGATGGAGAACAGAGCATAAAATCTGAATTATCACCATTGCAGCTTCTGCAGGAAAGCTGAATGCAAAACTCCTGTCGCAAAGCTCCTGATACAAAACTCACTTTAACAAACACAAAGTACCGTGGTGCTCCTGAGGAAAATACTGTCACCACCACACTGATGACACAAAGACCACAGAAGCCAAAGGAAAAAAAGAACCCCATTATTTTCTTTATTTTCTCTGCGTAGGCAATGACACAGCAAAGAGTCTAAGCATGGCTTAACTGTAAGGCTGGGACAAGTTTTATTGAAATGAAAAAATTCCATTTTATTGTTAAAATTTTGCATCTGCTTTGCTAAGTCAGCAAAGCATACTTCAGTGCCATTACTGTACAACCAAGTGGGGAAATGAAGGTATTAATTAATTAGTATTAATGAGTGTAGAAGCTTTTGAGGAAAAAGTTTTGTCATCCCAGAACGTCAGCCATGGAAAACATATGGGCAACAAGGGTGGAAATGGATTCTCTGAATATGAGGAGGTTCCTGTAAATCTCACCTCATTAAAAAGAAAGAAGTGAAAATAGTTTGAATTCAGTAGTGCCTCATTTATTGTCATAAAAATCCTTTAATGCAGAGGAAGGTTCCTCTTGTTTCTGAAAGAAAAGATGAAATCTTTTATGGTTGATCCTTCCAGCAGCCATGGTTTGGTTCTCATCACCCCTACAAAAAAGCACTTTTAAGCCAGTAAAATTCCTCGTTTCTGCCACATGCAGAGGGTTGTGAATGCTTCAGGTTGTTGCCATCCCCAACACTTCTGTGATAAGGGCAGCTTCAAGGGCCAGCCTGGGAATTACTGGATCTCCTGGTCTTGAGGGGTGAAAATTGGAGTGGGTTCATGGGCAATAGAGCAGTGGGCTGCTGTTCCCTCAGCCAGAAACTGGAGAAGGTTGTGGGAAGAAAAGGAATAAGTAGGAAGTAATTTTATGGGTCTATAACCAGTGAATTTACAAAAAAAAACAAAAATAAAAGGGGGAAAAATTTGTGAAGGTGATCGGGGTAAAGCCTCATTTTAGCTGATAACACCCCTACATTACATCAAGAAAATGAAGAGGAGAAATAATCCTTAAATTCAGCAGCAAGCTCAGAAATGAGGAGCGCAGGGAAAAGTGTCCCTGAAGCCTGGTGTCCCGGGATTCATCTGGAGAAACAGAGCGTGGCACTGGCCCCCCGGCAGGATGTGGCTCTGCCCGAGGCCTGGGAACTTCTGCCTTTCCCTGCTGACCCAGCACCCAGCCCGCGGATGGTGGCGTGTCCTCAGCACAAAAAACTCCTGGAGTGGGAAAGGGAATTGCAATTCTGTCACCTGCCAGCTTGCAAAAAGCAAAACCCAAGCCAAGCTGCATCCCCGGGGCCAAAGGCTTAGCAGGGTTAGTCAGCAGCGTCCCAAAATAAACATCTCCACGTTTTTTGTTCCTCAGTTGGATGGTTGTGCCCCTCAAGCTGGAATAATGAAGTAAAAGTTTGTAGAAAATGCTGGTAAGTATGATTGGTTGTTTTTTTTTTTTTTTTTTTTGTGTCTGTGTGTAGAAGTAAAAATTGTACTTGAAAAAGTATTAACAGATATATGAATATTTTTGAATTTTTTTAAAAGATGGGTATTTGGTAATATTTGTTCGTATAGTTGTAAATTTTGTAATTTTTGAGGGTTGATAGTTCTTGTGGAAACAGGAGGTTGTATAAATTGATAGGGTAAGTATTAGTAATGGGTTTTGTTTGATTTTTGGAGATGTGAAATGTTTGTATAAGTGTTTGTGTATTTTGATGAAAAAAGGTATGATTTAGTTTTGCCTGCTTGAAAATGTTTGGTAAAGTTTGAAATAATTATTGTTGGTTTGTTTTTGGTTTTGGGTTTTTTTTTTTTTTTTGTTATGAATATTGGAAGTGAAGAGTGTGTTTTGAAATATTGATTAGTTTTGTGTCAGGATTCTGTTTGGAGTTAGAAGCAAGGCCTTAAGTCAATTAAGAGCTGCTGGAAAAATCCATGCTGGGAAAGACAGGGGCACGTTGTGAGAGGGATGGTGCAGGGCAGGGAAGATCAGGACATGGGGGTGCATCTCAGAGCAGCACTGAGAGCTCAGAAAAAACCTGCTCTGGAAGT
This sequence comes from Vidua macroura, assembly GCF_024509145.1. Lineage (NCBI taxonomy): Eukaryota > Metazoa > Chordata > Aves > Passeriformes > Viduidae > Vidua > Vidua macroura. The sequence goes on along the minus strand of NC_071581.1, from coordinate 20,368,562 downwards.
GCTGCTGCCCCATCCTGTCCCACCCTTCCTCCTCCTGTTCCTCTCCTTTGGGATGCATCCAAGCTGGAGAGCAGAGAAAACTGCCGACTGCTCCTTTCCGAGGACAATTTTGGACCTCTTTTTCTGCTCAGGAGCATTGCCAGGCCAATGGCTGAGCTCTCAAAGGGCGTTTGAGCGTTGTAATTTGTGAAATGCTCCTGCAGGTATTTTGCTGAGTGTGCTGATTGTGGGTGGATAAGCACAGTGCACCCATTTCTGCTGCTCAGCTGGAGGAATGTGGGTCGTTTCTGGTGTGGACAGTTCCACTTAGCAGCACAGGACTTTCATTCCCTGAAAATGTGCTGATGGAAGACAGAAATCATCATTCCGTGGACATTTGCTCTGGTGAAATCCAAAGTAAAACAGTTGATAGGGACAGCAGAGCTGCCTGGGAGACTGAGGGTGATGATGGCACTGCTCCAGGTCTCTGGCATTGCCATCACATCCACTCCCAGCTCCGTTTTCCTTGTTTCTTCACTGTGATGGAGAAGAACTCCTCATCCTCAGGACAGCAAAATTTGACTTGCTTTCGTCTCTTTCCTTATTTCCCATGGTGTGCTCAGTAATTGTTTAGGCTGCAAGTGCAGAGACATTGATAAAATTGAAATATTAGATTCCAAATTGTGCCAAGGAGCTTTCCCTGACTTGGAGCCATTGCTGGGGGTGGCTCTGATTCTCCCCACCACCCACACCCTTCCCCTCATCCAGGCTGAACAACCTGCAGGAGGGTCTGATTTTGTCACCCATCATTTGCAGCTGACTTTGGAACTGTCTCAGGCTGAAAGGTGTAGCTGGGTGTGTGTTCTATTCCCATCTGTTAGAGGGGGAGTTATCTTCTGTTCATTGGGCAGTTTTCTTTATCTCTTCCACAACCAATCTTCCTTCCAGGAGATCTCTTCTGTTCATGGGCCATTAATTATTAATTATTTCTGTTAACGGGCCACTGAGTGTCCCTGCATGGCTGATAAAATTCCATCATCCCATGGGGAGAGGCTCTGCCCAGGGGGAGGAGCCAAGCATTCCTACCTGGATACAATCTGACACCTGGAGCACCACAGCAGCCTTTGCCCACTGCATTCCCAGAGGAGCAGCTTCCTTCCCCACTGCATTCCCAGAGGAGCAGCTTTCTTCTCACTGCATTCCCAGAGGAGCAGCTTTCTGCCCCACTGCATTCCCAGAGGAGCAGCTTTCTTCCCCACTGCATTCCCAGAGGAGCAGCTTTCTGCCCCACTGTATTCCCAGAGGAGCAGCTTTCTTCCCCACTGCATTCCCAGAGGAAGCCCAGGCCCATCTCCAGCAGCCCTGGAGCTCCAGAGGAAAACTCCAGCCTTGTCCAGGATCCTGCTCCAGCAGAAGCACAGCTGGCACTGCAGGAGGGCTGAGCCCCCATGGAATGGCACTGCTGCCACCACCCTGACCCACAGGCTGCCAGGGCAGGCTCTGACTCTGGCAGTGGTTTGTTTTCTTTTTTGTTCTATTGCATTTGTATTTTTAAATTTTCCTATTGAAGAGCTGTTAGTCCTACTCCCATATCTTTGCCTGAGAGCCCCTTAATTTCGAAATTATAATAATTTGGAGGGAGGGGGTTTACATTTTCCATTTCAAGGGAGGCTCCTGCCTTCCTTAGCAGACACCTCTCTGTTCAAACCAAGACAGGAACAAACCCCACCGAGGTGGTGAGTGTGAAGTTCAGAAGAGATTTAGAGGATTCTGCTTTCTTTAAAAACCCCAGAATTTCAAACAACTCTTTGCTTTGCTCTGTTACCCTCATGGACCAGAAGTATCCTGGGTGAGGTCTTGTGGTTTTGCTAAGAGCAACAGACATGGGATAATTCCACAAATAGGTCCTGACCTCCAGCTCTGTCTGATCTCCCGTTAAATCCAAGTGGTTTGGATTGGGACCAGCACAGTAATGCAGGTTGGGGGTTGTCCCTTCCCTCTCTGCCACTCGTGGCTCTGCAGGTATTTGGATAAGGAGATGCTCGGGAGGAGTTTTTGTTGTCTGAAATCACATGTTGAGAAGAATAAGGGGAAATCAAAGAACACTCCTGAGCTTTAATTATCTCTTTATTAATAATTCTTTTTAGAGTAAGAAAATACTTTAGAAAAACAACAATACGTAGGAAATTGTTTGTAAAATTATTATTGTCATGTTTGTTTTGCTTGCTTAGGTTCTTTCACCTCAGTCTATTTCCACTTAGCTATGGAAATGCAGGGGGTGGACATAATTCTGGTGTTCAGGATTAAAGTGGATGTTTATTATACAACTACAGGCCTGATCCAAATCCAGTGAAGCTGATAAAGTCACAGATGCCACCAAATCCATCTGTAATTATTTTCTGAAGAGACGTCCCCAACACAACCTCCAGGTACAATCCAAGCTCTGGGTGTTGGAGCTGCATCTGCTTCAAGTTATGGATGGGCATTTTTCCTTTCTTTTCTTGTGTGTGAGTTCAGACAAACATCGTAAGGGCTTTGGCACCAAAGCACAATATGAGAAAGGACTAAAAAAGTGTGAGGAAGGAGAAAATAAGTAATTAGGCTAAAAACCAAAATCAATCATTTCCTTCCTAGTGAACTTAGTGGTTAAATCTCTGTCTTCTGAAAAGAAAGTGAAACCACCACTCCAAAACTCGAGGACAATTAATAAGGGACAGCAGCTTCAAATGGTGAAACATTTTGGGGACACAATGACTTCTTTCGCTCCCACAGAGACCCTGCAAAGCACTCAGAGTGTCCCAGAATGTTTTACCTCCATTAAGGACCCATATCCCTCGCTGGAGCACTTTGTGAAACCCCGAGTAAAATGTAATGAGTTCAGCATTTTCATATCATTCTCATTTTCTGAGCTGATATTTGAGATAAAAGACAAAGCCTGCCTTGGTTTCAGTTCAGAGGACATTCTGTGCTATGGCTTCACTTTGCTGAAATCCTGATCAAAGCAGAGCTGTGAAATCTTACTATCCCATTGCTGACTGCACTGTTGACTTTATGCATACTTCCAAAATCCCTGCTTCCCCTTAGACCTTTTGACCACCTTATTAAAAGGGAAAAAAAATAAGGCCAGATATTTGCATTTGGTACTGTTCAGTACTTTCTTGCAAGCAACAGCCTCGCTAGCGAGGTGAAGCACAACTTTCCTGTTCTATAATTAAAAGAATAAACCTTTTCCATGGTTCCTCCAAGGCTGCTCTGCTCTGAAACACGGGTGGGATCATTTTGCCTGCTGGGAGGGATGCAGTTCATTAACCTTGGAGACACCCCCCTCATCAAAGAGAGGAGCAAAACGACTCATGGCTTTCCCTCTCAGCTTCTCTGATTATATTAATCCCAGAAGATCTGAACTTCATTTTCTTCCCATCTGGGACGAGAATCCAGCAGGGAGAAGTTCAGGGTGCCCAACTGTTTCCATAAGTGTCTCAAATGACATCATGCACTTCAGCTTGGCAGCTGTCTAACCAAGAGGGGCTCCCCATCGGCCTCAACCCATCCCTGTCCCCAGAGTCTCTTGGGACGGGAACCATTCTGGGGGGACTGGAGGGGACTGGGACACCTCACCCATCACCAGGTGCATGGAGATGCTTCCTGTCACATTTTTCCCAGCAGTTTTCTCCCTCCAGGATTTAGATGTTGAAGAAAGAAGGAAAGGAGATGCTGGTGCGATGGCAGTCAGAGTTGTGGCTGTCTGTGACAGTGATTTCCAGGCCAGTCTTCCAGCATGGAGGGCACCAGCTGGACCAGAGGTGGTTTGAGGCGACACTGAAACAATCCTGCTCTTCCTGGGATGGTTTCACGCAGTGCCCGTGGGGATTGCAGACCTCCAGCAAACCACAATTTTCATTTCAGCAAATTAAACACACCCTCATGGGCAGGGGGGGATGATGTTTCAGGAGCTGGATGTCACTGCCAGGAAGAGTCCATGGATGTTGGATGGGCTCTAACACCACAGGTGGGGTGCTGCAGGAGAGCTTGGGGCACAGGGAGGGCATTTGTGCACACACGTGTGCAGAGGTGGCTGGGGGAGCTGACACCGTGCTCAGCTTGTTTCTGTGGCCTCTGAACATCTGCCTTGAAGTCAATCTTCTTTCCTGGAGGAAAAAATAGTAGTTCTGACATTCCAAGAAATCCCAAAGGGAAAAATACTGAAAATTAAATGGGTTGGTCTGCGTCCAAGTCACTTACTCAGGGGAGATAAATGATTTCGTATGCTAATGACCATTCCCTCAAATCTCTGACATTTTCTTACAATGTACTTAAGTACAGTTTGTTTTGCTTTCTGTCTCCACAACAATTACAAAGATTTATATTTCATTGCTCCGGTTGTGTTTGCCAGGACCACACTTCCTTTCCTTTTTAAAGGCGCAGGGATATTGTCTGGGACAGCACAGAACGGCGCTTTCCGAACAGCTAAAATGAAAATAAACAAGGCTGAATTTATCTGGTGGAAGAGGGCAGACACTTTCACTAGGCACAGCAAAGCCAATAAAGGCTTCTGGCTCTTTTCTCCTCGACAGATCAGTACACACAGACTCAGCAGCAGTTCATAAGCAAGACAACTCTGTCACCTTTTGTGATAACTCCAAATTAATTCCTCCTTCCAATGTGATTATGAAAGGCTCAAACCTGCCACCTCGCCTGGTGCTTCTGGTGCTGAGGGCTAATTCCCTCTGCCTACTGTTTGGCAAAGGGGGTGCCTGGGGGGGAGGGATGCCTGTGTTGGCTCAGGCTGAACAAAGTGGGAGAACAAAGTGCCACTGTGTCCAGGGGCACGGAGCACAAACGAGGATTGTTCCTGGTGACACCTTTCCTTGCCTCCTCCACCCATCTCCCAGCACTGAGAGTGACTCACGGCTCCATTGAGGAGAACTCACAGGACGAGGAGGAATTTTGCTCCTGACTCTGCCAGCCAGGATGCTGCTGCTAAATGAGCAGTGCTGAGTTAAGGCTGCAGGGAACAGAGCTGAGGTCACGACTCGGGCTGGAAACCAGATAACCCTGGGCTGCAGTGGCACTTTGCCCACAGCTGAGGAGCCTGTTCTGTCACCCTGCGTGTGCCATGCTGAGCTGCTCAGCCCCGTGAGAGGCGCTGATCCCCACTGCCTGGCCCTAATCCATCCTTTGCTCTCATTATTTAATGCCCCATGTTGCTTTAAGAGCACCATCCCCTTCTAGACCTGCTGGCACACACAGGGTGGTCAAGGATGTCCTGACTCACTGACCAGGACTGGCTGCCCAAGCCCTGGGAAGTGACCATGGGAGCTTTGCTGGTCCTCTCCAACCCAGACCTCCTGAGAGGTGGTCGTGTGTGGGAATCGGCTTCACGGCTCCGGACAAAAACGAGCTGCAAACGGTGACCTCACAGCAGCTCCTGTTTGCACAGACACAGGGAGAATCCACTGATTGTGGTTTTCTTGGGAATCATTTGCAGTCGTGAGTAATGTGGACCACAAGACGAGAAAAAACCAAAAAGGGAGTCTTAAAAAAGAAAGGAGAAAAGACAGTGGAGTCAGTGTTTTCTACTCTGTGCTCTGGACATCTTGAGCAACAGCGTTCCCAAAAGTCTCTGTTCAAATGAGCTGTACCAGTTTGGAAATGGAGAGCCTGGTGAAAGATGATGGTGAAAAATCCTTCTCTCTCAGGATCATCACCATTTGCATGGATTCCAGCAGAAAAATGCAAAGTGGTGGTGATTGCAGTGTGATAAACATTTGTGCTCTCATTTAAACAGTTTAAAGAACTGCACGAGCACTGGCATTAGTTGGAAAATTTCCACAGCCAAATGCAACTCTTCTTAACTTCCTAACTACCCCCTGCTCAAAATCACTTTGGCTAAAAAATGTGCATTGCATATCCCCTGATATATATCCTTTATTATCATGTTCTCTATGGATTGTAGTGATGGACTCAGAAATTCAGGTCCCCATCCTCAAACTTCCTGTATGACCTTGGGAAAATCTCCTCGTGCTTCTGTTTATCACTCAGTAGTTTGGGAAAAGGAAATAAGCACATGGGATCCTCTTTTGTGGGATGCAGAATGCAGCTTATTGCCAAACTTTGAGTGAGAAAAAATGCCAATCACTTCCACAGCTGATGAAAGAGCAGAGGGACGCTACAAAACACGTTCAAAGCTTTAATAATTCCCAGTGGTTCTGAAGATATTTTGGGTTTCTCACCACTAGTCAGCCTTCCTCTGCCATTTGCTCCTGGTGTCTTCCAGCAATTCCTTGTGCAGTGCTCATCGCAGCAGTCTTCATCTGGAGCCAGCTGAAACATGCAGCCATAATAAAGATATTTTATTTCAGCGCTTCCCCCTCTGCTCACGGCCAGAACGTCTGAGTATCTTCCACCGTGTTTCTGCTAACAACAACAACATTAATAATAATAAAAAAGACAAACATCAGAAGAATCCTCAGCTTGTGCTTGGTCTACACACTGCTTGTTTGAGCTGGTTTTGGGAGGAGAGAGGATTTTGCTGATTGGATTCTGCAATTCAAGGTGTGCTGTGGGCAAAGCCCACCTGCCCATGGGACAGACACAGATTTGGCTCCAGCCCTGCTGGCAGGAGCTCCAGTGGTGCCCATCCCTGTGATGTGGCTGTGGCTTCCTCTCCCCATCCTCCCCCTGGGTGGGAGCCTGGCCAGGCCACCAGCGTGGGCAGCATCTCCATTTAGCAGAACAATAAAGTCTGAGCTCCTATTCCCGAAGGGAAAACGTAAATTGTGAGATCTTGCCTAAAAATATGGATTAAGAAAGTGCATCCATTTCTATTGTCTCGGCGAAACATTGTGTTAAGTGAGCTTAATCAGACACACATTATTTGTCTCTGTGGATGGAATTCTCTGGCCTGTGCTCCCCAGGTCACAGCAGATGATCTAATGGTCCCTTTGGCCCTAAAATTCCCTGAAACAATGAAACATGGCTTTCATTAATGGAGCTAGACTTTTGGAAGAATGAAATATGAGCTACACATATCCTAATAATACATCTTTCAGATTCCTAGGGAGTTTGTCCATCTTTTTGCCAGACTGCAGCTTGTGGAGTGAGGCAGGGCCCTGATCTCTCTCCCTTGGGAACGAAGTCCTAACCCAGCTTTGTCTATTGAAAGGCAGATGTCTGCATGCTCTTGCAGGACGTTTGACCATCCAAAACCAAGTCTCTGGAGAACCTTAATCTCCTTTTCCCTCCTTTCAGCCATGGATTGTATAACTCCTGCTGCCCATTATATGCATTGTGTTAAATCCCAGAACAAAGTGCTGTTCCTGGGGCTTCAGCTCCTCCATTCTCTATGATGATCTGCTCTGACATCAAGACAAAGACAAGAGAACCTAATTATGGGATATTCTCTTAGGAGTTGGACTTCATGATCCTTGTGGGTCCCTTTCAATTCAGAATATTCTGTGATTCTGTAATTGCAGCCTTCCTGTACCTGAAGAGAACCTACAAAAAAGACAGAGAGGGATGTTTCCCAAGAAACTGGGGTGACTGGACAGGGGGAATGGCAGAGAGTAGGCTTAGATTGGATATTAGGATGAAATCCTTCCCTGTGAGGGTGGGGAGGCCCTGGCACAGGGTGCCCAGAGCAGCTGTGGCTGCCCCTGGACCCCTGGAAGTGCCCAGGGCCAGGTTGGACACTGGGGCTTGGAGCAGCCTGGGCTGGTGGAAGGTGTCCCTGCCCATGGAAGAGAGTGAGAACCAGATAATCCTTAAGATCCCTTCCCACTTAAGCAATATGATATGAATCATCCCAGGATGATTCTGGGGCCAGATGATTCCTGCAAATACAATCCCTGTGGATCTACTTGCATGTGATGAAGAGCTGCTGGTTGTCCCAATATCCATAATCCTGCAGAACCACCACCACCCTGTGTTCCTCTCCTGGCTCATCCCCAGAGGAGGCAGTTACAGCCTGGCACACATGAGGTTAAGCACGAAGACATTCAGTGAATGCCACCAGCAAGAGATGGCACCAGGGGACACTGCAGCTGTCACCTCAGAGCAGCCACATCCGCAGGAGCCAGGCTTCTTCATCCAACTCCAGCCCTCTCTGACCTCCTTGCTGAATGCCTGTGGATGTGCACAACCACTGTGGAGAGGGTCCCAGACTCAGGAGTTGTCTAATTTTGTGTGAAAGACCAAGAACAAAACAGAAAAGCTGCAGAAGGATCGAATTGCAAAAGCCATCCCCCCTGCCCAGCCCGGGCAGGCTGTGATTACAGACAATACCTTCCGGATTTCCAAGAGGGAAGTGATATATCCTTCCCAGGGCAGGCCCAGGACAGCTGTCATGCTTTGTGGCTGCCCTGGGTATGCAATGATGTCATTTCAGAGAAGGAATCAAAGATTGGCTTCAGTTTGAGGAGGTTTAGTTGTTTTGGTGCTTTTTAAACTTTGCCTTCATTTCATTTCCTTTTTTTTTTTTTTTTTTTTGCCTTAAAATTTCACCCAGAGATGTTTCCAAACCCAAGAGCCTTCCCTCCCTGCTCGCTCTTTCCCTGCTGTCCCGTGCTGGCGCCGGGCACTGGATCCTTACTGGGAAATGGGAAGGTCACACGGTTTACTGGTTTTCTGTCAGCCACAGAGACCTCCTTGGCCACGGCGTGAATCATCCTGGAGAGAGGCTCATTTTCTGCACCACCTCCCGAAATGTCACAGAAAAATAAACCCCACTGTGTGACTGCAATGAGGCATATTCTGGGCCTGTTTATTTTGTAGGCAAAAAGCCACTACCAGCAAGCAGAGTCAGCTGTAGGTTCCAAAAAAATCTCCTTTACCAAGGATATTGTATGTGGAGGAGAACTGCCAAATTCTCCAGGCTGGAATGTCTGTTTGCCAAGGAACAGGCCCTCCTGGCACACCCTGAGCAACCCAGAATCAGATGGGCAACCAAATGAGTGATCCAGAGAGCCAGAATGTCACCACTGCAAGGGGGAAAATCAGATAAAACACCAGTCCTGAACATCTGTCCCACTCCCAAAACTCATGAATCTTCTCCTGAAGAGGGAACCAGTCTTGGCCTGGTGCCCAAATCCATCCTGGCTTATCACTCAGCCGAGCCGGCCCATCAACACCGGGAGTTCCCAGCTCTGAGGATGGGCTGCAGGAAGCCAAAAGCTGTCACCTCTTTCCTCTGCCTCATTAGATCCTGCCTTTCACAGGATGCTGGAATCACGGTCCGTGTGTTCACAGGCAGATAAATCGCCCCAGACCACCAAATCATGGGAATTCGAACACACGGGCCTATCTGTGGGCCTGGTGTTTTCACACTCCCACTAAAACTTTATGAGGCGGGAAGCGCAATATTTAAGGGAAAGTTTTACAAAAAGCACCAACTGACTTTTTAAAAGGGCTCTCGGGTGCAAGTCTGTCATCATCATTGGGGTTTGCTGAGCCTCAGCATCAGGGTTTTAATCCTGGGAAGAGCTTTTGGGGACAGCAGGGCTGCTGTGAAAGGAAGGATTTCCCATCTGACCTGTGGGGCTGGAGGACTTTGATGAAAAAAGATTTCTGTATCTCTGCTTTATATGTATTATCTGTATTTTTGCTTTGATGAACACATTTCTGTATTTTGGGGCCCAGCTTGTTAAAATTTAGCCACCGAAGCCCACCTGCAGCTTTCAAACTGGAATATCCAAAACCATGAACCCCCTTGAGAAGTTTTATTTAAGTTTTGTAGGAACTCACAAGGCTGAGAAGGTTTGTTTAGGTGGATTCAGCTTCAGCAGCTGATGAAGAATTTGACCCCAAATTACACGATGTAATCACACCAAGTTTGAACAAAGCATCTAGACCAGAGTCATATTTCTGGCAGTGGAAACGTATAAGAAAAATACACTTAAAAATATATAAATAGAGTGAAAATGTGTAAGGCAACCTCTAAACTCTCTCACAGCCTCCAAAGCTATTCCTTGCAGTAGGTGATTATGTGCATTTGTGAACTTTTTAACCTTCTGCTGGCCTGATCTTGGCAGAGCTGAGGTTCCTTGCTGTCCATGACTCCAGCATTCCCATGCTGTCCCTCTGGCTATCGGGAGCAGGGATCTCCTCTGGGGTCTCTCCCCTCTCCATGAGATCATTGACACATTTGCACTTCTGTTCCCAGATTACTTCAACACGGGCCTACCTTAATCGGCAGAGTGTCGATTCCCACACTTGGGAATGACAATTGCAGTGGTAATTTTAAAGGTATTTTTCATCTGCCAGGAGCCAAGACCTTTTTAAAGCAGCGACATCAAGGGAATATTTGTTTTAAAAATTTGAGCAGGAGGGGATGGCTATTTGTACACTTTATGTTTCCTTTTAACTTCAGCTCCTTTTTTTTTTTTTTTGCCCTTGCAGGCAGAGTTTTCTGTGTAAGCAGCTGCTGTGTGACTCCTTTTCCTCTTCCCTGGGCACCCTATAGACCAAGAAGCCACAATTGGGAATGCATTCAGAGACCATTAGTACAGGAAGTCGGGTCAAATCCAAAGAAACCATGGAGCAGTAAGTTGGAAAACACGGGATGAATGGCCTTTTCATACGGCCGCTTTCAGGTGGAGTTTGTTTTTGGATTAAAGGAGTTTATTCAGGTAGTCACAAATATCCCGGCTCTCTGAACTGGCTGGAATGTGGAAACCTCCAAGTCATAATCAATTGCTGTAAAAGGGATTGGCGTGTTCTAACTAGGGAATAGAGGGATGAAAGAGCCCTAATTAGGTGACACACCTTCAAAACGGGATGAAAGGCCCAAAACATCCTCAAAGACGCGAGCAAATATGAAAATCTCCAATCACCTCTTTCTTTATTGGCAGTCGCCACGTTCCAAAAATGTTGGTTTCAGATGTTTTTTGCGTGTACCGAAATCCCACATCATTTTTTCCCACCCTACTTTGCCTGCTTGCCTGGGGAGTTAAAAAATAAAAGGCCCAGCACGAGTGAAATGTGACAGAGCCTCGTTCTGTTCCCTCACAGGGGCTGCATGAACTGGGATTGCTGTGTCCTGGTTGATATAAAAATGCTCAGAGGGGAAGTTTGGATGGTCGAGGTGTGATGCCATGGAAAATACTGTCTTTGGCAAGGCCGTGCTCAGAGATACATCCACAATTTTTCCTTTTGGGCACACGAAAAAGGGAAGCTGCTGACCCGAGTTCAGCGAAATCAGGATTAGAAATCAAAGCAGAAAGAAACTGGAGTGGTGATCACCACAGGCATCAAATATGGACAGGAAACATCCTTGGGAGAGGAGAAAATGCAGTATTTTTTTTTTTTTTTCCTGCTAGAAGAGTAGGGAATGTGTCCTTTCTTCCCACATGAACTTCCAGGAATGGCACCTTTTAGCGACCTGCAGGTGATGGCCTTGATCTGGCTCAACAAAGACATCAATATTTCCAGCACAAACCACCTTTGGCTGTTTTCAGGGCTAAGCCTTTGCCAAGCACTCTGGAGATGCAATTTGCAACAGAGGTGTTAATAATTGTCTTTGCAAAACAGCTGAAAACGTGGATTTAGAGCCCACTTCCATGGCTGGGAGCTAAACACTGAGTTGGGGCTTTCTGCACTTGTCAGGCTCAGCTTATTCCAAGCCTTGTCTGCTTTGTGCTGTTGTCAGTTGAAGATTATTGTTTCCCAGCTCGGTGTTAAAAGAAGTGGAAGGTTGCTGGGAACTGGCAAGGTCTCTGGAAATAAGTGAAACCTTCTCCCCTTCTCATCCTCGGCACATAAACACCCCTTATAAACAGCAAACATACCAGAGGAAAATCCACATTTTATACATCCTGAAGCACTTGAACCTCTGAGGGCTCTGCATTTAGAGAAACAGTCAGTATGGCTTCAGACATCTTTCAAAATAAAACCTACTCCCACTCCTATTACATAGTGGCAAATATTTGGTACTTACTAATAGTGTCCAAATTACCTTTTTTTTTTTTTTTTCCCCCACATGGCACACACCTCATTCTTCCAAACCTCACAGAGTGTCCTTTTCCCCTCCCACAGGTGCACAGACATGGAGGGACCAGAGGATTCAAGCACAGCCTTGGAATCTGCTTTGAATCTGGACTGCTGCTGGCAGGAAAGCAATATTTGAAAGGATATTATTGCTGAATTTATTACAACAGGGTAGGATGTGTGCGTTTTTATGCAGGGTTTTTGCTCTGACCAAGATGCTGACCCAAATTCCATTTTGGTTCTCGTATCAACAATTGTTGGGTGCAGCCAGCCAACATTTTTTGATGGAGCAATTTTCTACCCGCACTGGAATGCTGTCTAAATTATATATGAAATGCAGGAATTTGGGATAAATTTACAACTCCCCAAAAGGTGAGATATCGGATTTTGGCTTTCCCACTTCTTTTTAATAATGGCAAAGTCATTTTAATTTAGTGCCACAGAGACATTTAATTTTGATTTGCTTCCTTTGACTCATTTGGGTCAAGCAGTCCATTTTATTTAATAGCATATTATTTTTACATTATGTTACATGTTCCCAGGGCCAACACTGGCACGCAGGGTGGAAACTTGTCCCTTCCACTTCTTTGCATCCTTTGGTGGTTTCCATTAGCTCCACACTGCTGAAAACAGCTCTGCTGCTTCCTTTGCTTGGGCTTTTGAAAAGATTTCTCTTGGAGATGCTCTGCTGCACTTTTCCAAGGTTCAGCTGTGGGTGGTTGTGTCCAGCTTGGCAGAAATCGAGTGCTGGTTCCTGAGCCGGGTGTTTAAATCTCCACAAAGACGCTCCATGTTCTCCCTCCTGGATTCACGGCTGGAGCTGAGCTGACCACGGACCCTTTGGAAAGATTTTTTCCCCCCACACTGGCTCAAATCCCCTCGTGGTGTAAGGCCCTGTTTCCAGCTCCTGCAGTGTGTAAGATTTACCAGCACACTTCAGTGCTCTGTTGTGCACCATGAATGCCCCCAAAATACTCACAATATCCAGAAAAAAAGCTGGAAGAGGAAGAAATCTCAAATCTCTTTGCTGGTGATGAAATCTTTCCATACTCTGCCCTGACCTCCTTGCAGTCTTTTCCTCCTTTTATTTTATTTTTTTTTTTCCTCTTGGAAAGCATCTCCTTTTCTGCCTGAGCTCCCAGTGCCTCACCAGCCCTCACAGCCCCAGATTTTAACTGCTGAGAGAATGGCTGTGTTGAAAAGTCTGAGCTTTATCCTGAGGCTGCCCCTCTCTGGTTCTCATGTGTTGCTAAGTTTAGGAAGTGCCACGCTCAGCCTTTCCAGCCCTGCTGTCACCTCCTCCTCGGGTCACTCGGCCAATCCTGCTCTGCCCAGGGAGGTGCGTGGTGGCATTTCCTGCTGCACAGGAAACTCTTCTTATTCCTGAAGCTCTTTGCCTCTCCCAGGAGCTCCAGTTTTGGGGGCTGTTGCCTCATTCTGGGGGATTTTCATTCTATAATGTTCTATAAATGGCCAGGTTGTACAAAGGACTTATTCAAGATAACAAACTGTGCTTAAATAGAAGCTTTGGTTTGGTTAGGGAATACGTGATGAAAAACAAAGACGTGCATTTTGTCTGAAAAGGAAATAAAAATAAATTCATGCCCTGGCTGACTGTGTGTTGAGATCACTTAAATGCTGCTGGGTTTTGCACACTGATGGTGGCTGTATGAACCCTTAAAAGCAAAAGTTGAGACCCTGCTCTTTTTGAGAGGAATTGGCAACAAAGACAATTTACTTGCTTCAAGAAAAAACCAAACAGAAAACAAAATAAAACAAAACAAAACAACAAAAAAAAAAAAAAAAAAAGAAGGGCAGATCGTTTTTCATCTGCTCATGGTGCCCACAGAGGAGTTTGCACAGGTTAAAAAAAAAAGCTGGTGGGTCAGAACTCTGGAGATTTTGGAAGCTGCACTGAGACAGCTCTGTGTAAGGATAATATGTGCTGCTCTGAATTCCTCAGTATTCCTCATGCTTCCCATGGGCTCTGGAAAATCCATGGGGCTGTCATCCATGGGGCTGTCACTCGAGCACCTCATTTCTCTGCAGCAAAAATCACTTTGAGAACAGAAATCCAATTTGTTAAGTTGCTGTTCCTAGAGAGTTTCTTGAGCTGTGTGGAATTAGTAATAGACCCTTTCTGACAGCTCTTCCAACATTCATTCTTTGAGAGCAGGCTTTACTGAGCAAGGAACATTGCTATTATTCAATGAATTGATGTCATAAATGTGGAAAACACTACTCGAAGAGGATATTTCAAGTCCACTGAAATACTTCATGGTAAAAGAGCTGACCTGAGTGGAAGTCCCTTTTAATAGAGACCTTCCCCTATCCCTGGACGCTCCAAGCCACGTCCAGCCTGGCCTTGGGCACTTCCAGGGATCCAGGAGTAGACTCAGCTTCTCTGGGCACCCTGTGCCAGGGCCTCAGCACCCTCAGAGTGCTTGGGGTGCAAAGTTTGCACATTTATGGGCATCTCAGACATCTTAAAAAAAAAAAATCTTGTGCAGGTGGAGGGTGGAAGGAGGAGGCAGCTGGGCTAAGGCAGCTTTACCCCCCTGCTCCAGACCAGCAAATGGTGCACGAGCTCCTTGCGTGGTGGGAGCCGTGTCCTCCCCTGCTCCAGACATGGAATGTGCAGCCCAGTTGGAGCAAATGGATGTGTAAACACAGCAGGAGACATCTGTAATGTGAAAATGGGGAGTTGGGTACCTACAGGGCCATTGTGCATTCAATGCACTGTGCTGGCTGGGCAGCCTGAATAATTGCACACATTGATATGGGGAACCAGCTACGCAGGCAGGGGTTTGCTTTTAATGCAGACCAACGGCTTCCTGTTTTGGAAATCTTGCCTCTTCAGTGCACAAATGCATAGTTTTGTATGTGCATAATTTGTGGCTGTAATTTTAGAGGCTCATTAAATAACTTGGCTGTGGAAATCAAATTGCCTTTCATCAAAATCCAGCGAGAGCTGGACCAGTTCTGTCCATCACAGCAGCCCTTCTGGTCTTCGTTACATGGCTGAAAAGCACAAATGCAAATGTGGCTGTGGATCTGTAGCACAGGAGGGAGGGAAAGGGAGCTTGGAAGAGGGAATGGTGCTGGCAGCAGGTTTCCAAGAGCGAGCTGGTCCTCTGAGGAGAAATGAGAGCTGCTCTGTTTTGCTGCCCGGGCAAGAAAGCAAAGTCCTGAGTGACGGGTTGGAGCGGGGCTGCCCAGGACCCTGTGACATGTCTAGGGGCTCCATGGTGCCCTGCACTGCTCAGGGGACCTTCTGCCATCTCTGCCCAGCAAATCCAGGCCTGGCAGCTGAGCACTGAAACCCTGCAGGAACCTTCAGCCCAACACTGGCACCTGAGCACCCAAACCCTGCAGGAACCTTCAGCCAAACACTGGAACCTGGGCACTGAAACCCTGCAGGAACCTTCAACCCAACTCTGGCACCTGGGCACCCAAACCCTGCAGGAACCTTCAACCCAACTCTGGCACCTGGGCACCCAAACCCTGCAGGAACCTTCAACCCAACACTGGCACCTGAGCACCCAAACCCTGCAGGAACCTTCAACCCAACACTGGCACCTGAGCACCCAAACCCTGCAGGAACCTTCAGTCCAACACTTTCATTTCTGGCCACCCTGAGTAACTGCAGTGAAGTTTCCTGGCAGGAGGTCCTGGGCTTGATGCCATTTCTGGGGTTGGTCCCCTCATGTTGGAGAACACTGTAAAATGACTCATCAGCTCATAAAGTTCAGATTTATTATCAGTGTTACATGGTAGGAATGAGAATGAGAAGTGAGTGCAGGTGAAGATGGGGAGAGGCAGAAGCTCTTTGATGTTCTACAACATTGTCCAAAGTCAAGCAGAGATTTCTTTTAGAATTTTATTTTAATCTTTATATAAAAGTATTATCCCATTGCTCCTTTTTGGTGGGATTGACAGTGAAATGAAGGCAACTATGACACAAGAAGGGAAACCTGCTCTCTGCCTCAGCAGTGCTGCTTGGTTTGTGTCCTGTGCTCTTGCAGCTTATCAAAAACTCGGGCGTTTTCTGGGACTTCATCTTTGTTCTGCACAGCAGCAACACAACCTCCTTCCCTCTCCCACCCTCCCTTCTGCAATGGTATTTATTTGCAGGAAAGTGGATTGGAAAGAAGGAAAAACAAGATGCAATCTCAAAAGGTCCAACGTCTAAAAGAAAAGTTTCAGAAAGGGAGACAAATAAAGAGATAAGACAGATGCTGTTTCCTCTGGAAGGGGAGACGTCTCTTTGGCAGCTGATGAAGAAGAGGTGGGATTCCCCCTTCCTCTGATCCCTTCCATTTGGGGTTTCAGGTGTCTCCTTCAGAAACCCAGAGGTCAGGCAGGGGACAGCACGCTCACCAGAAGGGCCGTGGGGCTGCCAACGTGTCAGCGATTCAAAGACCACTGACAGAGATAAGAATGCAGCCGAGGTGTGACTGCGGTGTCATCTCGGAGCCGCCGCAGCTCAGATCCACTTCAAAGGCAGGCGGGAGCAGCGGCTGCTCCCAGAGCAGGAGCCAAAGAGGGAGGCTGAAAGCTCGATTATGAGTTCTCGTATTCCCCCCTGGATGTGTGAAAATGGGCAGCAGGGACCCTCACACCGCAAGGTGAGTGGGGATGGTTTAAAGGGATGCTTTTCCTCCTGCTCCACTGGGAGAGCTCCTTTATAAAGCCAGCAAGATGTCCCACCTGCCAAGGCTGCTCCAGCTGCACCAGCCCCACGTGAAAGGGTGAAATGCAGCAAGGGAGGCTGTCCAGAGATATCCAAGATGGGAAGGAGCTCACAGGGTGCCTTGTCCAGTTGATATCCATTGATCTGAGGAGAATAGCTCCATGTTTCCCTGGTGAAACATTGCAGCTGGTGCCATTAGAGAGCTGCAGGACATGAGAACTTGTTCACTGTGGTGAAGTCACCAGCTTTCAAACCAGAGGAGCAATAACTCCTGTTAGCACATACCCAAACTCTCTTCATTTCTTCCTGTTTTGGTTTTTCTTTCCCCTCAGTTTGGTTTTTTTTTTTTTTTTGTTTTGCTTTGTGCGTGCCAAGTACATCCCTCAGCATCTCCATGCTAGCCCCTGGACTTTTCCAAACAGCAAAGGAAACAGAAGTGGCTCCAAGCTTTTATCTGTGCTTTCAAAAGAATGCAAATCAGGAAACTCAACCTCAAAAGCTCGGGCTGGAAAGAGCATCCTCCCCTCTGCAAAACATTTCACCTTTAATATATTCGAACCAGCCTATGAGACCATTTCTCCTGCCAAGACAACTTTTCTTCATTAACTGTTGTGTTCCAGGAACCTCTTGGCTTATTCTGAACTTTTCAGCACTGAAGCAGAACACGAATGTCCAGCTCACATAGACGAGAAATTAAATCACATTTCAATACCTTGGCAGATGCTAAATGCTGATAAGGAGGCAAATCCCCTGAAGGAAACACCACTGCACCAGGGACTTTTGAAAGCAACCTGCAAAGGGAAAATCCTCCTGAGGGTTGAGTTTACACCTGTCCCTGCCATCCCGGGGCTCCCATGGGATTGTGGTGCCATATTAATGCTGAGCACCATGGATTTTAACTCACACTGCTTCCCGTGGTTGCAAAGTGAGGATGTGATTGACAGCCCAAGAGATGTTCAGCTGTGAGCATAAATCTAGATGTGATTGCTGCTCACAGCCCTAGGTCCACCTCATGAGAGGGAGTGAGGTTGTACTTGGATTTCTCATCAGCTCCTGTTCACCTGGGCTGAGAAAATGGACAGGAAACTCTTCTACCCTACTAATAATGATTTATTCCCATTGACACTCAGATGTTGGATGATGCCCTCTCTGTTGTAGCATGAGGGGCGACTCATGGGAGGAAAGGGACTGAAAAAACAGTCCTTAAAACCTGATTTCTACCTCTGAGACACCTCCATGGGTTGCCTACATGTCCATGCAGGTTTTTAGTAGATGTCTTTGACCAGCCAGTCCTAAAAATTTTGAGCAAAGCATCTCCGCACCTAAATTTTCCCCCATGTAAAAATGGGGCAAGAAGCAGAAATCCTTGAGGGGCAGGTGCCTTGGAAATGCCTCTGCTGAAGGGCTGGGTTTGTGCCAGTGGCTGAAGTGTCCCTGCTGTGGAAGAGGGAGACTTTAAACCGGGGCAGGGCAGGAAGCTGTGGGAAGCCTGAGTTTAATCTGCTCCGTGTGTGAGTCAGAGCCCTAAATCTTCACATCTCCCGAGGCTTTTGTGCTGCTGCCACGTTGGCTATGAGCAGCCAGATCTCTGCTTTGCCCAACTCCATCTGTGTCAAGGCCAGTTTGGGGCTTTTTCACATGTACTAATGGGATAAAAGTGGTTGGGGTTGATCCATCCTTTCCCAGAGAGGTTCAAGGGCTGCCTCGATCTCTGTTTCCATCTAGACAGGTCTTGTCAAGGAAAAGGCAAAGAGAGAGTTTGTTTAAAGTGGAGTAACACATAAACAAAGTCCGTGGAAGTGAAGGAATCAAAATGCCAGCAGCCAGCGAGAAGCCTTCGCCTTCGTCTCCTTTCCTAATCGAATTTTACAGCTGCAAAAATGTGGTGGAAATGGGAACCTGGCAAGAAGCTCAGGCTGAGTCCCTCAGACAGGGAGCTGAGAATGTCTGCCTCGATTAGGGCTCTGTAAATCTCAGCGTGTCTCTCCTCATTCCCCCAACAGGAGAGCGCTGAGTTGTGCAAGCAGGATGCCCTGCCTGACACAGGCACAGCAGCCCGAGCTCCAGCCCTAACCTGGCTATCTGCCTTGCTTTCTGGGCTAGTTAAATACAGATCAGCCAGCCTGACCAAACAGGCAACACTCCTGGGGGAAAGCAACCTGGGCTCGAAGCAGTGCTGGCTTCCAGCTGGGCTTTGCACCCTCTTTCTTCCTGATCTCGTGCAATTTGTTAATTTGATGTCGTTTACTTCACCGATTTTTGCCGCATTTACCTGGGCATGGTTTATTTCTGAGGGGTGTTGCTGAGTTGGTG
The DNA here is from genome assembly GCF_024509145.1 of Vidua macroura. NCBI lineage: Eukaryota > Metazoa > Chordata > Aves > Passeriformes > Viduidae > Vidua > Vidua macroura. The sequence goes on along the minus strand of NC_071581.1, from coordinate 20,349,595 downwards.
CCACTCTTTTTCTCTGCAGATTTGTTCTGCCTAAATAAAGCTTTTAAAGGGGATAAAAGGTGGACGTAAGTCTGTGTAAGAAGCAAAAAAACTCTTTTCAGCCTCTATTATGGCCCTGATCCCAATTAAATGTTATCAGGGACTGGACATGGCACTCAGTTGACAAAAAAGTAAAAAAAAGTAAAAGTAAAAAAGTAAAACAAAAAGTAAAAGTAAAAAAGTAAAAAAAAAAAAAGTAAAAAAGTAAAAAAAGTACCCTTACAAATAAAACTAAATACTTTATAAAAAAATCTATAAAATACATTATAGTAAGACCCACAAAAAATAATTTTAAATAATTAACTTTAAAACATTTAGAGCGTAATATACCAAAAGCTAATAAACCAAAAAAACACTTATAGTATATTATAATTTAAAAAATAATTAGCATCTAATTATAATAACAAATTACAGCATCTATATTATCTCACTCTTCACATAAAACTAAATATAAAATAAAAGTTTATAAAAAAACCTCTCAATTACCCCATCTGTAAATAAAATAAAAAAAAACAACCTTAATCCAACAATCAAAGGTTGGGCCATTTTAAGGGCTTCCCATGGGCAAAGAGGCATCGTGACAGCCCTGGGTGCTGAGTCCTCAGTGCCACCCAAATGTCCTGGGCTGCCCTGCTGGCTCAGCTGTCATAGAATTATAAAATTATGAAGGTTGGAAAAGATCTCCAAGGTCATCAAGTCCAAATTTCACCCAATGGTCTGGGAGCTCAGCTCTTCCTGGGTGTTTTATGGCTCTCTGTTAAAAGTTTCCCGTTGACCCTGAATCCCAGCCCTGCAAATCCTCCTTGCCATGAGGATCTCACCTTAGTCTTCTCCTCAGATGGATGTTAAAAGTGATTTACTCTGAAATAGAGCTGCCTGCAGCTGGATGGAAATTAATTTAACAACAGGAAATCTTCCTAAAGTACCGATGCCTGACTGGTCAGCTTTTGGATTCTTTTGGATATGTTTCATATTGCTCATATTCCCTGATTTATAGGGACATCCTGATGGATATGGTGTGGAAGGGGCGTTGTTGAGATGACAGATATGAAATAATTCATGTAGCTGTGATTAGTGACAAGAGAGGGAGAATTGCAAAAGGAAGCTCTGTCAGTTCAGTGTCCTGTGCATCCTCTCCTTCCCTCCTCTCCCTCCCCACATCCCCACACATATTCCTTACGCAGAGCCTGTGCCAGCAGAGGCTACAACCATCACTTGTATTTGATCCTATGGTAACTTCTGGTAATTGTTGCTACTTTTTTTAAATTATCAAAGCAAACAGTGAAAATCAGAGGGTTTGGCAGGGGACAGAGAAACCACATCTCTCCCTTCTCTTAGCTACATGTCATAACAAAACCCTGGGCCAGAGAATTAAGAAATTTTCTAAAAGTGTCCCCATGATAGTTGCCAGGGTATCTGTCTGTCTGAGCATACACATGAGCATATCTGCAAAAATTGTTTAATGCTTTATTTTAAAATAAACTGGTTCCTTTCTTCATAATCTGAAGCATCGCCAATGGACGCTAAGGAAAACAAGATTTGCTTTTCCTTGGGAGATGAAAAACCACTGTAAATGTGCACAGAGATAAAAAAAAAGAGGATCTTGTCCCTTTGGAATGTGTTTTGAGGGACATTTGGGTGGGTTTAGCAGGCTGCAGACGGTCATACAAAGGGTTAAAATATTAAAATATTAAATACTATAATATTAAGATATTACTATCAGCCACCCTCTGAGCCACACTCACCTGTGGGGCACTGCAAGCAAGGCTGGTTGTGCTGCCAAGAAAAGAGTTTAACCTAAGTCAGGGCAGCTCAGGACCAGGAGAGAAGCTTGTGAAATGAACTATTTCACTTTTCCAAGTGCTGCAATTATTTAATTTTATTTTTCTTCAGCATTTCTGCAGATGCACTGGTGTTTCCATCAGTGGGACGACTCCCCTCACTTCAGCAGGTTTCCCCACGATCCTTAACCCCACAGAAAATCCTGTTACATATCACACACGTTATCTTTAAAAAATCCACTTCAAATTCTTGGGCAGTGTGAGAAAACCGGAGGATTAATTACAAAAAAAAAAATCACATTATACCATATAATTCACAGAGTTGCAACGAAATCTCCCTAAATATCATCCTTCAGAGCGAGCTCGGTGTGTCATAACACGGCTGCCTCTCCAACAGCCAGCTAATATCATCTCTTAGGAATTTATTATGAGTGTTCTATGCCCTGTAACTTTTTTATGTCAGGTTGTTAATCGCAGCAAGCAGGATGTGTTGAACGCACGTTTGGGTAGGAAAGATTAATTCCACCCTGGCATTTGCCCCTCAAAGCTTTGGGGGGGGCACAAAGGAATATCCTTACCCAATGCCATCAGTGCTGCTGGTTTAGTGCATCCAAAGGGATGCAGGAAATAAGGGAATTTTAAACGAATTTTTAAAGGAACTTTATGACTGTTTTGCAGTCATAAAGTTGTTTTTGGGAATAGCCACGCACAGCCCCCACGCTGTATTTTTCAGTGCCCAGCACACATCTCCCTCTGATCCATCTTTCCGTCTGTCTGCTCAGTTTAATTGCTCCGCCGTGGGTTTTAGACTGTTTCTCACTGTATTATTTTAATGATCCTTTGACTGAGTCAGACTGGAAGAATCCCATAAACTTCAGTGACACTGGGGGTGATGTGGACGGGCACAAATCAGGCTGCAGCCTCGCTCACAATTCTTCCCGGGACTCCCAGGGGAAGACAAACAGCTTCAAGATTTGACCTAAAAAATTTGGCCGTGGCTTGAGCTGAGCCCTACAAAGAAGCACCACAGATAGGTCTCTGTGGTCCAGCTGATAGAAGGTTTCCAACAGCTTTTCTAGCTTGACCATGACCATTTTTGCTTGAAAAGCATAAAACATCTCTGGCAGCATTGGTACCAGGCAGCTCTGTGGAATGAGCACTGGAGGTGGCAGTGACAGTGAAGGACAGCCAGTTCCAACATGTTTTCCATCAGTTTGCCTGTCCAGACAGGGACAGAAATTCACTGAGCCAACCCAGAAATCAGCAAGGCAGGGAAGGAAAGAAAAGCAGTTTCACCTGCTGCTGTCTTCAGGCAAAAGCTGCTGACAGAGCAGCGTGTGGCACACGGGCACAGGCAGGTGAGGGCACAGCTGGAGCTGAGGACAGGTGTTTTTGGGATGCTCCTGGCCAGCTGTGGGGTTGCATCAGCTCTGTGAGCATTAATGCAATAGCTGGGTGACTCCAGAGATGCATTCCTTGCAAGCAGCATCGTGTCAGCAGCACCAGCTGTGGTGCCCAGCACGGCTTCACTGCACAGATTTATCTATGGCTTGGAAGCAGCAACTCTGTCACCTTTGGTGCTAATTATTTGCTCCTCCAAATAACTGGAGATGCCTGTGAAGTGTGGAGTGCTGAGTTTGCGCAGGTGATGGCGCAGGAGGGACCTTGAGTGGTGCTGGTGGTGCCAGGAGATGTGGGAGAAGGGGTGGCAGCCCCTGCCAGAGCGGGGTTCTGTTCTGTCTGCGTGTCACGGGGGAAAAGAGGGGACACTGCAACTGTGGCCTGTGGCTCTGGCTTGTGCAAGGCTCAGCCTGGCTCGTTGTTCTGGGCAGGACCACCACAGAATCACAGAATCACAGAATCACAGAATCACAGAATCACGGAATCACGGAATCACAGAATCACAGAATAATGAGGTTGGAAGAGACCTCTAAGATCATCCAGTCCAACCCATGCCCCAACACCTCAACTCGACTGTAGCACCAAGTGCCACGTCCAGTGTTTTTTTAAACACACCCAGAGATGGTGATTCCACCACCTCCCTGGGAAGACAATTCCAGTACTTTATTATTCTTTCAGTGAATTTTTTTTTCCTAATATCCAACCTGTACCTTCCCTGATGTAGCTTGAGGCTGTGTCCTCTTGTTCTGTCACCAGATGAGCTGAGATGTGGAGAGTGACACCAGCTTTGGGATTTCTGCTGGGGTTTCAGTGCTGGGTTCGTGCAGACAAATCCCTGCACTTGTGGCACATAACTCTGGGCACACACACTCCTGCTGGGCTGATGGAATCGTGGGACCACTGAGGTTGCAAAAGAGCTCTGAGATCATCAAGTCCAACCTTTGAACAATCCCCACCTTATCAGCTGGAGCAGAGCACATCCAGAGCCACATCCAGTGGTTTCTTCAACGCTTCCAGGGATGGTGACTCCACCACATCCCTGGGCAGCCGTTCCTGTTCTTGACATTTTACTGGATTAGGCAGAGTCTGGGGAGGGGTTTTGTGGCACCTGGCTGAGGGCTGAGGCCCCCCAATATCTGCAGAGATATTGAGCAAGGATTAAAACCATCCTGGTGGAGTTTACTGCTCATTCCAGTCAAACATGAGGGAGGGAGGAGAGGGTCCAGCGATGCTGCACACCCTGGTGGAAGTTTGCCAGCTCCTTTAGGGCTGGTGGGCCTGGTTTATTCTGACACACTTGAAATCTGAATCATGGTTATTATTTATGCATTGGTATTAGCAGCAATTTTGCCTTTTTTTTTTTTTCCCTCTCCTGAAATTCATCCTAAAGAACAGAAAGAGAAAGATATAAGTAACACATTTTCAAATGTTCTTTCCTAGTGAATTACTTGGCCTGACATTGGAAATGAATTATTTTCCATTGTACCAGTGACCCCTGTTGTGTGTTCTATTAACACCACATGTTAAACTTTTATATTTTTAGTAAACCATGACCTTGTACATTCTCTGTCATTTCCCACTGGCATAAGTACAACACATGTGGTATGAAAGTTAACGGTTTTCATTTGTATACAGAGCTTTTCTATCTCAGCCTTGTATGAAAACACACAGGTCATGGTAATCAGGGCATCCCAGGATTTCACCAGCTACAAACAGTCACAACAAAGTGGATGTGTTTTCCAAAAAAACATATTTTTGGCATCCTGCTTTCTTCTGTGTTGTGCAAATCCAGATGAAAATGGGATCTTGAAAGGCTGTGTTAAATTTTTTGATCGTGCTAATCCAAACAACTGTCTCCAACACATGCACGAGCAGGAGGAAGTCTATAAAATGTCAGGTTTGGTCTAAATATCTGCAGAACAAATGTGGCTCAGGAACATGACCAAGTGTGCAGGACTCTCCAGATAAAAGATGATGTCACAGAGGTTCGGTATTTAATTTCATCAAATGGTAACATTGCCCTAGACATCTAAAAAATTATGGATGATTTATGGATAGAGCCCAGGCTATGGAAGAGAGAATAATTCCTTCCAGTTGCCAAAATATTTCTTTTTATTTTTCCCCCCTCTTTTTCTTTTTATCTTTTTTTTTTTTTTTTTTTTTGTAGCCTGGGCTTTTTAGATGTGAGGTTTAGGTGCACTGGGGTGTGCTCTCAGCTCACGCCTGCTCACCCAGAGAAATGTGCCTACATGTGGAAACACTGACTTGTGTGGTCATTTGGGTTCTTCCTTGAACCAGCCTGTCCTGTGGGCATTTCCAGCACTGATCCCTCTCTTTTCCTGGGCTGATCCACAGGGGTTCCTAAAACATTTTGGCTGACAATAAGAACTCACATCTTGGCACAGCTGCCCAGGGCAGTGGTGGAGGGATTTAAAAGCCATGTGGATGTGGTGCTTGGGGACATGGGTGAGTGGTGGCCTTGCAGTGCTGGGTTAAGAGCTGGACTTGATGATCTAAGAGGGCTTTTACAGCCTTAAGGATTTTGTGATTTTGTGTTATAAAAAAAGGGCAAAGTTCGAAGTCAGGTTGAGGTTTCCTCAGCTGCTTTGCTGGACTCAAGGTCAAGACATGGAGCATCACCCAGCAAGGAGAACTTTGCATGATCAAAGGGCAGCAGTGAATGAAATGGGAAAAAAAAGAGCAAAAATGTGCAATTTCATGGAATCACAGGATGGTCTGGTTGGGAAGGGATCTTAAAGATTATCCAGTTCCACCCCCTGCCATGGCCAGAGACACCTCCCACCATCCCAGGCTGCTCCAAGCCCTGCCCAGCCTGGCCTTGGGCACTGCCAGGGATGCAGGGGCAGCCCCAGCTGCTCTGGGCACCCTGTGCCTCACCCCCCTGTCCTATTCACCTGTCACACCACAGCATTTGCTCCCCTTTCCCTGCTGAACCTCGGTGATTTCTCCCCCTGGAGATGTCATATCTCACATCAGGAGCTGCAACACCTTCCCAGTTAATTGTGGCAGTGCAGCCATGCTTGGAGCTGTGCTTTTCCAGGATTCCACCTGCTCTCTGCTTCCCTCTCTTTTCCAGCCATCACCTGCAGCCTGGCACCAGCTCTCAGCACTGGCAGTGCTCTGGGTCATTGCTGGGGACGGGGACAGTTGTCCCCTGCTGCCCAGGGCTCCAAGATGCTGTCTCAGACTTGCAGGCTGGCAGCTTCCAACATGACATAATCCTGTTTGTGATGTAACACCGCGTCTGCCAGGACAAACTTCCAGTGTTTGGCTCGGGACCAGCCAGGCTCGGATTCTTTTTATGACAAATAACTATTGTCTCAGCAATCCCATAAAGATTTCTTTTTGTCTCCTCCTGGTGCCGTGGCCATTGTGGCATGATGGGGGTGTTTCTAACAAAAAAAAAGCACAATCCCTGGTAGTATGACCTTAAAACAAATTGTGTTTGCACTCCTGCTCTGTGGTAAAGCTTTTTCCCCTTTGATTTGCCCTTTAGGATTTTATTCAGAGTGGGGTTTAATGTTCTCCCAGCACTCAAGTCAGAAAACAAGAATGGAGAGGAACAGGTAGGTGGGGGACAAATATATGAGGAAAAACCATGACTGCTCAAAGAGTTGCCCTGGTTTTGGGGTGTTTCCTCTCCAAATCTTTTGCTGGGTTCATATTTATGCTTCAGATTTGCCAAGAAAATCACTCCTGAGTTTTCTTTATTCCTGATTCTCTTGCAGCCTTAGAAAGTCCTGGAACAGGAGAACTTGATGCACCCATGGCAATGACCAATAAAATATATTTTTTTTTTTCAGGGATCCCAGTTATAAATATATAGAAGTTAATAAATAAAGGGATTTCAGCATCACTTCTGTGTAACAACAAACAAACCAACCCAGCTCCATTTATCCACCAGGCTTGAAAGAGTGACTTGTCAGAGATGGGGGAAATCTCCTGTCAGCAGAGATAATGAGAAGGATAGAAGGGAGAATACAGGCAGGAAGTGATGGAGGAATGAAGAGGAAACGTAACAGAGAGGAAAAAAAAAAACCAAAAAACAACAAACCAAACAAAGATTACAGGAGAAAAACCCTTGCAAACAAAGCCAAGGAAGAAATAGGAGACAGAACTGTGGTTATGTATGAATGTAGGGGACTCACCCCTCCAAGGGGTATATTTGTGTTTGTAGGAGGAATGATAAAATTGTTAATTTCCAAATACATACTGCAGGTTGCCTGTGCTTGAAAATTGAAATTACTGAACAAAAATGAAAAAAGAAAAGAGAAAATTGGTGACAAAACAAAAGACATGGGTTGAGATGATAGGAAAGAACTGTTTATTAAAGGGAGCTGGTCTGTGGGACTACAGAAATCCCTGTCAGATGAGGGGCTGCCTGTACCTACAGCAGGTGTAGCAGGGCTTGGTATTCACATTTGAAAGTTCTCTGTGCTTGAGGATCTCTGGGAAAAGCAGAGGATGTGCAGGTCTCTTTGCTGGGTCTGTTGCAGCCTTTCTGAAAGTAATGTTGGAAGCAAATCCACGCCTTCCCTACACAAATCCCAAAGTGCATCCATCGGCGTTTCACCCTGGGGACTGATGGCAGTGCTGGGCTCTGCCAGGGCAGGATCCAGAGCTCACTACAGCTTCTTAATCAAGGGACTCCTTTGCTTGGGGCTTTTCCCAACCTGGGGGTGGCAGATCCCTCCCCAGAAGATCCCTGGAGCACTGGTGGGCTCTCTCCAAGGGCACCTCCCTGCCCTGAGTGACACAAACCACAGCAGGACTTGATGGATACCAGAGCAGCCAGGCAGGCAGACACTGGCTGGCTTTTCCACTGGAGCTCTCCCCCTGCTATTATTTATATTCCATTTCACTTGCTCACATGTAACTTAAAACCAGCCCAAAGCCAGCAGCCCCATCCAACCACGGGCCAATTAGGCTGGAGTAGCCCTCTCTCCCTTTCTTTCTCCCTCTCTCTCCCATGGTTTCTGCAGGCAGGAATAAGGCTGGCTATTGTTAGGCACTCCCAGTGGTGGCCCAGCAAAGCCTGGGTGCCAGTTCAGTGGCTCAATATGGGCCCTGTTTATTTTTTTCGCAGTGGCAATTTTCAAGGGGTTGTGGAAGAGTTGTTAAAATTAGCGTCAAGAATTTCAGCCACAGAAAAGGTCCTTTCACCTTATTCTTCAAAAAGCTTGTTGTTCCCCAGAGCAGCCGCCCCTTCCAACCAGCCTGAAAGCCTCAATTTCCATCTGGGAATAAAAAAAATCACCGTCTTCAGACCCTAAAATGAGGCTTGGACAGGTTTTGGTGGGATCAGGCTCATTTTTGTGGGTGTGGATGGCACCTGCCAGGAGGGAGAGCATCAAAATCCATCCCTTGGAAAGGCTGAGCAAACCCAACCGAGCTGGAGGGGGACTGGAGGGAATGGTGCTGCTCCAAGAGGATGCCAGGAGGACACAAATCTCCACCTCAGCATCAAAAGAAATAAACATCCCCATCAGGACTGATGGCTCTTGACATCCCAGGGTCTGGGCAGCATCAGGAGGGAGGAAGGTGATGCTTTCTGACAGCTCGGCGTGACATCTGGCCAGATCCCCTTCCCAGGAGTGGAAAGGAATAGGGATTCCCTAAATATTTGGCAGCAGTAAAATGGGATTCTTCAGAACTGCTCCAAGTCCTAGAGGCTCCCTGTCCTGCAGGCTCTGTACCAGGCTCTGAGGGAGTCCATGCTGTGGGCAGAGGGGTTTGAGTCGGGCTCTTTGCTCTGTTTTGGAAAATGGATGGCAGATAAGGAGTCTGGAGACACAAGGATTAGTTCGGTTCCTCCAAAGCTGCTTATTTAAATTCAGGCCAAGGTCTCTTGAGTCAGCAAAACTCAGCGGGAGCTCTCACAAAAATAGGGTCTCTTTTGAAAATTCGCATGCTTCCTGTTTGTGCAAGCGCCGTGAGAACTGCCTTTCCCATGGCACGGCTGGGCTGGAACCAGGAAATAGACGGGAATTTGGAAATAAGGAATAATTGCTAAAAAAAAAGAAAAAAAAAGAGAGAAAGATAATCATATTTCTTATTCCCTCTCAGGCTGAAAGAAAGCTTTGTGTAGTTTGGTATCCTGTTAGTGAACTGTCCTCAACCAGGTTTGGATTGGATGATCCATGTTGGGTTCAGTGATCCATGTGGGTCCCTTCCAAGTCAGGATATTCCATATCCTAGGGTGCATCAATCCAACACAGTCTGGTGTGAGCCAGTGCTGGAAATTGTCTTGTGTTAAAACACCAAACCTGTCCATGGATTTGGAACTCATGGGGGGAAAATCCTGCTGTGAGAGGGAATTCAATCCAAGATCATGGGGGGAAATCCTGCTGTGGGAGGGGATTCAAACCAAGATAGTGGATGGAAAATCCTGCAGTGGGAGGAGATTCAAACTGAGATCATGGGGAGAAAATCCTGCCGTGAGAGGAGATTCAAACTGAAATCATGGGGGGAAAATCCTGCTGTGAGAGGGGATTCAAACTGAAATCATGGGGGGAAAATCCTGCTGTGAGAGGGGATTCAAACTGAAATCATGGGGGGAAAATCCTGCTGTGAGAGGGGATTCAAACTGAGATCATGGGGGGAAAATCCTGCTGTGAGAGGGGATTCAAACTGAAATCATGGGGGGAAAATCCTGCTGTGGGAGGGGATTCAAACTGAGATCATGGGGGGAAAATCCTGCTGTGGGCGGGGATTCAAACCTGGAGATCATGGGGGGAAAATCCTGCTGTGAGAGGGAATTCAAACTGAGATCATGGGGAGAAAATCCTGCTGTGGTACAGGGTCTTTTAAGGCTAAACTATGCAATTAAGAAATGACACCTAAATTATTTTCACTTTTAACCCAATAACCAATCACTTGAAGTCTGCAATGTGGATTTTCTGCCCAATTACAAAACACCACCCAAACCCATGGAGAAGAAGGTGCAGAAGAACAACCGACCACCACCCTAGAACCTCCATCTATTCCCATATATATTGCTATATTCTAAACCCCCAAACTGTAATTTTTCCACCCTGTGATATCACACACTTCTACCCAACTCCACATCCACAATCCCAGTTCTATCATTCCATTTTTGAAGCCTTCTCCATGGCCTCAGGTCAAATGCAGTGCTCTCCTGGGAGTCGGAGTCTGTCAGCACAGAAAGTCTACAATTCTCAGCATCCAGAACTCCAACAATTTATAAGTTTTGGTCCATTTGCATATAGGAGTTAACTGCCCAATTAATAACTTCAAATGATGAAGTTTCATCCTCCTTGCTTGCTTGCCCGCCCTCCTCTTTTCACATTGTTTATGCTTTGGGCCTGAAGTTTGAAGAGATTGTCCTGGAGTCTCCAGCTAGAACAGGATTGTTTTGTCTCCACCACGAGTGAAAAGATCCCAGTAACACTTAATATAAAGCTAAACAGGACAGAAAAACTTAAAACCTAAGGAAAAACCTTAAACCCAAGGAAACTTCACTCTAAGGTATCACCAGGGCGGCTCTGCTGTGCTCAGTCCCTTCTGGGCTGAGTTTGGTTTATTTTATCCCTTCCTGGGACATCCCCATCCAACCAGAACCTGCCCGTGTGTCCCTTCCTGCTGGGATATCCACACCTGGGACACCTGAGTGGTGCTGGGGGATGCACACAGAGCTTCTTGGCTCTTCTGGAGCAGCAGCTGGTGGCCAGATGTTGTGTCCCACAGTGCTTCCAAAGCTCTGGGGACGGTTTAATTTTCTGCCACGGGTGTTTCTAGGACTTGTCCCCATCTTTCATGTCAGCTCTGAGCTTCTTTCCCTTTCTCATCTCCCTGTATCCTGGTTTGACCTGGCCTCAGTGATCCACCCACATGGCTCACACAGCTCTAACGACAAAGTTCTGCTTCTTCAACAGCAAAATTTGGGCTCCGTGAGCTGCAGCCACTGAATTTGTCTGTGCACAAGGGTTCTTGGGGCTTTTCCCTTGTTTGTATCCAAAATCCACTGTGAAGAAAATATTTTCAAGCTCTGTAATCCCCCTGGCACTGACATTTGTCCCTCTGCTTCCAGCAAAATACCCCATTCCCATCTTGATTTCCAGCCTGTGGAAAACCTTCCATCTAAGGACTCTCTGGGATTAGAAATCTCTAAAATGGGGATGAACTTTTCAAGCCTGTCTGCTTCATCAGGATTCAATCCTACTCCCATTTAATTCCCGGGGGGAGCTGGATTGGAGGGATAATTCACAGGAGTGCCTTTGGCAAAGACCAGCAGAGTCCAAAAAAATAAAGCTCAACCTAGAGAAATATACAGATGTGATGCACATAAAGTTATTTTTTCTTCCTCACCCACCAGTTGTGGTGTTATGTGGGCACCACACTTATGGAGATCTGCATCCAAGATGAACCACAGCAACAGATTTGAGGAAGGTTTGGAGAACTTGACCTTCAGGAGAGGTCTGAGCTTTGGGTGCTCCACTCCAGGACAGGAATTTTAGCCTGCCCAGTGAGCCTGGAGCCTTTTGGCTCCCAGATTCTCATTTCTCTCACCTACCTTGTGAGGGAATCTGAAGTTCCTCGCAAGGCAGATGCCCAAGACAGCTCAGATACCCTCAAACCTTTGGATTTCAGGTTTAAGGAAAGCAGAGAATGGGATGTGGAGCTGCAGGGGGCTCTGAGTGGGAAGGAAGAAGTGCCAGGGTCTGCTTGGTAGGGGGAGATATTTTTGCCCTATAAAAACAGCTCAGTGTTGAAAACCTCCCCTCAGCCAAATTGATCCCATAAAGCCTTTTGATTTAAAAATGGCTTTAAAAATGGCTTTTAAATGGTTTATTAATAAATGGGCTCCCAAAGCTGCAGCTCCTTTGCCACATTGCCTAAACCAATGGCAGAAAATGATAAAACTGGGTTACAGAGTCAAAAATCACACGATTAACCAAAAGCAGGAACTGGATGTCTGCAAATCATTTTGATCTGCTCCAGATGAAATTCTGCACCTTTGCTGCTTCAGGTTATTTTTGAATCCTTTCCTGCTCATCTCTCCTTTTTCTCAAGGCATCATTCAGGACCCACCGAAGGCGTGGGGAGATTTTCTCCTTGAATGGAATCTTACATAGGAGGTGCCTTGGGTTTTGATGTCAAAAGATCAAAAAATAAAAAATTATAAACAAGCACCACAAGAGTCCAGCAGCTATTTGGTGACTCAAAGTATCAGATTCTAGGGATTTAAAAAGAAAACCCCAATCCCTCCAGCCACTTCAATAACGTGAAGTGTGGAGCTGGTACAAATGCACTGAGGAATCTTTCTATGTGCTGCCATCAGGTGTTTGGTTCTCTGTGTCAGAAACCAGCCCCAAGGTTTTTTCCTTGGGAATAACGAAGGCTGAGGAGGAAACATTCCTCTTTTAACCAAACCTGAGCATAATTTAATAATGATTTAGAATTTATAATTTAAAATTCCTGAGGCATAATTCCTTCAGGAATCCCCTCAATGCCACAGCTCCACAAAAAGAGTGATGCAAGAAAAAGACATTTTTATCTGCAAGTCCATGAAAGCCTCTTAAGGGTGACTATTTTACAGAGCATAAATAAGCCAGTGAATTCTTCTTTCCTGCAGTGCCAGGAAAACCTAAAGGAAGGAAATTTCACAGTGCTTATGTGGTATTTTATTTTTATTATATTATATTATATGATAGATTATTATAATACGTATTTTATATGTGTTTATAATATTATATGATAGTTGTGAAAGCAGGAAGAACTGAAAGTACTGCTGAATAATTGTTATTTCTTAGGTGTTTACAGAAATAATCGTCTTTCACCATTTTCTCTGTTCCTAAATACTGTGGGAGCAGTCCTTGAACTTTTTCCTCAAATGGTGGAATTCCCACTGGAGGGGTTGGGAGCCTTGGAAGGTTCAAGCCTCTGTTTTTACAAGGCAACAAATGGCAGGAGTTAAAAAAAAAAAAAGTCAGAAAAAGAGAGGTAAAAGGGAAAAAAAGAAGAAACCTTTTCCACCTCTACTCCCTTTAAAGGCAGTTATATGAGATTTGCTTTCCTTATCTTCCTGTTCCCCCTTTCCAGAGCTGGGGTTGAGTTCAGAGGGAGGAATTTGGGACTTGAGGGCGTTGGTGACCACAGCCTGACCCAGCCTGTCCTCCCAGGCAGGTGGCATTCCCGGGAATGGGGCTGGCAAACCCATGGAATTGCTGGGAATTCACCCCAAATATCCATGCAGGAGCAAACCCGAGTGGCTGAGGGCTCTGCAGTTTTGGGGGTTTGCTGGGAGAAGGGAGATGTTACCAGGGAATCCAAATATCCACAGGGGCCACGTGGAAACCTCAGCACACGCTGGGCTGGCCACAGTGGAAGAAACTTTCACTCTTAGAAGGAACTCAAGGAGGCAAAGCTTCATTTCCTGAGATTTAAGGAACTTTATTAAATATTTTTCCCTCCCTTTGCTGCATTAAGAGTTGGCAGAGCAGGAGAAGCAGCCTTAGTGTGAAAGGGCTTTTAAGAGGGGAATCCATTGCCCTCATAAAGGGAAAACCAAGGGGAAGGACTTTTAAAGATGAGATTAATCTGAGTTGTACAAATAAAATCACTTTCTCTTTACCTGTTGCACAGTAATAAATTCAGTTTCTTATCTCAGGAACCCCAATGAGCATCCAAGGAAACGGCCAAAGGAGTGGTTTGGGACAGCATTTGGTCACCAAGCATTGTCCAAAACCCTGATTGCCAAATTAGTCTGCGGGCGATAGAAATGCCATTGGGATAAACAGCAACAATCAACAAGAAAATTAAAAATAACACCTTGAAGGTCTGAGTTTTCATCTTTCATTTATCCCAGTAAGGATGGGTGAGGCTTTATTTCCAATTTATTTATTTGGGGATTTTGGTAGCTTAAATGTGTGAGAGGAGGACAAGGAGAAGAGGACAGTGGGAAGAGGAGAGAGGTTCTTTGAGGTCAAGCCCCCAGCAGCCTGCAGGAACCCAGTGAGTGTTTTTTGGCCAAACTCTGCAATCTTGAGGAGCAGAAAGGAGCCAAACTCCTCTCAGCCACGGTGGAGCACGTCCATAATGCACAAGTATTTATCCAAATATTGGACAAGTATTATCCTCAGGCTGTGGGGCACAACATCACAAATGTGTATAAAAATACAGCTTTTCCTGCAAGTGGTGGGTTTGTTAGAACCTGAACGTGGAATTTTCCCTATTCCCTCCCTGCTCTTGTCAGCATGGGAGAACCTTGCAGGGCAAACTGCACAGGATGGAAAATTGTGCTTTGTTCTATGTCCTGCTCCTGTCCCTGCATCATAAAGTTTTCCCACCCCAGTATCTGCTTTTAAGGAGATCAAGTTAATGCTAATAATAATAATAATAATAATAAAAAAAAGGGTATTGAAAGGCAATTTGAAAACTTTCAGCTTCTTTTTTTCTTAATTAATATCCTGAAAGCTGTGAGGACAGACTGCTACAGGTATCACTGCTGTTCCTCAGAGGAATGGGATGGATTTAGGTAGAGGCAAGCAGTACTTAGGGAATTTTTCCATTTCTTCCTTCCCACTGCAGCAAGTGGGAATAATTTATAATTAAATAATATATGTAATATAATATACAATATACGATATACGATATATGATATACGATATACGATATACAATATATATAATATAATATAATATAATATAATATAATATAATATAATATAATATAATATAATATATATTATATATTATATACTATTATATAATATATAATATATCATAAATTATATATTATAAATTATATGTTATATGTTATATGTTATATATTATATTACAGTATTATATATATTATAGAATATATTTAATATATTATATTTAATATTTAATATAATATACAATAAATTGTCTATTGTATACAGTATATTATATAATACATTAATTATTAATTATTATTTATTATTTATTATATAAAATAATATGAATATTTATAAAAAATAAATTATTAGATAATATATATTTTATACATATTGTAATATATATAATTAAACACCAATTTGGTGTTTTTCTCACTCTGATCCCACAATAAACCCAGGACCATCCACCCACCTGCAAACAGGGATTTTTAGTGCCAGTTGCTGATGCTGCCACAGGTACTTTGGCATCAGATAAAAAGGAGATTGTTTGGAGAGTTTGTGGCTGCGCTGCCTGAGTTTAGATGTGCAACCAGCACAGTTTACAGTGCTGGAAGCCCCCCTGGCTGTGTCCCCACCTCTGGATGCCTCTCCCTGCTCCTCCATCCTCACTTTGAGCTGGAGGAGGGGAATCAGCACATGTGTGTCATTAGGCATTCCCCTGCTCAGGAAAGCAATAAGGTTTTTTGAGCATTGTGAAATGCTTTTCTCTAAGGCTGGGACATAAAGCTTTGATTATCCCTCGGTGCATTTCACTCCATCAAATATGAAAACCTGAGATTTCCTAGGATTTAACTCGCAGGCAGATTCAGAACACTTAACCAAACATTTTGTGTAATGAAAAACCACGCAGGCTAATGGGGAGAGGCGGGGCTGGAACCAGGTCCTGGGGATTTTCTTTCCATTCCTGCCACTGGCTTGCTGCAGCTTTGGGGTGAGTCTTCAGTCCTTTTTTTCATGTCATCTTGCTGAATCATGAAATGGATCTTAGAGAAGCCAGGAGAAGTGGTGTTTGTGGACTTTTCCCAGCAAACACCAAGAGTTTTTATAGAGATACAGGAACCACAGTTTGCTGGGTGCTTTGTTGCTGTTTATGGCTGTCCCCCCTCTCTTCCCTGGGCCTGCTGCTATGAATGTTCCACACCTCCAAAGGGATCAAACAGATCCCATGCAGCTGCCAGAGGGAGGATTTCCTGGGATCCTCAGTGGTGCCAGAGCTGTTCCCATTGCCATCAGCAGGGTCACCAGCTGCACCCAGAGTCCTGTGAAAATTCCAGGACTGTACTTTTGTCCCTTCCCGTTTTTCCAGGGCTGTATTTTTTTTTGTCTCTTCCCATTTTTCCAGGGCTTCAGCTCTCCCCCTGCCTGGCCTCCAGGCTGGGGGAAGGCAAAAAAGTGTTTTTTTCCTGCCTCCCACCTCCAGCAGAACGATAACCCAGGAGCCCCTTGGAGTGCAGCGAGTTTGGCAGCGATTCCCTGCTTGTGCATTCAGAAATATCCAGTGAGCTGTGAACTCACCAGTCTGAATGAAAATCCAACTGGTCCCAAGCCCCAGGGTCACAGGAGACCTGCTGTAATGTATGGAAATATTTGACTCAAATTGCAGCTTTTGCAGGAGTGTCTAGGACAGCAGCAGAAATAAATACTGGATTTTAAACCCCTGAAGCTCTGGGATTACTCTTTCAGTGTTTGCATCCTATCAGCTCTGCAGTCTCTCTGCTTTTTGCCATGGAAAAGAATCTTGATTTTAGCAAATATTGATTTTTTTTTTAAAATGTATTATGCAAGTTTTTAAAAATGCCTGTTTGGATTCTGAGTTTTTATCATTAGTCTTAGAAGGTCACTGAGGAAAGGGAAGAGTTCTTGTTTGGGGGTTAAGGAAAGTGGTGGAAATCCATTCCAGCTGAAAGCTGGCAAGAGTTCTCAGCCTGCAAGCAAAATTGGTCATTTTTCCCTGCAGATTAAGAAAAAAAAAATCCATTTGGCTCTGTTTATAGTAGAGGAATGCAGAGAAAAAGGACAGGGAGAAAGAGACAGAAGAAGCAAAATGTTTGCCTGATTTATGGGAATTTTGCAACTTCCAACCAGCCCTGTGGGGTGACCTGTTGTCATGAAATGAAAAAAAAAAAAAAACCCACAACAAATAAATCAGGGAATGATTCCTGAGGTTTATCCCAGCACTACTGGGCAGGACCTTTCCATGATTTGGAGTTGCAGCGAGAAATCCCCCACAGCACCAGCAGTTCCCAGCCCGAGGGCGAGCCATTAAAAGCAATATTGGGATGCATTCCCAGGGGACTTTCACTCCCTCTGTAATCTGGGGCAGAAACGTCTGTGGAAATCGATGGAGCTGCCTCGTATTTTGGTCTATCCCATGACACAGTTCCTTAAAATGACTGCACATGATTCACAGACTCCGCTCTCCCGTGGGATTCTGTGGTGCCAAAGGAGCTGGAGCTGGCTTGGCTCCTAGGAATAGGCACAAGTTTTTTATTTGTGTTTTTCTTTATGCTACTGTTGAGGAGAAGGGAAGGATTTCTCCCAGTCTGCATGGAGGCAACGAAGAAATGAGGATTTCAGGAGGTTCCCTGGAGCTGAGCAGGCAGGGATGCCATGGACAGGAAGGTGGATGTTGCCTGCACTCAGCCTGTCTCAGATTTCCAGCTATTTCTGGGCTTGATGGAATCAGTCTGGATCCACAGACACTCCTTGGAAATGGAGCTTTGTCCTTCCAGCTGGCAGAACTGCTGATGGGAACTGAGCTGGAACCCCAGGAGAGGCAGAGCTGCTGCCAAAAGCTCCTACAGAGGATTGCAAAAATCCCTTTTCCCTTTTCCCTTTTCCCTTTTCCCTTTTCCCTTTTCCCTTTTCCCTTTTCCCTTTTCCCTTTTCCCTTTTCCCTTTTCCCTTTTCCCTTTTCCCTTTTCCCTTTTCCCTTTTCCCTTTTCCCTTTTCCCTTTTCCCTTTTCCCTTTTCCCTTCCCTTCCCTTCCCTTCCCTTCCCTTCCCTTCCCTTCCCTTCCCTTCCCTTCCCTTCCCTTCCCCTCTTTCCCCCCTGGATCATTGGAGCTCCAGTCTCTAACACATTTTTACACATCCCAGCTGAATTCCTGAATTCCTATTCCTCCCACTATTCCCAGTTTGTCCCAGAGCAGCCATGGACACAGCAGCACTGGGAAAATCAACCCCAAGTTTAACAGGACCATTCCTTTGACGTTGGAGATAAATCTGCTCCAGCCTCACTTCTGCTTTCCTCCATCATTCCTTAAAAAGGACTTTTTTTGGCAGCAAATCCTGTGGGAGCTGCACATTTCCAGCAGCCATGGGATTTCCACGGACGAGGAATTTCACCAGCGAGAGTGTTTGCATCAGGAATGTTTTTTTCCCTCAGCAATTGCACTTCATCAGAACATGAGCCCTGGGGACTCAGTGTCCAGTCAAAACAGCTCAGATTTCACTTTGCAGTGGGTGGACACCCAAAACAGCGCTTCCAGCAAACTGCAAAACCAGCTTTTCGCTGGTAAAAGAGTCATTTCCTTGCCTAGTAGGAGGAGATGGAAAGATTCTGCCATGCTTTGGGGTCAGGGAGACAGAGATCCCAGAGGTGATGCAGGGGAAGGGCACCAAAAGAGAAAGTGAAGTGGTTTCTCTTCACGAGCCTTCACGGGAAATTCACTCCAAGGTCTGCGTGGAGAAGCTTGGCTGCTCTCACATGGAGCCGTGGGGGCTCTCTGACCCCGACACTCTTCCAGTTTTCATGGATTTGTTGGGATTTTTGTGCCTGTCTGAGTCACTTGGCTTCACTTTATTTAACGGCCAATTGATTTAAGGACTTGGAGCCTGGGATTTCTGGGAGGTTTGTGCAGCATCATGGCAAGATTCGCTCACAACTCAGTGACATCCCTGGTTCATTTGTAATTCCTGTGCTAGAAAGCACACCCCTTATTTTTGCCCTCTTCCAGGCTTTCCATGGCATTTTGGAAACTATAAAAAGGCACTTTTAGGAGAGCAAAATAGCAACACACCTTTAAAGTCCATTGACATATTTTGGGCCGTGAGAGCTTTCACAGAAGGACAGAATGGAAAAATAAGAGATATTTTGCTTTTTTTAAAAAAATGAGAAACTATCCTTCCTAAATAGGGACAGTTGGCATCTGTGCCTCCTTCTCTGCTACAAAAGCCTGTCCCAGTCTTTGCTGTCGGACCCATTTCATAGTAAAAATAGCACATGGAAAATTTTTGTCCCAGAGGTTCTTGCCAGCTGAGTGCTCAGCCGTTGCTTTCAAGTGACTAATTTGGAGCAAGATTTGACTCAAGAGAGAGTTGAGTGATGGTGTCATTGCCTTCCTTGTCACATCCAGGTAAAACTTGTGGGAAGGGCTGTGACAAGTTCAGCCTGAGCCTAAAATGGTGAGGAAAATAGCCAAGGAAATTGTGAGTGATCACAAAATCATGGAATGGGTTGGTTTGGAAGCAACCTGAAAGCTCATCTCATTCCCAGCCATTGGCAAGGACACCTTCCACTATCCCAGGTTGCTCCAAGCCCCATCCAACCTGGCCTTGGACACTTCCAGGGATGTTTAATCATATTTAGGGACATGAAAATGAAGTTAAAAACACACCCTCAGCCTGTTCATGCCTGGTAGTGCCTGAAAGCTGAACTTTGCAAGGCTCAGCCTGTGCAACCCCAAAATCCTGAGGCGCAGAGGTCTCTGAACCCTGGAGCTGCTGAACCTCAGAGGTGCTGTGTGGTTAATTGGCATGATTTAATTAATGAATCCTGCACCATATGGTCCCTTCCTTAAAGCTGCAGCTCCTGGCTTTTATTTGATTTTATTTTTCAACTCCACGCCTCTCTTTTACGTTTGCAGAACAAAATGTGATGCCGTAACGTCAGGTGAAGAAGGAAAACATCCCAAAAGTCGGCTTTTCCTTTAAAATCGCAGTTTGCCTCCTCTTTTTGAGGATTTAGGCAATAATTCAGCTGCACCGCAGTTCTGACAACAACATCCCTGCGAGTGAGTGGTGAGAAACACCCTGAGAGGACGCCCCTGTGGTTAATGTAAATAGGTGTAGCCCCTGCATGCCTGCAGCTGAAATTTGGAGAAGGCAGAAAGAACCATGTGTTTCTGTGGCCTGTCCCCCGCGGCGAGCTCATCATCCTGGTGCACACACACCTCTCCTCCTGCTCCCGCCGGGATGAGGAGCTGGGATCCAGCTGGATTCCTCTGCTGGCTCCAGCTGTGCTCTGCTCCCTGTGCCGGAGCATCATCGGCAGCGGGCTGGAAAAAGGGATCAGCTGGAATGGTGCTGGAAAAAGGGGCATGAATCAGCTGGAATGGTGCTGGAAAAAGGGGCATGAATCAGACAGAGTGGCTCTGGAAAAAGGGACAGGAAAAAGGGACAGGAATCAGCTGGAATGGGCCTGGAAAAAGGGACAGGAATCAGCTGGAATGGCCCAGGAAAAGGGACAGGGATCAGCCAGAGTTGGTCTGGAAAAAGGGACAGGGATCAGCCAGAATGGCTCTGGAAAAAGGGACAGGAATTAGCTGGAATGGCCCTGGAAAAGGGGGCAGGAATCAGCTGGAATGGCCCTGGAAAAGGGGGCAGGAATCAGCTGGAATGAGCCTGGAAAGAGGGACAGGAATCAGCTGGAATTGTGCTGGAAAAAGGGACAGGAATCAGCTGGAACGGTGCTGGAAAAAGGGACAGGAATCAGCTGGAACGGTGCTGGAAAAAGGGGCAGGAATCAGCCGGAATGGGTCTGGAAAAAGGGGCAGGAATCAGCCGGAATGGGTCTGGAAAAAGGGACAGGAATCAGCCAGAGTGGCCCCAGGGCAGCGATCCCGTCCGGCGTGGCCACGACAATTTGCTGAAGAGTTAAACACTGTCCTTCTAAAAGCAACATTATCCTGCCAGCGCCCAGCCTGAGGGCGCATGTCAGGTTTACACTGCTAATTAACGGCCGCTAATTAGAGAGCATCTCGCAGCGCTGGCCTTATCCTGGGCGCTGCTGTTTCGAGGAGCGCTCCCCTCATCCGAGCATCCCTGCTGGGTGAGCGGCCGGGGCTTCCTCCTCCTCCTCCTCCTCCTCCTCCTGGAGCCGCGGTGCTTCCCAGGACAGCTCCTGGGATAACACCCAGCTATTGACTCAGCTGCTCACGCCTCTTTGCCCAGAAAATTCATCTGCCTTTGGGTTTCTTTCTTGTCAAGGGGGAGAGGGAGCTGTTGGAGTGGGGGGATGCACAGAGGGAAGAGCTGCGAGATGTTTAATGAAGCCCTGTGGCACCCAGGCCCCGCGTTTTTCCAAAATGCACTTTATTTTGCTCATTTTGACTCATTTCATGTCTCTCTTCACTCCCTTTTCCAGCACCATTTTTAGGGAACAGGACATTTCTTTTTCTGCCCACTAAAGTCTGAACTATTAATAGCTCTGCATCAATCCCACTTATCCCTGTTTTTGCCAAAACACACAAGTAGGTGTGATATGTGATTTATGAATGATCTAAGAGCCCCCAAATCCCAGTGTACACCGACTTCCAAAGGTATCTCAGGCTGTGAATAGCCATGAAAGGGAATTACGAGAGCGAGGTTGATTTTCTCAGTAGGATTTTTTTTTTTTTTTTTTGCCAGTGTTTTCTGCTGTACCAGCAGCAGTTGTTTCCTTTCTGATCAACAGAGGACAGTATTCTTATATTCAGAGGCCACAACATTTCCTCATCACGCAGCAGCAGGCTCCAGCACAAATGTAACACCATGGACTGAAAAGCTGAAGAGAAATTAATGCATTTATCTTACACTTCTCCCTTGGTAAAATCCACCCCACAACAATCTGGATGATGGAAACTGGATAAATGGGTGCCAAGCCTTGTAAAATCTGATTTATTCAACAAACTGTCAAAAGATTTGGAATTACCATAAAATCTCATCATTTCTCCAGTTAATAAAACACTCATCAGAAGGGACTGTTAGAATCCAGCCAGAAATCTGGCAGTGGCCACTCATTTAATGGGACAACACAGCCCAGTGCCTCAGATAAATAGCAAGATTCAAAGCAGTGTCCCAGCGATTTCCAGTTCCCTGTTGAGGAAAAACCATCTCCAACCCTGGGGACTTCATTTCAGTAAATAACATGGTGTGGAGAAAACTTATTGAACTGAATTCCTGGAAGTTTTTTGTGCTTTCTGAGCAGAAAGGCCCTTTGCAGAGGATCCTTGTGTCTGTGATATTTGTAAATCCAGGAGGAAATTCCCGCCAGTGGCAGATTTTCTGTCCCCACGTGTGGGGCAGTGCAGGGATACTCTGGGGTCAGAGCTGTGGGAGCCCCTGTGTCACAGATGGCAGAGGGACAGAGGAGCACAGGGTTAGGGTGGGATGAATCTCTGGGCAGAAAATCTGCAGACACTTTTCCAGGCTGGAGGCTCAAATAACAAAAAAATGAGGAGTTAGGCTGAACCCAGGATGGGTGGGAGTAAATTCCTTTCCTCTAAGGCCCCCCGTAGGATTCCCTGTATCGAGTTTCGAAACTCCTGGATTGGAGCAGGAAGGGAGGAGCTCACAAACCCCACTCTCTCCCTATTTCTTTGCAGAGTCTTTTGCCCCCACAAATTTCAGCTCTCCCAATTTATCCAGCTCACCAAGCTCCTGCTGGGCTGGCTCAGCTGATAAGCACCAGGCAAAATACCAGCCCTTGCACCAGCAGTGGGAAACTCAGTTGACTTGGGATGGATTAGTACTTTTAAGCTAAATTCAGCTGAAATCAGCGTTCTTATCTTTTGAGGTGCAAATATATTCATTTATTTGAGAAGACCATATCCATGCCCATGTTGGAGCTGCTGGAACTGTTCCTGCAGAGCAAAACTGAGCTTCTGCTTCTCTTCTGATGGTGATAGCAAAAACTTTCAGATAAGCTTGTGGGTTTTGGGATGAATAATTGACCCAGTGGGGTAATTTTTAGATAAGCTTGAGGGTTTGGGGATGAATACCTGACCCAGTGGGGTAATTTTTAGATAAGCTTGAGGGTTTTGGGGTTAATACCTGGCCCAGTGGGGTGGCTCAGTCATCACAGCTTGGCGGGTGGGGAAGGATCCCAGCCCCAGCTCGGCTCTGTGGGAACTCCTGGCAGAAAGAGGTTTGGGCAGCAGTTTCCAAGTAGGAATTAGGTTTAGCTTATAAATTAGTTCCTAAGCTTGGGGCCAGGGTGATTAAAAGAGGAATCCACCCCGGGGAGCCCTGTCTGTGTCCAGACTCCTCGTGCAGCTCCAGGAGTTGCTCGTTCCCATTTTAACCATGAGTTTGACACAAAATACACGGCCTGAGCCCAGGGGAGTTTAAACTTAATGGTTTTACCCAAATTTCATCTCTGCTGAAGAGGAAGAAAAAAAAAACAAAAAAAAACCCCAAAAAACCAACCAAAAAAAACACCAAACCCTCAGCCATGTCCCTCCAGCAACGTTGCTAATGTGTTCCTCAGGCTCTGCAGGCATTTATCTCGCAATTCCCCAGGAAGGTCTTCCTGTGCATCGTCTGCGCATCGTCTGCCAGGGTTCACTTCTTCCTTGAAAAGTTCAGCGCGGGACCATCCCCGGAGCATTCCAGCATCCCGGTTTTGGATGAATACCTGCCCCACGTCTCCCACTGAGCCCCGCTGTCTCTGCAGGGCTGCTGATGAATGGTTCCTCGGAGCAGTGGCAATTTCATGGTTCGTTGGGCACAACCACTCTGCATTTTCACCCGCAGATAATCGAGCTATTACGGGACAATGAGGAACAGATTGCATCTGCCCCGGCATCCCCCGACAAAGGGCCGTGTATCTCTGGCATCTCCCACGCCGGGGATGCGGGGAGGGGATATTTGGAAGGGGGAAGAGGAGGACAGGTAATCCCAGGTATTTGAGCATCGTTTTGTCTGCCCCTTTATCTGTTGCTGCTGCTGAGGGAAATCGCATCCCCGGCTTCAGCAGGGGCTGGGCTGGAATGAGCTGGGATTTTAGCCCCGGTGTTTTCCGTCTATTTTATCTCACCTCTCACATTCCAGGCTCAGTTCCTCCTCGCATCCTCCTCCTTTATGATTTACAGTGGCTGCAGGCTTCTGCAGCTGATAAAAGGCGCTGCGATACCTGAGCCCCAGGAGCTTTGTCTGTCCCAAATGCTCCCTTTCCTCCCAGCCCAAGCCAGAGGGTAAGGATCCGACGCCACCGTGCACAGGGAAACTGAGGCACACTTTGCTGACCCTCCACAGCAACGCAGGCAGCTGCTCACTGCCCGAAATTCACCACATTTAAGGTTTCCCATGGAGAATCTACAATCTCCCCATGACCACGGGCATGGAACCTCCACAGGAAAACAAGGACTACAATCACAGTCAAAATAATCTCTGAAACTTTAAAACAGTTGTGGGGAGAGATGGAAAATAATTTTTCTTCGATATGAGGATTTGGGCTCCTTTGCTGCCCTTGGTGAAATCTGCAATGGCCACAGCATGAATTTTACGTGAGAAATATGAAGTGTTTGTGACTATAATTTTTTAAGAGTGAATATGTTCTATTTCAGACAGCAAATATGCAAATTCGTTCATTAGAAGGAAGGTTTGGATATCAGATTAGTTCCCAAAAAACCCATAAGTCTCTGTACATACTGTACTAAAAATTCTTCTGCAGTTCCACAGTAGACAAATATATTACATCTTTCTAACTCGTCTTTTTTATGGCTTTGCTGCTCCTCTGCCCTTTAAGCTCCTGGCACTGAAATGATTTGGTGCTCTTTGGCTTTTCCAGCCAACCATACCAGGTCCTAATGTTACCCGTGGTAAATAAAATAATGGCCATAATTAAAAACAAACAGGGTGAAGAAGGAGGTGCCAGGTCTGATGTGCCACCGAATCACTTAAGAGAGGTAAAATATTGCTGCACCTTATGGAACATTTAATCAGCCAAAGAATTTCATGCAGTTGTCTCCCTTTAACCTTCCCACTCCCTTCTTCTCCCTCCCCCCCCCCAAGAAAGCCTTGAAGTGAAATATTTATGATTTTAATAAATTAGAGAACATGGCTAATTAGCTCCCTCATCAACACCCCCAAGGTTGTTAAAGTGAGGGAGAATGCTGGAGTTTAATATTGCTCTGCCTGGTGAAACAGCAAAGCATGAAGTTCACAGGAGGATTCACACTCAGTGTCCTTTGGGATGTTCCCAGAGAAACTCCTCCCCAGACGGGGAATTTCAGGCACCATCCAGGGCTGGGAATGGGTGGATGAAATAGGAACTTTGCTGCTGTAGATGGATAAATATTTAACACCTAAATGAGCTTCTCGGGGAGCAATCCTTTTTCTAAAAGAGTGGTTTAATCATCACACCCAGGAAGGACCATCCTGCCCTTCCACCAGTGACCTGCTCCACGTCTGGTTGTGCAGCAATGGTTTTATTAATTCAAAACACACCCTTGGCTTTAGGAACCAAATATTAACAGACTAAATGAAATTATTGATATTTTCTAATCTGTGTGGCGGAACTCGCTAAAATCCTCGCTGGGTTTGTGCAGAGGTGGAATTTTTTGTCTCCTTTACACCCTTCCAGCAGACAAAACAGATCAAATGGCAAATTCCTCGCACTCATCGTCGCCGGGCTGAGGTGATGGACATTGTTAATTGAGGGTGTCAAAATAATTTACTGCAAGTAATTAAATAAAATGGCAGGTTCCAAAGCCTGCTGAATTTGGATCTAAAGTCCCTAATCGGGGCTATAATTTAAGAGTACCTGACAGAAGCTTTAATTAGAGAACAGAAATGCGAGTCGCCGGTAAAGCTCAGTGATGGATGGTGGAAAGTGGGGGGAGATACCTGCTCGTGTCTGTTCTGTGAGATCCCAAACAGCTGCCTGGTCCACAGGGGCTGCTTGAGGAGCCCAGCTCCTGCCCCAGGCAGTGGGAGCTCATTCCCAGGGCTCCACGTCCTTCTACCAAGAAAATTCTTCCCAGCTTAGCCGTGGCCCTTGGTTTTCTCTTGGCCCATCACTTATCTGGGAAAGGGATTTACCAGCTGCTGGCAGAGCATGAGGGCATCTGCTGGTGGCTCCCAGCTGGTAGAACAATGAGTTTTGTCACAGCACAGCTGCTGGCAGTGTTTGTGAGGACTTCTCAGAAGGTGACAAACCTGGCCTTAGTGCCACAGCGTGGTGGCCTGGCTGGCTTTGCGTTTGAAAACAAACCAGCAGGGCAGCCCCTTTTGGCTGTGCTTCCCAGGCATTTCTTTCTTCCTAAATGGTTCTCCTGGGCACGCTGAGCTGTGCAGGCTGGAAAACAGTTGTGGTGTTCAGGGTTGGGACCTCCCAACATGCACAGACACAACATATGGATTATTCTTCATGACAGTCTTGGCACCAGGGGGTCACCACCCATGTTGCTTTCTAATTCCCAGATCCAGCCCTACAGCCTCCCCCACCAGGAAAAAAGGAGGGGAGGGAGGAAGGAAAGGTCATGGTTTAAGTTTTTTTGTGGGTTATCTAATATAGCACTGAATTATGTCCTTACTGGGCGCTGTCAAGACCGGTTATGTCAAGGTGGAAGTGCCATTTTTTGGCCACCACTATGGGGGACGTATTTTTGGGATGATGAATCTCTTACATTTGCATTCAGAGAGAGGAGAGGAAACCTTGCTCTTTTTTGTACCTTGTACAGGATCAACATTTACCTAAAGCCAATGTTCTCCAAGATGTTGGAATTTCAGTGTGAAATCCTGACGTGCCCTGAGTATCAGAGAAGGGAGTCCAAAGCCCAAACTTTAGGCAGAATCAATGATCTTTTCAGTCTTTTCACTGAACTTTTCCCATTACTTTGAGTGATGTTTTTTAAGACCCTCTGGAGCACCTTCACATCCCACAGCAGTGTGAACACATCACTAGGACAGAGTTCCCACATGGATCAGGCTGTTATTAATTCTGTTTATACGAGGCCCTGCAATTCCTCTGTTCCTGCTCACACCTTCCAAGGGGATCTCCTTGAGGGATGATCGAAGGATCATCCCTGATGAAGGAAAGCCTGCAGAAGCCTGCAAAAAAGGAGATCCACTGGGATCTGAGCTCTTCCTCAGAGCTATCAGCTGGGAAAGGAGGGGAATAGAGCTCCTGGCAGCCCTGGCCCGAGCGTTTTTACATACGTCAGTGGAACCAAAATATTGTTTCAGCAGTTATATTGTCCCCGTTAAAACAGAGCTGGAGGAATGGTGCCAATCTCCTGTTACCAGGGCTGTAGTGCACTGAGCCATCCGGCCTGAGGGACAGCCAGGGCTGCTCGGAGAGGGAACCTGCAAGTGCAACAAGGCTCTGGTCCCTGGTGAGGCTGAGAGAGGCTGTTTCCCTCCAAAACCTCTGCGACTGCTCTCCAGAGAAAACATTTCAGCAGAGAACGGAGATCCAGTGAAACCAGAATGATTCATTGGGGTTGAATATGTGAATTTCTTTCTTTTAATGTTCCCTGCGTATGGAGAGACCGCATTGGTCCTAATTTATTTTATAAAAGGAGGATAGGGGAGGAAAGTCTGCACTTTTCTGTGGCTTCAGTTGGGTTCAGCTCAAGATGAGATCAGTGGAAATTGGTGGATCTTTAGGATCCCCCAGAAATTATCCAGGACAAGAGGAAGGAGTGTTTCAACCATCAGGAATAAAGTGGTGAGTATGGAGCTCAGCAAGTGCAGTGTGATAACAGAAAATAATTTTAAAAGATGAGGTAAAAACATTCTTGCTGAGGCTTATTTCAACTTAATGATGTTTAATGAATTGGCAAAGCTCTGCTTAAGGGAAAAGCAAAAAAAAAAAAGCAAACTCTACGTATCTGGATCTTAATGATTAATAATTCTGCATGGTTGGGATGCCAGAGTAAACATAATAAACACTTTTCTTTTAACCAATTGACTTTAGTTTTCCGTGGCCAATAAAGTTTGAAGAATTTTCTTTGGATCCAGTTACACCAGCATTGCCTGGAAGGGAGGACAGTCAACTCCATACCCAGAGAGCCGACAAAATAAATGGCCTAGAAAGCTCCAAAATGTGTTTTTCACATCAGTGAGGAGATTCTTAATGATGATGTAACAATGTCAAGCATCATAAACAGTGCTGGGAGGAAAATACCTGACCTGCTCCAAGCTGTGTGGAAATGGAGGCAGGAGTTGTGGGTTCTGGGATCACTTGGAATTTTACTGCCTCCCTAACTTAGAGTGGCAGAACTGGAGGGAAAAAACACAAATGAAGGACAAATCATTTTGGACACCGCTTTAAAAATAAGACCTCAACTGGTTTCAAATTTTTAACATCTTCTGACATTTTGGAGGCTTTTGCTAATTCTCCAAAGCCTTAAAAACACTGTTCCTCTAAGTGGCCTGTTCCAATTTCCATTCAGATGCCACTTCTATTATTTAACAGTCCCACTAAAAAATGCCAAAAATATTAATCAAGGCATGTCTCGTGCCAAATAGCTCGAGTGATTTGTATTATATTTGGAGACTGAGAATTAACCAGCCATTCAGCTCAATGCAAAAAGAATGTTTCACTTTTAGATATGATGTTTAGTTCTGCAAAAGGCCAATTTTGCTGATTATGTTGGGGTCATGTGTGAGGTTCAAGTTGGTGCAATGTGAGAATGGATGTGTGCAGCTGGTGCCTTGCCCTCATTCTGCAAATAATGAGTGTTTTTCCAAATTTCCTCTCCTCCCATATCTTTCTCCTGGCAGAACTGGCCATGTGGTCTCTCCCAAATCCAGGTCAGGTATGAAGGGAGATTATTTAAAAATAATGGGAGAACTCTGGTGTCTTTGCTGGACATTGGTTAGGAAATGGACAGCAGCCTCCACGTGATCACTGGGGAAGAGCAGAAGGTCACAGTCACATCTGGAAAAGACACAGCTGGATCCAGGAGAGGATGGCCCTCTATTTATACAGCTGGCTGTGGACAAACCTGTCCTTGCTGTCACCTGGGCTGGATCTGTTCTCCTGCACCTGGGACTCTGTGAGGGTCCTGCTGTGCCCAACTCATACAGCAAAGCCACCGTGCCACTGCAGGTGTCCAGCTCTCAGAAGCTGTGTCCAGCTCCATCAGAAAGCTGGAAAGGAGATTCAAATCCCCAAAGTGCTAAAGAAAAAGCCAGGGTTTGCTCGAGTCAAAAAGCACTAGCAGATTTTTTGTTTGGATGTGCTCGCAGTCCAACTCATTTAACACAACTCCAATGACACAATGCTTTAATGTCCAATATTTCATTTTCCTTCCCCACACAGCACAGGCAGAACATTCTCCACTTGCATCATGTCTGATAGCAAAAGTCCTGAATTTGTCTGTCTGGATACTGCAATTTCTTCCCCCTCAGCATCCAAACCAGATCACACCTCCTGCTAACCAGAAGTGTTGAAAAGCCCAACCTTTGCAGGTTTGCTGTCAGCAGGCACAATGTCTGTTCTGATAACAACAGCTGGGCACTGATCCACATCTGGCACCTGCAAGGCTTTGGTGTGTGCCTCCCTTTGCTCCTGTTCCTTCTTTCACACACTAATTTTTAGTGGATGGCAGAAGTCTGGGGGAATTACAGGAGATTTGGCAGCTCAATTAAATGCTGGGATCTGATGGAAAGGATGCACTCCTATAGGAGATCTTAAATCCTGCACCAGTGACTGGATTTTCTGGAGAAAAGAAACCCAGAGGGAATTGTTTCCTTTTTGCTCCTATGCCATGGGTCAAGCTCACCTCTCCTGCTGTAACAACACCAGGGAAATGCTGGTGAGGGCTGTGGGGGCCCATCTGCATCTGACCTGGGAGTCTCTCAGAAAGGTGGATGTCCCTGGTTGTCCTTTCCTACTCCTGAACAGGTCTGAAGAGGGGGATTTCTGACAAGTCCCCAACTTCGTCATATCTTATGCCACTTTTAGAAGGAATTTTTTAAAGGAAGGGGAAGAAAAAATGGATTAAAACCAATTCTTGATTGAGGTCTCCATTAAGGCACAACTTGGAAACCTCCTTCTTGTATTTTGCTGTGCTGCCCAACCAAATCCAAGAGCTCTCGAGTCTCTCAAAGCGAGGGCTGAGCTCGAAGCCTGGTGTGTGACAGGTCCTTTAATTACCCGATTTATCCCAGCCCAGGATGACTTGCATGGTTTCATACAATGACTCTTTGTAGGCTGTGGCAACCCCTTCCCGTGTGGGGATGCTGAGCAACCCTGGACTCCTGAGGGTGAGTTCACTCCTGGGCTGGAGCCGTGGGTGTCTTTCCCCTGGGACAATCCCGGACGAGCAGACGGTTCCTCCAAACAGACTTCCTCATTGTCCTCCACAACTGCACTTGTGGCAAGGGGATTGCTGGTGACTTGGAATATTTTTTTTTTTGTCCAAGAAAAACACTGATTCAAGCTCATCGTCTTGGAAGTAACTCATATCAGGATATATGGAGCTAAGCAAGGATCGGGATTAACAGAAAATCATTGACACGGGGGTGATTCCTGCGGAAACAAACTGAACATTCAAACCCTCAGGAACCCTTTGAAATAAAATCTGCAATAATCTGGGCCAGAGCTGGCAGCAAAAAGGTATTCCAGACCTTCCACAATGGTTTTTCCATGATCTTACAAGGAGTTCATTGTCCAATAAGCACTATTATGCATTCAAACAAGGAGAACTCTTCCAAGCCTGAATGCATTGTTCTTTTGTTCCAGGCACTTTGTGTCAGTGAAGTCATGGCGAGGCACTGAGGCTTCAGCCTCGCAGCAAACACTGGCTGTGATGGGATATTTCCACTTGGCTCCCTTCCCAGTGGCTCCTGCTGGAGCATTGTTCTCCGAGACCTCCATCCATAAAAAGTGACAATGGCACAACACCTACTTCCCCTGAGCCCTCCACTTTTGGCATCTGCGCCTCGAAACGGTGGCATGGCGTTGCCAAAACGCTCCCAAATTTTGCAGAATTGTTG
The DNA here is from genome assembly GCF_024509145.1 of Vidua macroura. Taxonomy (NCBI): domain Eukaryota; kingdom Metazoa; phylum Chordata; class Aves; order Passeriformes; family Viduidae; genus Vidua; species Vidua macroura. The sequence continues at coordinate 20,318,762 of NC_071581.1, read as the reverse complement.
CTACCCTTTCCACCAGGCACAGCTTTCTCCTTCCTGTGATTCTGAGAGTAATTAATGCTCCTTGCTTCAGCTTGGAATGCTTCAAAATGCTTGGAGTGATGGGAGCTTACGTTCTACCAGCCCAACTCCTATGAAGCACCCCAGCTTATCTCTAAAGAAACTATTTAGCCGTGCTCCAGTGTCACTTTATTCATCTTTTAAACGCTTCTAACAGCAAACTGCTTCATTTGGCAGCAGAGCAAAGCCCTCGGGCTGCTTGAGCTGCCAAGGAGCTCCTCGGGCTGTGCCAGCTCTCGCCAGCTGAGCGTTGTACCAGCAATGGGTTCAGTGTTCCTGGACTTCCAACCCCCTGAGGTTCGCTTCGAGTTTCAGGCTGAGAGTGCACAAGTAACTCAACATAAAACTCAGACTGTAAATTTGACTTTTCCTTGGTCTCCAATCAGAACCATAAATCAAGCCCAGATTTGCTTTGAACTTGGTCGCGCTTGCCCCAGAAAGTTCAGGAACTTTAATGATCCTCTGGGACAGAGTCAAGCTCATTTTAGAGCGTTTACAAAGAAAACATCAAACTGGATGAATTTTATGTGGTTTTGCTACGTGCCTCTGGCACAGCTCTGGCAAAGCCTGACAAGGATCCAATTCAAGTTAAAATAAAGATAAACCGGGCACTCGGCTGATGTCATCGGACAACAAGCAAGCAAACAAACAAGCTGATGGCATCTCTAAGATTTATTTGGTTTCACTTTGCTAGAACTTTATCAGCACAACTGGACGGGTCTCCTTTCCTCAGCAATGATGTAAATCAGGAGCCGAGCCATGCTTTAGCTGTGATGGTTATCAGGCTCAGATAAAGCTTTTCAGATCTTTTCTCTGTGGACTTGAAATGTCTGGCCAAGCCCAGATTTGGATCCAAGTTAATGGGCTCTCTGTGCAAATGCTGGAGAGCCCCAAAGGCATCTGTATTACTCTGCCACGCTGGGACAGAGAAGGTTTTGAGACGGAGCTTTGCTGTTTAAATAGGAGCTGCTGTCACTTCTCAGGTGATTCTCGTTGCTTTCAACCAGGGAAAATTTAAAGTAATCAGAGCAAAATGTTGTCCCACAGCGAGGTGGACGTGCAGCTCCCAGATTTCTCCTCCAAAACGTGGCTGGAGTTTCATCTAAACATTCTCAGTGTAGCTGGCCATTAATGCTGAGACAAAACAAGAGATAGAATGTATTTTTTGTGGTTTATAAATACACACGATATCCAGAAATCTTACAGCATGTTTCAGATGGGCTTGCCAAGTGTTCCGAGCACTTATCTGAAAATGTGCCTTTCCACTTCACAAAAAATTCTAAAATTATCCAAGCACATACATACATTTATACATTTCCAAATCAGGTGGGACCTTAGAATAATCCTGCCTAACCTCCTTTTATTGGGAGGTGACTTTTAAAGTTGTTTTTCTTTCCTTAAGCTGAAGTCTCCCAGAATTCTGCATGGAAGGGCTGCACTGAAATCATCAGCTTGGTGTCCAAGCGTGGATATTGTTAGTGAGCAGGGTCATGCTTCTTGCTCTGTTTTGCCTGAAGCACTCACGCCTGGAAGTGTTAATAAATTGTCATGGAATAACGAGCCCAAGTTTGTGGAAACCTTTCTGAAACATGAAGCTCATGCCATGACACTCTGAATCACAATTTAAAGCATATTCCAATGTCAGAGGGCACATTTTGGAGTAGCTACTGTGGGTTTATTCACAAATTCTGTGGGGGAAAACCACCAGAATTCACATATTTAAACCCAGGGCTTGTTTACCTGTCTATCACTCCCATATCCCAGCATAATTTAATTTTTATCAGTAACAATAATTATGTCTCTGGTGGTTTCAGCAGAAATTTCCCATCTTTCGTAGGTAAACATTGTGCTTTTGGTGATTTGTTTAATTGATTTGTTAAATATGCAGTTTTCATCTGTTCATTTTGAGCTTTGTGCAGATTTCAAGTTTGTTTTTCAAGTTTTTTTCACACTTTTCTACGTTTTTTAAGCTACCAACCTTTGGTGGTATCACCCCATAAATGACTGGTGAGAACTGGTTAAAATCTTTTGGTTTTAATGGAACGATGACGTTCTCAACGCTTATGAAAATGGTCAAGAAGAGCCACATATAAGAGTCAGAAATGTACAGAGAATTTCTGATAAGCACAGCTACCTCTGGAGAGGAACTGTGTGTGACAAATTCCTTATATTAACATTTAGTTAAGGGATATAGAGAATTTTCATCAGAATGCAGCATTTCCATTTAACTTTACCCTCTGAAGAGAGCTGTTTTTCACTGAAAAAAGAAGTTATAAAGGAAACAATCTGTTCTTAAATTCAACATGAGGAAATTGAAGCCTGAATCTGCAGCTATGTAACTCTGCTTGCACAAACACTTCCACTGATTTCAACAAAGATCTTCACACAGGAGAATTACTCACATGGATAATTGCTCCTGAGATCAGGCAGTCTGGGTTAGTTAGTGAAATAAGGGCACTAAATCATTTTCTAATCTATATTGTTCTTTTTTGACTGCCAAAGTGCTAGCTGTATTTATTTTTTATAATCCTGATAAGAAAACATTCCTAAAACATTAGCAAAAAAAAAAAAAAAAAAAAAATCCAGCTTTGTGAGAGGACAAAGTGAAACAAACATCTCTCAGCCTTCCTCTGCTGTGGCTGATCTTTAAATAGCAAACTTGAGCCTCTGTCAAGGCACGCTTTGGGTGGTTCTGTAGCAAGTAGCTCCATGAGATGGGCTTGGAAAATCCTTCAAGGCCCTTAATCAGCAGGCTCTGGCTCTTTGAGCTCTTCCCTGCTCCTTCCTTTGGAAGGAGCCGTGCCTGAGAACGTTTAATCCGCGGCGACCCTGAGCGCCGTCCCTCGGGGAGCTCCCTCCTCTTGTTATCGTGTGTTGGCCGTGTCAGAGGTGAGAGGGGAAAATGTGCAACCCAAACCAGCCCCCAGCCCCTCTCTTGGTCAAAACTTATCTACAATCACAGCCCAGGCAGGATCCAGATGTAGCAAACCCTTTCTATTAGTGTGGAGTTTATGGATGGGGAGCAAAGTCAGACACTGCCTGCTAAATTTGGCCAGAATTTGCTTGAAACTTTGGAAGATGTTTTCCATTCCTGGGTATTGACTTTGTAATGGGACCTGCCCAGGCTTTAACAGGCGTGAGAAATTTAAATATACAAGTCCCTCCGACCTGGAAAAGGAAAACAGAATATTTCAAACAGTTAGGCAAGGGGAGAGAGTGGCAGAACTGGAAGGGAGCTTGGTTGGACCTCTGGAAGGAGTCGCCGTGAAGAGAGGAGGGTTAACAACGCCCTCCCGTTCGAAAGCAAATGTTTCTGGGAGCAGGGTAATGTGAACCATACAGATATGGGATAGCCCAGGGGGGCCAGAGGAAGTTTAAATGCATTCTGAAAAGGTCACGCTACCACACTTCATTTTTATATTGTCACAGGGAAACCTCCTCCTCCACTTCAAACCCTTTCTTATTTATACACCTCCTCCCTGGAAAAAGTTGCCAACAATGAGTGCACTGGATGAATTCCAAGATGCATTGCTGTTGTCTAATCCCTCCTTTGGATTCTCCAGATCCCAGGTTCCTTCATTCTCATTCACCACGGGGCAAAGATCTTCCAAACACTCAGGAAAAACTCCCCTTTCTCATTTCAAACTCAGCATTTCTCCAGAAACTCTCATTTCTGGAGAAATGCTGGGATTGTATCTTCCAGAGGAGTTTTGTTGGGGTGTGCCGTGGCGATGTGCTGATGGAGAGCGTGGGGCTGCTCCTCTCCCTTTAATGGTTTATCCACACGGGGCAGTAGCAGAGGAACACTCCAGAGTCTTGCAGGAGAAATGTTCCTGCCTTTAAGTTGTGGTGAGACCATTGATCACGCTGCTGATAAAGCAGCTTAGGCTGTGACAAGCAATTGGCCGCTGCACTGTTTGCAGGGAGACATCAAGGCTTTGGAACACAACCCTTGGGCTTAAAATAGCAAAACTCCCTTGGAGAAGGAGCCCTCACATTGTGTGTTCCTTAAATAGACCCACAACCAAGAAAATAAACCCTGTTTTACACACGGCCAGAATGAGGGGAAAATAAACTCAGCAGTTGCTGTGTAAATTAGTGACAAAGTCACAGCTTGAGGCTGAATCACCTGACTCTGAAAAGGCTGATTTTCCTGCTAAGCCACGTTGTTCTTTTATGTGTTGGAAAGATAAGGATAAGCCTGGAATGATTTTAAATAAATTCATGCCTGGCTGGCTTTTTTTTGGTGGTACACAGAGCAGGGAAAATAAAGAGAAGCGTGAATGTGGTCCCTCACCTTGCTGAGGTAAGGAGGGAAGGAATAACACAAACACAAACAATGAGATTTGCTGTGGTCACCCTTCATCCACCCTTGGACCTCACCCACATCAGCACTGCATTCCTAAAGGAAAAATGAGGATGAAAAATGTCTGTCAATACGAAAAAGAGTCAATACCATACCAAAATAGTGGAATTGCACTGTGAATGCCTGTTTTGTTACCTCTGAAAATCTCCATTTCGCCACTCATCATAAAGGTAGAGAAGCTCAACACATTTTATTCAAGCCTTTATGAACTTGTTCTCTGCTAAATGCTGACAGCTTGATGATATTTTCCAAGATTTAGTGGCTTCTCCTTGAAAAGGAGTCAAGTTAGGCTGATGTGTAAAACATTAACCATGTATTCATCCCCAAATTTGACCACGGTTATCTAATGAGCCGAGCAAGGCAACGTTTTATTGGCAAATAAATTGGTCGCCAAAAAGTGCAGTTTTGGAGGGATCCCGATAGCTGGAAAATATTCCTTCTGGTCAAAATGGAATATTTTGGAAACAGCAGCATTTGTCATTTCAACTTGTTGAATTCTCACACTTTGGGATGCTTGTCAGGAAAGGCGAGGCCTCTGAAACACAGATGGAAAAAGGAGATCTCCAGTACCACAGAGAAAATATGAGCACAGCAGGCAGATATTTTACAGACATTCCAAGAGCTTCCTCAAAGTGCCCCATCTGGGACCAGGAATCAATACTTGGCCTCTGGATGTTTGTTAGCAGGGGTGACTTGGGTCCCATGAGCACCACTGTGTGTTATATATATATGTATATAAATATAAAACACAATATATTATTGTGTACATTATTGCATAACTTCAATATATTATTTCTCTTTACTAATTCAAAGCAAGATTTTTTTTTTCTGCTGAAGGAGAAAAATAACATGTGCTGTGAGAGGAGCCTTTTTCTCCCCAAAGCCCATGGCTAAGATGCTCATAAATGAACATCTGAAGTTCAGCTACTGTCAGAAATCCATATTTAGACTTTGTTTTTGAAAAAAAAAAAAAAAGTTTAAATGTAAGTTGTAGGGAAGTGCTTTAATGTTGTCAGCCAGGAGCACCTCAGAGTCAGTAGAAAATGGGATTGAGCAGGTGCCCAAACTCTGGGCACATGCTGAAATGCTTTGCTGCTTTCTGACCCCAAATGAGCAGCCTGACAAGCAGCTCTGTTCAGGGTGGTCTTAAATCTCTTACTGGGAGCTGGTTTAAATCAGGGGGAGGGATGAGGCTGGGGAACATAAATGTTCTCTGGGGCCCATTTCGGTTTTTATGAGGAAGGTATTCCAGCCAGAAGGAAAGGGCTAAGATCAAGCCAGCCATCTTCCAGGTGAGACTGCAGCCTTTAAACCCCTCTGTGAGGGCCCTTAATAACTTTGCCATGTGTAAACATCCCTGATGCTTTTCTTCTGAGCTCAGAGTGACAAGCAGAGCAAGGAGAGAGCGGCTGCTCGACACTTTTTGACGTCAGTTCTTATAATCCTGAGCACTTGATAACCATGACACTCCAGAAAGTGGGTATCACATGTCACTGCAGAGCCTCACGGAGCAGCACTGAGGGGTTTCAGAGCTGCCTCACCCCTCTGAGTTTACCCAGGGTTTTTTTTTTTCCAGGCCAATAATGAGCAAGGCACAATTTAACCCTTTAACCTCTCCCCACACGGGTCACATTTCAGCCCAATAGAGGACACACACCAAGTGGCTCATGTTTATTTTCCAATTGTCATTTTCAGTTTACCTTGAAGAACCTGATCTTTAAGTTGGTAACAAATAGCTACTGAAACCAGCTGAGGATTTTTTTTTTGGGTTTTTTTCCCCCAGCTATAAACCAGTCAGCCCCAAGAAAGACCCCATGAGACTGTGGAACATTTGCTTCCCATGTCAGCTGAGAAGCTTCCCAAAACAGCCAGAGACAAAGCACGTCAGATGGCTTTTAAATTCCTGCTTTGCTCCAGCCATGCTGGGTCATCAAGGGATATAAAATGTATCAGACTCAGCTAATTTAATTTTCAGGCAGAAAGAACATTTTATTAATGGCACTCTGATAATCTGAGCCAATGAACATCAAATCATCGATTGTCCTCAGCAAACCTCTATGTATTTAAATTCTTTAATGCAGTTTAGGACTTTATTTGAGCACTTTGAATTCCCAAACAGGTAAATTGTTGTTAAGTTCTTGATTTAAATTGGTATATTTATTTATAACATGAGCACAATTTCTTGAGTATATCCAGCTAAAGAGAGATTCCAGAGATAACACTCCCAAAGTTCTGCCCAGGGACCAAATGTATCTCACATTCGGAAAAGTCTGATTTTTTTCCTCTCAAAAGTCTCATTTAACCTCTTTGATAGCAGAGTTATGCAGAATTTATGGTGATATGAAACTCTTAAGCAAAAAAAAAAAAAAAAAAAAAAGAAATCCCAAGGAATCTGTATCCAAGGCTGCAGAGTCCTATCCCAGCATCACAAGTGTTGGAAATTTATTCTGGATGGAGCCTCTAGGCAAGCCTGATTTAATCTAGAGAGCGTGCTCATATGGAAGGTGAAAGAGAACTCTGCAAGCCAGCCCAAACCCGAGCAGTGCCGTATCCCAACGTGCAATTTCTGAGGCAGAAAAAACGCAGACACAATTTGCCACACGTAATCTCACATCAGCTGAGAATCCCAAACTTCCATGGAAAACATCCTCTGCTGTCTGGTTTAACTGGGCCCAAAGGCAGGCGTTTGAAGGCTGCCCATTTTGTGGTGCTCCCCAAGTTTGGGGTTTCTTCCTTTTGCTCTAATACAAAATTAAAGCTTTATAAAAATCCTCACGGCTGATTCACTGCTGTAAGTGCTTCCATGTTTCTTCCCCACTTCCTACCATGCATTTTGGATGCAAGTTTTGTGTGGTTAGGTGCCAACAGACCAGGCAGATGTGCAATGGGACCATCCTGACGTGCTCCTCCTGCTCCAACCATCCCTTCCCACATGGCAAACATCCAGAATCCGAAGAGTTTGAGCTACCTGGACCAGTGGAAGTGCCCATGGCACGGATTTGGAACTGGCTGGACTTTAAATTCCCCTCCAACCCAAACCATTTCATGATTGTGTGATTCTATGATAATGCAAGAACTTTCAGAGCTGGCAAAGACCTAATTATTTTGAGGAAAATTGCTGCTCGTGGTCACGGGAGACCTTTTCCCCTTTTCCAGATGCTTTGGCTTGGGTGGGTAGGTGAAGGCCAAAGCTTTCCAAGAGGTGCAGGAGGTTTTAGCCACACAATTTGCTTTAAAGTCCGAGGGAGCCAGGCAGCCAAGCCTTGGCCAGCAGCTCCGGTTTGTGGCCTTCCATAACTCCAGCATTTATTGGTTTGGTGAGCACTGTGAAATGCTCTTTGGGTGGCCTTGAACTTCCCCCACAAAAAAAAAAAAGAAACAAAAAAAAACAATTATAGGCTCCAGGCTGGTAAACACTGAGCTTGCAGAGCTGCTCTGGGCTCTGCCTTCCAAACCTCGCAGCCCTTCAGCAGCCGAGCTCTGATAGCATCAAACGCGGGATGAGGTCACAGCTCCCGAAATCCCCCTGATCCCTACCCAAACACGCCGCAAACCCTTCAAACTCTCCGGATCCTATATAAAATATCATGCTTAATAAGGCTATTGTATCACAGCAGGGCCTGGGTTTAAGCCCCCTAAATCCCAGCTATTTCCTTAGGCACCTATTATTTGGTTTTCTCTAAGGTGGGATTCTGGGTGTTGTTTGTACAGCACATTTATGGTGCTGCACCTCGAAGGAAATTCTTTCTTCTGAGGAGCAGAGCTGGAATCTTTTTGGCCCTGAATTTCCATCCTTTTTTTTTTTTTTGTGCACAGCCCCCAGTCCTTTTGCTTTAACTGAGCTGCAGTGCATGGGAGGAGCTGCAAACACACGGGACCTCACCCTTTTGTGACACTTGAGTTTGCTTGTTGTTATTTAGAAGAAACTTCACCCAGCCCACCTCGATGCCCTTGGCTTTTCCTTCTCCTCAAAAAGCCCTTGAGAAATTGGTCGTTCAAACCATCACTGTTTGTTTCACTGGCCAGTTTTTACTCTGGAGCAAGACACTCCTGAGGCTCAGGGTTTAATATCCATCACTGGAACATCAAAGCTCCTAAGGGTGTTCACATAACGCCTCCAGAAATGTTGGGAGGGCCCACATCAGGATAACCTGACATGAAAATAAAACAATGACAACTATTGAATGACAGGACCAATATTTTGACCACTAATTTTTGTTTCTTGCCTTTTATCCAAGACAGGGTAAAAAAGCAGAACAGTGTAAAAACAAACAGCAAAACTCATCCCTGCAGACTCCACCAACCTCTCCTGTGATCTGGGAAAAAATACCCCCTTCCTCACATCTTCCCCTGCAGGATTCCCTCTCTAATTTACTGCAGGGGGAAAAGTTATTCAGGTACTGTTGGGTCAACAGAGGACTTATAAAGTCGATGAGAATGACAAATGTGACACTCTACCCCTGCTGAACTCCTCTGCAGGCAGCTGAAGCCAATCCATCAGCAGATGCAGCAGCATTTGTTTCTGCAACATCTGCTCTGTATCAATATGCAAATCACACCAGGAGATTCTGATCTCAAAGCCTCATGTTTTTGTTGTTGTTGTTTCAAGGAACTGGAACCAGCCACCACTCAGAGTTACTTTTCATTCGAATTTTGACTATTGCTGCAATACTCCTGGAATATTCAAGCATTAACTCGTGAGGGTTATTCCAAGGAGTATTTTTAGGTTTTTTTGCCTTTTTTTTTTTTTTTTTTTGGTGGAATCAAAGTATTTTCTTACCAGAGGGATTTAAGCCTGGTGAATTCTGAATCAGACCTTAATTGTATCCCGTGTCAATCACTTTAATCCAAGTGGCAGTTGGGGCGAGGAGACCTCACATGTTTTGGAAAGGCAATGGCAAAATGACTTGGAAAACAGCAAGGCAAGCTGATACTGTGATTAAATAGCCAGCAAGGGACTCAGCTCCCATTCTTTGAGGGAACTTTCTCCAAAATGTGCCAGATCTCCTTTCCAGAAGATGATAAATGCATTTCTGCTGCAATAAATATTAAGGCTTCAATTTTAAAATGGACTGGAATCCTCATCCCTGCTCAGCACTGCAGAGTGCTCAGCTCTTCTGGGAACCAGATCATTTATTTTACTGCTTAAATATGGATTTGGAGGCTCCTCTTTGTCATATTCTTGACATGGTGGTTGAAGTGATAGAATGAAGACATCCCATGGAAAAAGCAAAATATATTATCAGTGAGAACCTAAATGTGGGTGAAGGAGTATTGTGCAACACACAGGTTTTAAAAGCTTTTTTTTTTTTTTTCCAATTTTGAGTGTTTCCCCCTTGTCTTTAAATATTTCCATCCAGTTCTTTCAGTGTGAGAGAACTTCTGAGCCAAAGTTTGAGAGACACAAAATGTAATTCACAAGAAATTCTTGCTATAAGGGAAAAAAACAAAAAAAAACACAAAAACAACAACAAAAAAACCCACCAAAAACAAAAACAAAAAAAAAAAAAAAAACAAACCAAAACAATGTAGTGATGAGCTGGTTTTCCTTACTTACAAAGAACAAAATATGAAAAGGAAAGAAATAAACTCTTTTCTAGTAGAAAAGGCTCCTTGTGGGCAGATCCCTTCATCCACACCAGGCTCTGCAAAATCACTTGGAGTCGAGGAGGGGGAAGAGGGAAGATGGGCACGAGCACTTGGAAGGATCGGTGACCTAGAAAAGATTTTTAAAATTCCTTCGCTTCTCACCATCAGATAAAAGCAGGGACAAAAAGCGAGTGACTCATCTCCTCTTGTTCCCTTCTAATAGTTTTCTAATGAAGTAATTATCGTGTACTCGTTTGGAAACACACAAAACAGGAGGCGAGAGGTGAAAATCGAGGGGAGGGGGAGAAGCCTAATTAGCTAATCCTGCCTCCCTGTGGATCTATTCCCACTCACACCCTGCAAGGGTTACGCCAGAAATTTCCCCAAATCCCATTTTTTACAGATTTAATGCCTGGACACTTATACATGTAATTACTCACTAATTAGCAGGATCAACTTTGTAGATGGCCACCCACTGAAATATATTTATCTGCTGTGTAAAGGGACAGGTAAAATCTATAGGAGGAGGTAATTCCTTAATATCAGTTATTAGTCCAAATAATAGATCTGAAATAGATCTAATGGGTGTAATGGAGCTAAAATCAGCCAAACTCCCAGGCACTCCCAAATCTGAAATACAAGCAGCAAAATTCTTGCCTTTTAACCAAGCTCATCACAGCTAGAGCAAAATCCACCAGGAGAATATTCCTTTGAGACCAACAGTGAAAAAGTCTCAAACCTTTATGAGAAAAAAAAAAAAAAATCTTGAGAAATACATAAATTAATGTGGCTGAGGAACCTTTTGGAAATCATGGCCAAAATTTGGAGCAGAAGGGGGAATTCCTGCACCGATGTGCTTGATAAAATACCTTGTGCTTGATTATTATTTAGAGAGTTTTCAGAGCGGGGTTTTCATTTGGTTTAGGACAGTTTTCCTTTAGGGAAGGACAGTTATATGCAGTTTTGGGGGGAAAGGCTGGAATCACTGCTGGTGATGGAATGTGCCCAAGGCAGATGAACCCTGTGGGCCAAAGCTTCTTCCTCACAGCCACAAGTGAAACTGGCCCACGGCAATTCTCGTGTTTTGGGTTTCCAAAGATCAGGAATCTGTTTCCCCATCTGCAGAGGGGGTGAATTTTTCTTTTGGAAAAAGCTTTAGAATCCAGGGGTGAAAAAATATGCTTGGTGGTCACTAAATCAGAGTTACATCCTTTGCCACCTGTTTTGGCTTTTATTTTTGCAGAGGTGGAAATGAAAATCAGTGAAGGAAGAGATTCAGTTTTTCTCTAAAAACAGAAATGCTATTTCCATCCATCCATCCGTCCATCCATCCATGAACCAGTAAAAATAATATGCAACAATATAAATATTTATTCAGCCAGAAAAATCACTGTCTTAACAAGTGAGATCCTGAAATCTTTTTTATCTTTCTGAGACGAATGAGGTAAAAAACCTAATTAAAGATGAAAAGTAAATCAACAACTTCAATTCTCCAAAGCTGCAACACAAGTCCATCTTAGTTAACAGAAGAGTTTTATCATGACATCTGCCCTGCCAGCTTTTTAAAGTTTAAACTGCCTTTTTTTTAAGGTTTAAACTGCCTCCAAACAATTTTCTTCCCAGGAAAAGCCCGCTCCCTTGATGAGAAGAAAGCCCTTATTCTCAATTTTCCATCATCCGTGTGCATGGGCAAATTCTCCCTGGCTAACCGAGTGTGAATCCAACAATTGTGGCTGAGCTGCAAAGGAGAAGTGATCCCAAATATTATGGTGGAAGAGGAGAAGGCAGCTCTGGTGGAGACGGTTGGCGGATCGCAGCGGTTTTGGAAGCTTCCTTTCTCCCTCTTTTTTTCTCCCTTTTCCATTCTCCCTTGAGTTATCCTCCCAGAAGGGCCCAGCATTGCCAAACCCGGGGTCGGGCGGGGCAGGGAGATGAATGTTGTGTTTTTAGAGCTAACAGAAGTTGGTTCCTCAGGGTTCACGGCGGTGTCACAGCGTGCGCCCAACTCCTACACGATTTGAAACTTGATCTTACACCTTGCCTTTTATGAAGATGAAATCCTTGGCAGGTGATTATTTTGCTTTCTCACATCATATCAGACGCTTTAAGCACCAGTCTGCCTGCTAAGAGCCAGCTGTTGGGGAGTGAAAAAAAGGAAAGAAAGAGCTCAGAAAGCCCAGACGTTCAGAAACCCCGCAGTGCGGCTATCCAAGGAGTTTTCCTTAGGTTTCATTGCAGAACAGGGAATGCAGGTGTTTTAAAACACTGGTCCCTGGATCAAAGTTAAATTAGGAAAATGCAGAATGAAGCAGGAAGGCAAAATTTCTTTTCCTGGAAAAATCAGGGAAGAGTAGGGGCCTGTAACTGTGCAGCAGTGATCCTGTATTTATGATGGAGCTGATCTCCACAAATGTGGGGTGCGGCTTTCTTGCTCCTTTGGTAGATAAAGCTGGGAGTGACAGCTCTCTTCAGTCCTTCCAGCCCTGTTTTGAGCCCAGCTGGGACTATTTAGCTGGTTCCAGCTGTGTCCTGCACATGAATTGATCTCCTTGGAGAGAGGAGCCTGTCCTGGCTCAGCACGAGGGGAAGGTTAACCGTAGTGCTGGGAGGCTCAGAGCTGGGAGCAGTTCCACATTGGGAACGCTGCCTTTCAGTGTTTGTCTCTTCCAGAGGCCTTGTTCTGGTCCAGATGAGTCAGGAGATGGGCAGGCCTTTCTTCCAGAGGGAAATGAAGAGCAGGAGGTGCCTTGCTGCCTGACCATCCTCACCCTCAGCTGCCACCTGCACCAGAGATCTGAAATAATTGTCCTTTGTCCTGTCACTTTGCCATCCAGGACAGCACAGGGTACAGCTGACAACGTGCTAACCCTGATCATGGGGTCTGCTTAAAAATCTCTTCACTTTTACAAGAAACCTTTCCTCTGTGCAAGCCAAGGAAGATTGTCCTGGACATTCCCACCCAGGAGGGGAGGAGAGTGACGAGAAACCCCTCAGTGAAACAGATGTGCTGTGAGAATTCCTCACTGGGAGCAGTGGGACTAAATGGGACATGTCACGTAGTGTGCAACTCCTTGGCAATGGCTGCACAGGGTTTCCTTCTCTGTCTGATAAAAATAAAGTTTTTCATTTGCCAAGACTATCAGAGCAACTGTTTGCTCTTCGCTAGGACCAAAGGAAACAGTGTTTCTTCCACTGTCAACAAAAGGAATATATTTATGTCTCAAACCTGCTTTTCCACATGCACACACCCCCTCAGAATGCTGATTTTAAATCATTCTGAAATGAATTCAGTGTCTCTGTGCTGGATGTTCATTTCCTTAGAAAAGCAACGACGGGACGATTTTTCCCTGGTGCACCTCCAGAATTTGGCCCAGCTCAGGCTGTTGAGCTCTTTTTCCTTCCTTTCCTCCCTCTAAATGTAATTGCTCACTTTCAGCTACCGTGAGCCTGACCCAAATCCCACTGTGGTCCGTGGAAAACCTCCTCTGGGCCAGGGTGGGCTGGGCTATAAACCCAGCCTTGTGGTCAAAGGGAACTGGAGGAGGAAGACTTTTGGGACAGCTGGGCTAGGTCTGGTACCAGGTCTCTTCACTGCTTGTCTTTATTAGCTCATTAAGCACAGAACAAGAGGCTGCTGCTGTCTGAGCACAGCAAAGCTCACAGGCACGTTGTTTTCTCTAGAAAAACACATTTGGACACTCTGGTAGGAAAACAAGCAGAAATCCCTGATTTCTGCTCATATCTGCACTCTGTCCTCAGTGGATACAAGGAAAACATTTGGGTTATAAAATAAGAAAAATGCTTCTATGCTGTTAGTCCCACACTTAATCCAAATAAAAATCAGAGGGTATTGGAAGCTGGATGTGTTTGAACATCAAATATGCCAAATGTAACATGTTTGGCATCACTGTCTTTCATGAAGCAAAAAAAAAAATGCAAATAAATTCATTTTTTGTTTTGGTAAAAGTGTGGTCAAATTGATTTTATTCTTTGGGGCTAAGATTAAGGCACTGCTGACACATCAAGGAATTTCTGGTTTGTATATCCTAGATTTAGGCAAGCTTGGAACTGATTGTTGGAACAGTTTTCTTGGACAGCAATTTTCCCTGTAGTAATTAATTCATTTTATGTGGAGATTTAGAAGATTACCTGACTGTGAGTGAGGTAAATCCTACCACTGCTTAAATAATATCCCCACCTTTCCACCCTGAAGTTTCACCCCAAAATGCAAATTTTCTCTTCTCTCCCTGTGTTCTCTCATTGCTTGCAGGATCTGCAATGCCCTAAGAGCACCCCAATCCCAAATACACCCCCACCCACTGCACACAGCACAGGAAAACCAAAACCCTGGATTTTCCAAGGGCAGCTACACCCTTTTGGGTATTGTTTGGAGCTGTTGTCACAGTTAGGAATGAATATTAGAGAAAGAAATTTCTTTGTAAGATTTTTGGGGACCTGAAGCAGGGGTGCTGCTACCAGACGTGTCACAGCACCTGGGAGCATCTGCTGGACACATCCACTCCTGGGGTTTTGCCTGCTCTGCTTTAGGCAGGGCCAGAAATTGTTCATGCAGCTCTAAAATTTGCTGTGAAAGGTGCTGTGAAATGTTGATTATCAGCCCTGAAACCCTGTGCTTTAAGAACTGGGATTGATTAATTCCTGCCTCTACATAGTCCTGTGTGTGTGCATGAGATTGTAGTAAAAAAAAAACAAACTCAATTGAGGCTTTTAATATGGAAATTTTAATGTGGAAATTATGGTTTTTATATGGGAATAATGGTTCTTGTGCAGACACTTTCAAGAAGTTCTTGATTTCTCACTGGTTCTGACATCCAGTGACTGAATTGAGGAGAGCCAGAACGAGATGAAGATGATAATTTGTTTCTCCCACTCTAGAATGCAGGACCAGCAGCACTTGTCATAACAGGCAAACAAAAAAAAAAACACAAAAAAAAAAAAAGAACTTAAAATTTGTGGTTGAAATCCAGCCAGCAAACACCGGGAAAATAAATTGTTTAATTTCCAAGATACCCTCAATATTTTCTCTTGCGAGGAGAGGCAAAGATTTCTTCTGAAAGCAAGTCCAGAAGAGCAGCACATTTGTAGGTGGCAGGCTCATTATTTTGTTAGCAGAGGGATAAATCAGGGGCCCCCTTGTTATTTTATATTTTTGCAGTGTGCTTTAAAAATACTCACACGCCCACTTAGTGCTTCCTCATCGATAACACCAGCGGCAGGGGGGAGCCGGTGTCACCTTCCATAAACAGGTACTGTTGACATCCAGCTTGTAAAATAGAATTATTTCAAGCAGGGTGAGAGCCAGCGCAGGGAAAAGGTGCAGATAATGCTGCCTTATCAGACAATATTAGCCAAAAAACACGCCTGCCTGTTTGAAGTCCCGCACTTGTCTGATCCACACACACTTTGTTGAGCTGTTTCCAAAACTAACAGTGTCTCTAATTGGTTTTTTGGGGCAGACAATGATGTTCAGGAAGATGAAAATAATATTGGCCCAACGAGATGAGCTTGGTGTGTAGAGGTTGTGGGTTTTCTGCTCCAGCTCGGGCTGGAGTCACAAGAGTTGACCGCAGCCAGCGATTAAATGAGATTTAATGAAGCTGTTTGGCTCAGGGCAAGGTAACCAGACACACACAGAGCGTGGAGGAGAGAGTGCTGCTAATGCTCACTAGAGCCCTTCCAAAAAAACAGATTGTTTTTTCCTTAAAAACAGCGTGGAGATGATATAATTCCTGAATTTTTATGAGTTTTTTTCCCAGGGGTCTGGAGATGGTTTCATGTGTAACGAACACGAACTTGCGGAGAGGAAAAATGCAGAATGCTGGAAAACCCACCAAACCAGAGAGCCATTATAAGGAAAAAATTGTGGGGAGGGTTAATGCTTGGAAAAAGAGAGGGGAGAAGTGGTGGCATCCCAGATTTCCAAACCTCATTAAATATATTTTACTCATGGAGCCAGTAGTTGAGGGTTGGTGCTGTGGTATTTCGCTGCACCGGAGTCGCGCCCATGGATGCCACTTCACCTTCAGAAAATAACTTTAAAAATGCTCTGTTTGCTGAGTTCCCAGCCAGAGTAGGACTGTGTGGATCTAAGTCTGGCTTTCTTCAATTTTCCCCACTTCTCATCCCTTCCCTCCATTGCTAAATTCCCCTAGAAATTCCTCTGCGTTCATCGGTGAGAGAACAAAGGTTCTGCCTGCCAAGGCAACGCTTGGCAGACAGCAAAATATCTCATGTATTTACTAGGTGAAACATCTGGATTATTGTCCAGGCATTCAGCAGAGTTATCCACTCGTGGATCAGCGTTAGTTGTACACAGGGATTAGGATTTAACAGGATAAATGTCTCGTAAATGGGAATGAGAACAGCATGACAACAGCGAGACCTTAAATCGAGGAGAGCTCTGCTCAAAAGCAGCAAATAACCAGGGCTGTTTGTATCTGCGAGGATTCCATCTTGCATGGATTTGCATCCCTGAAATTTCACCCTCTAAAATTAGTCTTAACCACCAAAAATTGGCCTGGCTCGGGCTCCCAGCGTGGTTGAACCACCGGCTCCCATCCCTGAAGCGAGAAATTTGCCAAGGCTGTCTCGAAATTTGGACACTGTTCATTAAAAAGTCAACCCAGTTTAGCTTGAAGGGTTCCATCGTGCAAATGAATAGAAATTACAAAATGCTTTGTCCCAGGACTCCCAAACTGGGTTATCCAGCTAAAAGTCTGCTTCTTCTCTTATTTTCTATCCTTCCCTCCTTTCCCCTGCCTCATTTTTATTTTAATCAGCGATTTTCATCAGTGAAATTCATTGCTTTGGGCTTGGCTTTTTCGAACCACACACATTTCGAAGAGTCACTTGCCAAGGAACATCTGTAAAAGTATTTCTACATGTTTGGAATTTCCTAGCAGTAGTAGGGAAGTTTGGTTTGTTTGAATCTTTCACTCAGCAGGAGGAAAATTGAGCTCAACATGTTTATGAGTATAAAAGCCATCTGTTTGATAGGGATCCTGGAAGAAGACTGAAGGTCTGACTCTGAGATGATGAAGTGAAGAAGAAAGGTTTCTGTTTCCTGTTGCTGAGAATTAATTATGCTGTTAATAGTGTGTTAGAAGAAATAGGAGTGCTTTACGTTATTACTTAAGCCCAAAGAAATAAATATGACTTTAATGAAAAGCTTTCCTGAAGAAAAATCCACCATAACTTTTTAAAGAGCTGGTCACGTACCCAAAAACATTTATATGCTGGGATGCTTCTCCCTAAATGTGGTCTGGCAAGGGTTTTTCCTGCTCCTTTTCCATTTCTTTGTGGATAAAACACTGGTATTTTTGAGGAAAGTGACTTCCTTATGTGCCAGACCATCACCTACGGCTCGGATTTAAGTTGTCACATAAAGACACTTGATGTCACCTTGTTCTTTGCTGCATTTCTTTCAATTGGTGATGCTTTGTGGCTTCTTTGGGATGCCCAGAGGAAGGAGGGCTGGGAAATCAGGTTCACCCTGTTGGTGGGAGTGGAAATTAGCAAAGAGAAATGGGAGATCCCTCACCAGAGCTGATAAAATAATTCAACAAAAATACCCCACGTCCAGATCATGGGTGAGAGCTGAGCTGCTCAGAGCCATCTTTGGAGGAACTAAAATCCCTCTGCTCTTTGTAAAAGGAGCCAAGGGAGACAAGGCTGTAATTTTACCACTGGAACTGTTTGTTTTTTTTTTTTCAGTGTGGGGTGAATAAACTCAGTACTCCCTCCCTAAAACATTGTTTAGATAATTCACGTCAAAATGTATTTACCAAAAAATGATTTTCTGATGCTTTACAGTAAAACAACTTATCTGTCACAAATCAGTGATTGAAGGTTATTGTGAATGAAATTATTACGATCAAAACATGAAATTGGGTGGGTAAACTACATTGTATAACTTTAAATTCATCAGAAATTATTTATTAACAAGTGTTTCCGCATGTGTTAAGGAAGCAGATGCTCAAAACCAATTGGTTCTAAATAGTGAGAAGGAATTAAAAAATATATTTTTTATAAAAATTATAATTAAAAAAAATATTTGTCTGCAACTGAAGATTTTTGGGGTTTGATGGGGGGGGTTGTGTTTTTATATTTTCTGCGGACGTGGGTTTGTGGTGGACTTGGCAGCGTTGTGTTAAGGGTTGGACTCAATGATCTTAAAGGTCTTTTCCAGCCTAAATGATTCTGTGAATCCACGTCCGTGGAATTGAAATCCACCAGGCAGCCACTAAACAGGAATGGAAAATTTCCTTATTCACAGGATATCTGCAGACAGGCCCTCGCAGAGCTCCTGCATGGGGGATCTGCGGGAGGAAGCCATCCCAACGCCCCTGCACAGCACAGAAATTTCCTGCCCTTTCCCCCTCTCCCTTTTTATTCCCAGCCTGGGCTCTCTCCAGCTGCAGAAACCCTCTTTTAAAATTCAAATTCTCATGGCACAAAGCTGAATAAATACCGAGGGTGGAGGAGGTGGGCAGCGCCGCCGAGCTCCGGCACACACCGGCTTTGTCCCTGCTGGCACGGGGACCGAGCTGGGGGATTTTGGGAGGGCTGCCAGCAGGGCAAGATGCCACCAGTATTTTCTTTAGTGCCTTGTAAAGCCCAGGTGAGTCCTGACACCGTCTGCGTGGACACTCGGGGCTTTATGTATGAACCGTTTGGAGCGTGTGGAGCGCGGAGCCTCCTGTCACGGCCAGAAGGATCTGGGTGTACAAAGAAAAATACAGCTGAGCTAACAGAGCTTTTAAAAGAAGTTGACTTGGGTGCCTGATAGCCCCTGAGTAGGGCTTGCTTGTCAACATTGCCAGCCGAAATCTCTGAAATCTGGGCCTTCAACCTGAATGTCCGAGGAGAGCCAAAATAACACATTATGAGCGTTAATGCAGTTGAAAGCAAAACCGCATGTTTTCCAAAGGGTTTAAAAGCTCATTTGAAGTAGGGCAAAGGGTCAGAAAAGAAGGAGTCCCATTTATGGAGCTCTGGCAAGTGTTTCCAAATGAAGAAGCCCCACTTAGAACATGTACACTTCATTAGATCACTGCTGCCCTTGTCGCCGGCAGGAAAAGAGGAGATGCTCGCCCTCGCTCAGAGCTACAAACTCCAAAAGTTTCCCAACATCCCCCTGAAAAACGGGAAAGAAACAGCTCTTTGTTAGGAGGGAGTGGAAATAGCATAAACCCCAAATGTTGGGTTTTTAAAAATTTTAAAAGGGTTTTTTTATGCTTAGGCAATAGGAAAAAAAACCCAAATCTGGGCATGTTTTATGGCGCTGAGTTACTGCTGGGTGTTGTGGTGGGCTGGGGCAGGGGAGCTCAGCACCTCCCACGGCAGGACATGAGGGGTTGATGAGCCAGGATGGGGCTGTGTCGTGGGCAGAGGTGTGGGGTCACTCCTGCTCCTTGCTGCCTTCAGCTCTTTTTCTCCATCCCAGACCTTCTGGTCAAGCTTTTGCTTTGGCGTTTGCCTCTTTGCACTCTTTTGTTTCATCTCTGATTCCCAAGAAGTGATGTCCTTTGTAATCACTCAGAAACCTGTCCCTTGCTCTGCTCTGGCCACCCAAATCCCCCTTCTGACTCCTGTTAGCCACAGTTCCTGATCCTTTTTGTGCTGTCCCAATCCAGAGGAGCAGGGAATGAGGGACAGGCAGGATGCTCCATGCCCTACACCCTATTCAAAGTCTCCAACCTCCAGAGAGGACCAGGATGCCTGGAGCAAAATTCCTCGGGCCTGGAGACGCTCCATGAACCTGTAAAGATGTGATGGAGAGAAGCTGTCAGGCTACCTGCCTCACAGGACCACTGCAGGTTTCTTGCCAGCACACCTGGCTTGTAAAAATCCGGCAGGAACCACCAGGATTTTGCCCCTCAGGGACTGCTTTCCAGTAAGTGCAGCCTTTGGTGTGAATTTCTTGGTCCTATTTTAAAAATCTGCAAAATTTCTTGGTGCCAGGTCCTGCTCAGAGCAAATCCTGCCCACCTCACTGTCCCAGGCTTGCAAAAACCACATGCAAAGTACTCACAGCAGGTTTGTCTGCTTTTTCGCTGGGGATATTTTGTGGGGGAAAAAAGGTGTTTCTGTTAAAAAGAAACACATCCCTGGTCCACAGGCTGGAGCTGAGAGCAAAGGGAACATTTTTGTCTGGGGTTCCAGTTAAATCACTGGCAGGACATCACTGCTTTTGGAGCACTTGAACTCGGCTCCAACACAAATCCATAAAAAGCTGTTAAGTTGTGATGAAGGGGAGCCCCGGTGGTAATGAGTTTACTCCAGGCCTTTAGGGCAAGCTGCAGACTCCTGCAGGGCCACGACTCTGCTGTTCCAGGAGGGCAGACAGGTATTGCTGCAATGTCCTGTCCCTCCCTGTGCCCCTGCCAGAAACCCTGGAGCAGATCAGGAGTAGATCAAGAGCGAGCTGAGGTGTTGAGCTGTGTCTCCATTACAACTTCCAGCTCTGTCAGAGCCTGGAAAGGGCCCTTGGCTGGAGCAGCAGCTTGGGCTGGTGCTTTTATGGGGATGAATAGGATTAAAAGGTGAGAGAGCTGGAGGGACAGAGCATGTTGTGGATCAAAGCTCCCCGGGGAGCCTCTGCTGGGCACCAAGCAGAGTTTTAGGTGTGTCCCTCACATTAAACAAGATTTCATCTCCCTTCAACACAGGCATGGGGAAGGAGAGAAGAGAGATGAGCGTAAATAACCTCAAGCGGAACAGTTTCAAGAAAGCCAAAAGTTGTCAGACACATGGGGAAAACCCACAGCGATCAGCAGCTGCAGAACATCCCAAAAACCATCCCAAAAGCCATCCCCAAACCCCAAATACCTCTGAGGAAAAGGGGAAGACAGGGACCAAATGCATGAGGAGCCCTTTCCTTTGGGGCTGTGAGTGGTGTGAGATCCTCTGGACATCACAAGGACTCCTGGGGTGGAAATGCTGGGAGACTTTGGCCCAGGTGATATTCCCTGGACACCAAGGAGAACCTAAACCAGTGTCCTAATGCAGCTTCCCTCCCCTGGGCACCCCATGGCTACTGGAGTGCCTCGTGCCATTTGATACCCTTCATTCTGCAAATCAATCCCAGCACAGGGATTGGTTTAAATCCCACTGTGGGATTGATTTCATCCCAGTGTGGCATTGATTTAAATTTTTGCTCTGCTGTAGAAACGGCTCCGAATTTGGGGACATTTGGGGGGATTTATGGCTTCAGGAAGGATAAAGCAGCAGGACAACTCCCAGGTTGCATCCTGCAGAGCAGTGCAGAGGGATGGCTGAGATGTTCCAGCTTTATTTGTGCAGGAAGGGGAGAACTGGCAGGTTTGGCAGATTTTGGGATTGATAAGAGTGACAATGAAAGCTGGAGGAATCCAGAGATGCGTTGCCCTGCAAGGCAGAGCCTCCTGGCTTCTTGCAGCAGCAAAATCTTTTCCGTGCCCATATTTCCCCTTTCCTTTGGAAATCAGAATGGTTTGAGGGTCTTTGCATCTGAGAGTCTAAATTAAATATTGACTAAGAGGTTTCATGTGAGCTTGAGTGTTTTTAAAAAATCTAAATGGATCCCACAGGGTGAGTCGAGGGCTCCAAAACAGATTCCAAGAGAATAAAGGATGTGTGAGTTAGAGGCAGAGGAAAAGTCTCAAATGGCAGATGAGTCAGCAAAAACCAGAGACCCAGAAGATGCAGAAATAATATTAGGGATACGAAAAAAGTGGAAGTAGAGATAATTTTCCTGTACTAAAGTAAGGAAAGAAAGTTTATCTAATATTCCCCAAATTACTCTTCTCCAAATATTTGTTGGTTCATTTGCTTTTCCCTTCCAAAGCCTCAACAGCCTGATTTTATTTTCCTGGCTGTGTGGAGAACCAGGAACAGCAGCAATCTGGATTGCAACATGAAATCCTATGGCTGGCTGGAAAACCTATACCTGGTGTTGAAGGGACACAAGCATCAATTTTTATTAGAGCTTTATTTGCTACTTTTAAGCAATGAAAAAAGTCTGCTACAAAGTGAAAACACATGTCCCATAAAAATTATTGATGTGCACAGATAATGCTGAATATCCCTTGGGTACCCAGGGGATGGAAAGAGTCAGAAAGTCATTAGTAGGGAGGGACAAAATAATTATAAAACATGTTGCTTTAGACAAATTGTAGCTGAGACTTTTCAATTCAATTTTGCCAGTCCGAATTTCAATTTATCCTTCTGTAACTCACTTATGATGGACTACAGATTTCAAGGAGGGAAATTGGAATAGTAAAATAATGTATATATATATATATATATATTTTTTTTTTTTTTTTTTTTTATATTGTCCATTTGTGTGAATAGAGTAGGAGAGTGCAATATGTGAAATTCAGTAAATATTTAAAGCCCTTTCAAGTAGTGAGAACAGAGAACTGATGCAAGTGTGAACTAATTGTATTTCCACACTTTTATCTTTGTTTTCTTTTCCCTCCACAGTATTAAAAATGGGAAAACAACATTTGAAATGTTGTGGTTGTAAAATTAGAGAGCAGCAGACTTTTCTTCTGATTAAGAGTGACCATGTTTTAGTACAAAGTCTTATAAAAAATAGAGAAAAGCAGTTTTTGCTCATTTCTGCACCTCACCACAGAGAAGATCAGCAGTGCCAAGGACTTGGAGTGGTTTTGATTAACTTTTCCTGCTCATTCTTCTTGTTAAAGTTCATTTTGAGGTTTGACTGATCCTCCTTTTGCCTCTGTTTTGGTCCTCCCTCAGTGTTGGGGAGGTTTGGGGAGCTTTTCCTTGGGATCTGTTGCTGGTGGAGTGGTGGGACCTTGCTGGGCTGGAGGGGAGGTGAGGGGTTGGTTTTATCCAGAGCTGGGGCAGAGGCACAAACTCTCCTCCCACGGCTTTGGAGCTGGCACAGCACCCCAGGGAAAGCAGGGGGGCAGCAGCAGGCAGTGCTACATCTCAGAGGTGGAGCAGGGGGTACAAAAATAACTCAAACATCTCAAAATCAGCTCTAAGTCCAGCGCAAAATGCTTTAAGAAAAGTTTTCTTGCCCCTCCTCCTGACAAAGTCCCTTGATAATCCCCAGGAACAGAAATGAAGGGAGAAATGGAAGGAAAGAAAAGGTTTTGGATGAAAAAAACTTTCAAGAAGCAGAAGCAAATTCATATAAGATTTCCACTTCCTTTTAGGTTAAACCCCCTTTTAAACCAAGGCTAGCCTGTCAGTACTGGGTCCAAATTCAAGACATTCCAGGCTTGCCTAATTAAAAAAAAAAAAAAAAAACAAAAAGTCTCCAGGACTGGTGTCAAGGGACTGTTCACAAATCTAAGGACAGAGCCTATCCCTCCATCAGAAAACAAAGAGAAATCCTGAATATGCATGAAGACAGTCAGGAGCTTTCCCAAGCTCCCACTCCTCTCCTTGGGAATCCCAAAAGTATCATTTGAGACCCTGCTGGAGCTTGTGAGACACAAGCAGCCATTGTCCCCAGACCCACGGCGTGAACCACCTCGAGATTTCCCTTTCCTCTCTCCAAAGAGGGGATTTGCTTTATTTTTAATGTCAATAAATATCCTGCCTGAGATTAAACTGTCGGGGACAGAATGCCAAGGAAAAAAAAGCCGGAATGCCCCAAGCTGGAGGCTCCTGAGGTGCTCCCAGAGTGGGCACTGGGTGTAGGTCACACTTTTAGTTTTAGTTTTGGCCCAAATTCTCCAAGCTCTGCCTCATGGAGAGTGATGGTCCCACAGGCTGGAATATCCAAACACCTCTGCATTAAAAGAAGCCTGATCTCCTCCAGCCCAAATATTCAATTAGGTTTGGGATGTTCTTTTTCCACATTCTTTTTCATCTCACATTTGTGCTGCTCCAGCCTTGGTTGTGTCACTGCTTTCTTTGTCCCCACGTCCTGCAGAAGTGTTGAGTGTCTCAGGCTGGTTGTGCTCAGATTTTTGGGCTGCTTTACCTCAGACATTAATTCAATTTATCACCAACAAGCAAACTCCTGGCCATGAGTGTTTTGGTGTCTTTTGGACACATCCTCCCTGTAACAATTTTTTCCCTTGGTGTGTTTTGGCTGTGTCTCCATGGGAATAAATGTTTTTTTCCTGTTTATTTTTGTTTCATTTGGTGGCAAATCCCATTCGCCAGCATGGCAGATTGGTGACTCTGCAGGGATTTTCCTTAGGGACAGTTTCAGTCTAATCCTGCTCCTGCCCTACTCAACACCACCCATTTTATTCCCAATCAGAAGGAAGACAGAAATGAAATGAAAATGTGTTTGAACTTTTCACAAATGGCAGATCAGCTCAAAATTTGACTTAAAAAAAAAAAAAAATAAAGGGAGAGGAAAGAGAATGTTTTCTGACTACCAGGATTTAACTAATGTATTCAGTAACTGGATTGTTTAGGATATCCAACCTGGAGCAATCTTCTTTCACCTCCTTTATTTTTTTCTTTTAATGATGCATGAAGAGAAACAGACCCCTTGAATTATGACAGCTCTGTGATGGGACAAGGTTCTCATGCTACTGTATTTTAATAACTTTCCCAACAATGACATCTTCTCCTCATTAAAGGTAGGTCAGGGAGTGAATCTAATAACTTGTGGAAACCTAAGGAGCTGAAACCTGCCCTTGGCTTTTCAGGAAACAGAGGTCTTTCAGAAATACCAGAGAAATGAGATTCTATTTTTCCAAGGCATCAATTTTTTTTTTTTTTTAATTTTTTTTTTTTTTTTTTTAAGCAACCCAAAATGTGCATAATCATATTATGGGCAATCAGGGTGCTATTCAGCTCCTATATCAAACAGGCATGTCATTAGCACAGCAGGCTAATTGCTGGAGCTTTCCTTGACCTGGCACTCCAACGTTAAGGCTCTGGGTGGCCAAACGATTTCCATCATTTTGCCTGTGCTCCACGAGGAAATCGAGGGCTGTGATTGCTGTGGTAATTTTCCTTTCAGAACAGATTGCCCGATTTGACATTTTAAGTACAGTATCTTGTAACTGCCAGGCAGGGGAACCTTTCAAAGGCACCGCCGGGAGCGCGGCCCTGGCTTTGCCTGCCTCAGACACCCTTCTGTGCCCGGGGGAGGCTCCTCCTTGTGAGAACACAGCAGCACATCATGAGAATCCAGTTGCCACCGAGATAAGGTCATGTTGGGGAGAAATCCGAGCTCCTTAACCTCTGATCTTCCCCCCCACTTCCAATTCTGCGACCTCGCGGCGCGCGAAGTTCACAGCGACGGCAGGAGAAACGCCTGGATTCCTCTTGGAATCCCCATCAAGAACAGGACAAACTTCTTTATTTTTGATCTCTTAGACTGTTTGAAAATACACTCTGTGCTGTTCTACAGGTTTCTAACTGGCTGCCACCAAAGAAAAATTTCTTCCAGCTCCTCAGCCATCACGATGATGTGGTGATCTAAAATATCTGCCCTGCTTAAACCAGAGATGAATTTAGCTCCTGACTGGATCAACAGCCAAACAAGGAAGCTGTTGGCACTTTAAGGAAAGGTTTGGGATGACATCCTGTGAAATGGCTGCATCCTGAAACCTCAGGGAGCAGAAATCAATAATAAACTTGAATTAATCAGGGCCGTTTTTTCACCAGAACTTCAGCATGAAACCCTAAATCCACCAAAAGTCAATGGAGGAGGAGAGTCATCAGTGAGACCTCTCTTGGTGCAAATTTATTTAAACTGATACTGGATCCAGAATTTCTGTTTTCCCTGTGTGTAAGAGAGGGGGAAAATTTGAGGGTTTTTCTTCAAAAAAAGGGAAATGAAAGAGAATGAGCTTAGCTGGAGGCTGGATGGGAGCCTGGAATGTGTGTGCACACCTGGAGCAGCTGCAGGTGAGATGGTGCAGGTGGAGGCAACGAGCCTCAGAATCCCCACGTTCAGTGCTGCACAGAGAATTCCAGGCTGCCATCTCCCCAGTCCTGCCCCTCCAATCCAAATTTCAGATTTGAGCTCAGCTGGTTCAAATGAGCCGTGGCTCTATCAGATATTTGGTCTCTCAGCTTGCGCGGGGTGAGAACGGTTTATCCTCGGGTCTAGCGGGATAATCTCAGAGCTCAAGCAATATAAAATCTGGCAGCTCTGGATCCAGAGGTACCAGAGGTCTCCAGCTCTCAACTGGAGCTCTTTTTCTTCAGAGGGTTTTAAACCCAAGCACGTGTCCGCTGTGCCTTGGCAAGCGAATGCTCACTCTTCTCCAGGCGACTTGTGAGTCTGCTGCTCTTGCCACTAACTCAGACAGTCTTTTCTCTGTGGGAAGAATGGATTTAATTATATCACAGTTCCCAGTTTTATTAATGCTCGAACAATATGAGCATTAAAGTGAAATTATATGCCAAGTACTGCAGAGGCCACTGAAACGTTTCCTGTTATTGTGCTGTAATGGAGATTGCAGGAACACGGAGCTGTTCCAAGGGGCTGCAGCAGAAAATGGCTCTGAGCCTCTCCAAGATCCACAGAGCTCTCAGGACTGTCCTGACAATAGAGTTTCTAGGAATCAACAGCTGAGGTGGCAAAGAATTCCCCCAGGAGGGCTGGGCATGGCTCAGGCTCTTCCTTGCTTCCCGATGGGCAGCAGATCTCCTGGGGCAGGGCCAGAGCTGCCTTGGGGAATGGGATCACAAGAATGGGATCACAACTTTCCTGAGCCACACGGAAGCACCGAGCTCATGAGCTGAAATTAGGGGCAACTACAAAGTGTAGAAAAGCCACTGCTGTTGAGACAGCTCAGCTGGGTGGCAAATTTCTGGTAGGAATTGGCCTTTGGGCCCATTTTCCTGAAGGCACTGTGCTCCTGACACATTTCCCAAGAGTAGGATGGCATCCAGCAGTGCCTGTGATTTCCAGCAGTGAAGAGGAAACCTGTCATCCCTGTGACATTCCTGTGAATTTTCATACCAGCTCACAGCATCACAGAATCACTGAGTAATTAAAGTTGGAAAAGACCTCCAAACCCAGCATCAAGATCTCCAACAGTGACAAGTCCAACCTTCATGAAAATACCACCATGCCCAGTAAATTATACCATGAAATGCCACATCTTCTTCTTGTTTGAACATTTCCAGGGATGGTGACTCCACCATTTCCCTGGAGAGCCTCTTCCAGTGCTTAAACACTAAACAGGATATTTTTCCTAATATCCAACTTGAACTTCCCCTGCTGCATCTTGAGGCCATTTCCCCTTGTCCTATCACAAGTTTCCTGGGGGAAGAGGCTGCCCCACACCTTGCCGTAATTTATTTTACTCCATCTGAAAGGAGCACATTAAAGTGTAGCTGTTTAAATTCTCCTGGCTGTGTTCCTGCCCTCCTGGAGGATGGTGTCCTTCCAGCCTAGGTGTGGAATCCCTCTGGAATCCTCACCACCAAAGCATCCCAAAGTAGGGCTTGTGCTGATGAGAGATGCAGCTGAACTTCCCTGATTTCAATGGCAAAACTCCACGGGGATGGGATTTCCTGGCCTGGGATTTAACCAGATTCACATTCAAAGTTTCTAACAGAGAAATGCACCTCTTCTGTATTTTATCCCCATTCTTCCTCTGGTCTTTAATGTTAACTTCATCTCTGTCTCTTTTTTCCCTCCCTCCATCCACCTTTACTGCAGTAAAAATGAGTAATTCCCCATTTCAGCTCAATATATTGCTCTGGAATGAGTTCAGGGAGACATGCATGAAGATGGTTTCCTGCCATGGCCAGCAAGTGGTTTCTCTGTGCAACCTCTCGTGATCCCTTTCCAAGGGATTTAAAATCAGTTAGGATAAATTACAGCCCTCAGAATATAGCACAGGAATACAAGTGTAAATTACAGCGTTCTCATCTATTTACATGGAGACTCTCGATAAATAATGACTCAGTGGTTGCTCTGGACCTGGAGTTGCCTGGATAAGGCACAACCCCTTTGTTTTCTTTTTAGGATTTGTTGTCGCTACCTTTGCTGAGAGTGGCTAGGGATGGTTTAAACCATAATTTCATAGAGCCATAGAAAGATTTGGGCTGGAAGGAGCTTAAATCTCATCTCATTCCACCCCTGCCATGGGCAGGGACACCTTCCACTGTCCCAGGCTGCTCCAAGCCCTGTCCAACCTGGCCTTGGACATTCCAGGGATCCAGGGGCAGCCAGAGCTTCTCTGGGCACCCTCTGCCAGGGCTTGCCCACCTTCCAAGGGAATAATTCCTTCTGAATATTGCATTTAAACTACCTCCCTTCAGCTTTGCAGGCTGCATGTTTCTCACGTTATATGGTTTTTGAAACATGCTCTATTTATAAGGTGCTTTGGAACAGCTGGGGGAAAACCAGGCCCCTGAGACATCCCAGGGTCTTTGGTCACTTTCAGAGCATCAGGGATCTACATTTCATCAACCTGGGAGGTGACAGATTTTCCATGCAATTGGGAAACTTGGTAATAATGTTTAAATTTATTTTCTTGTAAGAAAAGTCATCAGACAGAAGAGCATCTCCTTTTGCCATTTCCCTTGTGATGCTGAAACACCACAGAAATGCTGTCTGGACAAGGAGCGAAGAATTAAGAACCCAAGCAGTGAAAATTGGGGGAATTCATCCTGATGCTGGAATTCTACAAGTTGTGAATAGTACAGGAATTAACTCTGCAAAATACATGTTTTTATATGAATTATGCCATATGTTTATCTCTCTAGCTGGCTATAAACCACATACAAATAATTGATTTCTCAAGATCCCCTTTCCTTCCAGCTGGACACTCACTGGGATTTTGCAGTTGGTTCTGCACACCAGGACAGGAAGAATTGGAAGGAAAACCAACTGTGGACAAAACTGGCAGAAAATTCGGGGAGAGCTGTGAGCTTGGGCAGGAGAGATGCCAGGAAAGGAAAAGGAGAAGAATTGTGAAAGAGAGACAGGCTGCACACAGTAGTCTCAGTGTTTGCACTGGTTAAACCCCTTTTATCTCACATTCATAAACACAGGCTCTCTATATGATATAAACCACATTTAGCTGTCATTGAAAGGCTGTGATTTATGGAACAGGGCTGTCCCTAAGAGGGTAACAACACTTGGTGCTTATTTTGGCAGGTGCACTAATTCAAACTGCTGAGCAGCTCAAAGAACAGCTCATGCTAATGACAAAAGGTTAATGATTTTCGTTTCTTTTCCTTTCTTTTTTTTTTTTTTTTTCTTTTTATATTGGAAATATTTGTTCAGTTTAGGCACCACTTCATATGTGACCCCAGCTCCAGCCAAGCAGATGTCAGCTCACTTTGCATTTGGCAAAAGCAGGATTCGAAGAAAATATTATTTTAGTTTCAAACACAACTAAATAGCCATCAGCATTGCTGGGCTAATAAAGATACATCCACAGACCTTTGCATCTCCTTCATGTTTGCATTTAACAGGCAAGAAATGATTATCTCTTTCCCTAATTAATCAGAATTGGCACATCCAGTAGGAAAATCACCACTAATATATTTATTTTTCTGTTTATCTATCAGTTCTGGGGGACTTTTTGCAATTTCTCCATGTTCCTTTAAGGGTCGTGTTACCTGAAGCTTCTCTGGCTTAACAGATTTGTCTGTAACATCTTAAATGAGCACTGTGCTCCTTGCTAGCTCTCCAAGTTATCCCATTATCTGTTTCATAAGTGTTTGTGGTCATGTTTAGCAGATGAAAACTCACACAGGCAAACCCTGAACCTACTTTCAGCACGCATCAAACCCCAGGATACAAAAAATTGGCAGGGACACCTTCCACTCTCCCAGGTTGCTCCAAGCCCTGTCCAACCTGGCCTGGGACACTTCCAGGGATCCAGGGGAAAAAGGGGAGGCCAAGCTTGAGGCCAGAGTGTCAATCATTCATTAAAGCACATGCCCAGGCAGGTTCCTTGGGGTATTTCATGGGGTGTCATCATCATCTTTCACCTTCTGCCTTATCCTGGTGATGATGAACATTAAACCCCTCCCTGTTCTGTGCTGGGAGCAAACAGGTGTAACAGAAAAGTCAGGGATGCCTCAGGTTTTGGCTTTTCTATTTTTCACATTCTGTGCTGCTTTAGTGTGCAGTTCTGAGCTCCATATTATGGGATGGTGAGCTCTCTGCACAGAGCAGGGAGACAAAACAATTCCTTCTCCAGCTGGGCACCAAGGACAAATGATCCAAAGCTCAGGCCCAGGAGCACAAACAGCGTGGGCTGGAGAGAGAAAAACAAGCAGGATGGGACTGCCTGGGCTAAAGCTGGAATGGGACAATGAACTGCAAGGTGCAAATGGAGCAGAATTTATAAAAATGAGAGAGCCCATGACCAATCAGGCATTTTTGTGACCATTTTGGTTCATCTTGGGTGCAGCCCTGGCCAGGCCTTGTACTACCCAAGGTGGATCCATTGAGGCCTTTTAATAAGGCCCTACTTTATTTAACTGTTTATTCCAGCCTCTGTTCTAGGTCAGCCTTCACAAGGCATCAACAACACTGGGAAAATAACAAACCCCAGAGTTTTTAACCCTTTTTGAGAGCTTAAGAGGACAGATCCTCCAGGATGCAAAGCTTTGCTGTTGCTGTCAGCACCAGAGTGCTCAGAGAAGTCCTGTACTGAGCACAACAAGGCCACTCAGCTCATGTGCAACAGAACCAAAAGCAGCAGCAAAGTCCAACAATAACAACGAAGCAGCAAAACGCTGGCCAGCAGTGAAAAGTAGGTCATTGTGAATGCATCCAAGAGCTGTATCTCCACAAGGAACTGGGCAGCAGCCAGAGAGACATTTGTCAAATTAATCATGGCAGATCAGGTGCCTGTCCCCTCCCTGTCCTCTCCTCATTAACCTTTGTCTCCAAGGCAGGTTTGAGGCAAACTCCTAATAAGTGTGATTTTTCCTGGATAGTCCAACTTCATTATTATTATTATTATTATTATTATCATTATTTTCTGAGCCACAGCCTTGCTCACAGTGCAGGCCACGTTCCCGTTGCTCAGCCAAGCAATCCCTGATACAGGGAGGGGAACTGGTCCCACCACTGGCTCCTGGCTCTTGCTGCAGCCTGACACGTGCAGAACTGCTTAAGGTCCAGCTGTGACCCCAGCTGGATCTGCTGAGGACCAGCAGAGCATCAGGGTGTTTGTTCACATCACAAACCAAACCCGTCCCAGGCCTGGATTAAAGCTGCAAAGCTCCACAAGCAATTCCCATGGTAAGTGGCTGATAGCAGGAGAATTCTCCCCTGGAAAAATGGGGTTGGATTATCCCTTTTTAATGCTCTCTGAGTAGGGCTGTATCTAAAGTGGTCACGTTAGGAAAAGCAGAAGTGAACAAAAAAACCCCTGAGGTTTAAGGAGTAGCTGTTCAGAAAGCTCGAGTCCATCAGCTATTTGCTAGGAAGCAAAGAAGGAAACCTGGAAAGCATTAGGAACAGAAAGACCACCAGACATGAAAAATGGTATTTTTAATGCTGAAGTTATCAGCAGAAGAGGTTCTCAAACTTTACAAGCAGGGTTTTAACAGTAACACCACAGCAGGGCTTGACAGGTAAAATGTGTGCAAATGTAACATATTTTTTTTCCCCGCCGTTGGTCAATATTTCCCTGCCACCAAAGTCAAGAGTTATTTTGGCTTGGCACCAATTTTTTTCTGAAGGACTCCTCTCTGCAAAAGATGAGTAAATGATAAAATATGTGAGAGGATGACTAAAGCACTGGATAAAAAAATAGATTATGGGCACGGGGTGAAATATTTGGTAATGCCTGTGAGTGTGGCTGCCTAGGAGAGAAAAAGACAGGCTGAGCATTTCAGTGGAGAGCAAAGAGAAGGATGGAAACCTGGATGTTGGAAGTGAGGCTTGGTCCAGGAATCAAAACCCATAAAACACATTAGTTCTGGGGTGAAAGTAGTAAAGAGTCTACTCCAGGTTAGCCAAATATCTGTGGCTTCAATAGAAGCCTTTAGGAAAATATGCAACCACTAAACCATTTTTACTCAACCTCCTCCAAACACAAAATATTCCTTTAGCTGTTTGAGGCTGGTTTTTCCCTCCCAGCCCTCCTGACCTGCCTCACAGGGCTGAGTCAGGAGCAAAATTGGGAGTAATGAAAAATCACCATCTGCTTTTGTCACCCCCGTGACCCTGGTACCAGTTGTTCCTCACTGGCCACATTTCTTCCAGCTTGTCCATGCAGATAAGAAAAGCTGTGACAGTGAATTTACTCTGTATTAATAATAAAAAAAATAAAAAAAAAAAAAAGAAAAGAAAAGTTATTTTCAGGGAGCTTTTTGCACTGAAAATCCTGGAGAGAAGTGTTTGTTGTGTCTTTGAAGGAAGACCCATCACTAAGTCACTGTAACTAATAATGGGGATATTGAGGGAGAGCAGAATTTACTGGAGCACTGGGATTACTTTTGTTAAAGCAATAATGCCTCATTTGTTCTTATGACAGAGCTTTACAACAGCTACACAGGCAAGTCTTTAACATCCATCAACATTACTGTCTGGATTGTATTATCTAGGAAATCCCAGAGTCACTAGCCTACAGGTTGAATTAGCTGCAAATTCATTTCAGATTAGAATCCCTTTTGTAAATGCTGCAGTCACTCAGGCAATACCTCAGAGAAACCGGGGGGATGTTATTGAATTTTGTGTTAATAATTCTTTCCCAGCCCCTTTTATTTTTTTGGGAACTGCTGCTTCTTGAAAGGCATTAAGGCATTAAGCTGACTTTAAAATAACAGCAGCAAATGGTTAAAAAAAAAAAAAAATAAAAATCTCCCTTTATGCCCTTGCTGCAAGAAAGAAAACCTTTCAAATACAGTTGATAGAGTATCTGTCCCTCACTCCAGGTGTTTCAAAAATATGGCAGCAGAGAGGCCCAGAGCAAATCAGTCAAAAATTCCTTCCCACTTTTTGGCCATGCTGTGCCCAGGTACCTTCTCTGTACCTTACCTGCTCGGTAGCCCTTGGATAGATCTTACCTCAGCGTGCTTGCAGCAGCTCAGCTCCTCTTCCCTCTGCAGCCTGGGAAGATCTCAACAGGTTGAGCTGGACTTTTCCCTCCTGATGTGGTTCTTCGCTCCATTAAATGTTTTTGAAGAACCTGGGGTTTTTTAGACATTGCTGCAGCTCTCACAGAATGAAACCAAAAATAAGAGCATTATTGCAGCTTCTCTGATGCAAATAGAGGCCAGGACTGCTGACCAGAGCTGGATTTCACCTGGGCTGCATTTGGGTCTCTCCTGGATTTTTTTTGCAAGTGGTACTCCAGCAAGGAATCCTGCGAGCAGGAAAGAGTGTCTTTGACTTGAGACTGTTTGAAGAAAATGAAGTTTGAACTCCAAACCACAAATAGTCACAACAGAATCCTGATTTGAGGGTTACATGGAGCCAACCATGGGGCAGAGCTGCCACCACACGACTGCTCAAATGTCACATACAACTCTTGGGGTTTGGGTTGTCACTGCTGAATTCCTCCCAGGAAATCCTCAGGCCAAGGTATTTTTGGCTGATAATGCTGAAAAAAAAAGGATTTATCTAAAAATTCACTCACTGCCCACATTACTTCTACAAATCTTTTGCATCTTGTTATAGGAAGAATGGAGAAATCCAAATGAAGGAGCAGATCCCTACCCTTGAGGTTCTTCCTAAAGGATCCTTTCCATGCAAGGGAGTTAGAGCTTGGTTTCAATGCCCCATTCAAATCTGGGTTGATGATACCCAGGATATTTTCATTTTGATTCTTTAATTTTCTAACTTATCTTTTTATGTAAAGCGTACTGCTGCTCTCAGAGAAAGAAAAGAGAAAATCTCCTCTGCACTTTCTTTACAATTAAAGATGATTTTGTGTTCTGAATGAAGAAATAGATGCTATTTTTTTGTGCCAGAAGCAGTCAAAGCAGCTGTTCAGCCTAAAACCTGCAGCCTGCTCCCTCCAGGGCCCCGGGACATCATAAATAGCTGTGGGTGAATGTGGGTTTCATTGATATAATTTTTTAAGTATTCAAGGTGAGGTTGGATGAACCTCAGAGCAACCTGGGATAGTGGAAGACATCCCTGCCCATGTCAGAGTGTGGAATGAGATGAGCTTTGATATCCTTTCCAACCCAAACCATTCTGTGACTTTATGATTTTGCTACCTGAAGTGAATTAATTCTATGAATTCTCAGAGCAGCTTTTTGCCCTTTTTGCTCTGATTGAAGACAAAGCTGCAGCTTTCCTTCCCTCAGGAGTGGTTGTTCCCTGATTTATTAAGTGCCTGTTTCAGGTGGAGCACCCTGTTTTCTGGGGACCATAAAGGCCCAGTTCCTACCCAAGCCAGGTCCCTGTGACTGCCACCCCCTCCCCAGACACACACACAGAGAAATAATGGCTATTTTAGCCTGTCATTCTCTGCAGCCAAGCCCTCACCTCTGTTCACCGGGGTCTTTACATAACCTGACCTCCAGAAGCCAATTACATCTGTTTTCTTTGTGCTCATGTGTTTCTGGTATTGACACCAACCTCGCTTTCAACAAAGGGTGGGTTCCCATGAACTCCGTCCTTTATTACCAGCTGGTTCTTATTAGAGATTACCCAATAAAAAAGGAGTAATACAGTCAGCAGTGTGTTCCTACATGTAGCACTTTTCCATGTGTTTCAATTTACCAATCAACCAATAAAGCCCTGCCCTCCAATGAACTGCATTCCATACCTCACATTTTTTGCTTATTTTGATAAATGTAGCTTTTCATAGATAAAAAGGGCAAGAATCTGGCTAACACTGTCTACTGTTAGCTGGAACGTTGATGTTGGGTAGATGAATTGGGGAATGCTACTTGATCTTTTCTCTGACAGCTTATTATGCCTCGGTTCCTGGGCTTCTAAAATTTCTCTTGCAGAGCTCCCTGTCACTGTGCTTAGTTAAAACTTGTCAAAAAATTATCAAACCCAATTTCAGGCTTGTTTTACTTATTTCCTTCAGCACCGAGCAGGCAAGGGAGGTTTTGAAAGGCTACACTCTCAGTGCTGCTGTTGCGGAGGTTTCTGAAAGCTAAAATTCCTTATCCAGCATTATGTGTGGGATTAAAGGGCTCAAAGTCGAAAATGGCAGCCCATAAAATGGGTCATTTCTAGAGCAAACTGTTGGGAAGGAAAGTACAGAAAGCAAACAGCAACTGGATGGATTCCTCGAGGAGGGAATCTGGGAGCAGATTTGGAAAGTTGTTCTTTGCCACTGATCTTCTCTCCCAAAAAAACCTTACACACGTATTTAATGTGAAGCACTTCAAAAGTTGCACTGGAGGCAGTAAATAGCTCACAGGATTAAAAATGAGCAGATGCATTCCTTAATTTTCATCTTTTACCAGGATGAGCTGAAGCCTTGGTTGTGTCTCTGAGGATCCTCACTGGGGCCAGGCACAAACCCAGCACCATCAGCAGTGAGCTGCCCTTCAAAGGCAGGTGATGGGCATCTGGTACAGCAATGCTGAAGAGTTAAACTCTCGATGTTTTATTTAGAAACTTTGATTTCAGCAAGTTAATTTTACCATTTGCACATTTTAATAGAAATGCACCCTACTTGTATGAACCTGTGGTCTGTGAAGGACTGACCTGGTCTCCTGCATGCAAAGCAATCCAGGTGGGATGAATGATATGAAACCCTTTAATTCTCCTAAACACACCTCCCCTTTGACACTGACTCCTGAACTTGGCTTCACCATCACTTTGCAGCAGGAGAATGAAAATACAGCAAATCTCTCCATTAAACCAAGCTGCTGAAGAGGGAACTTTACAGTTTGAAGGTAGTTCAAAGTAGGTTGAAAAACTCTTTATAAAAACAGGCAGGAGCTCCTTAAACCCCCCCTGAGGTATCAATGTGCTCACTGGAGGCCTTTGGGTGCCTCTGACTCCTTCCCTGCCTTTCTCCATCACAGGCAGGGGAAGTTCAGCTGTAGGAGGAAAAGATCCAGAAAGTCACTGAGAGTTCATCATGTGAGATGTGGAAACCTGACCTTGATGCCACGCAGATATCAGCAAACCTGGGATTTTCCAGGCTGTCTCAAAGGCATCTTAATTCTGTCAGATTTTAACAATCCAAGGCACTGCAGCACCAACAATCTCCTTTTAGGTGACAATCAAACAACAGCTACGAACCCTCACCCTGCACTTACATCCTAAAGACCCAAATAATATTCTGATGCCTTGAACTTTTCCTTTTCCTTCTCCTTTAGAGAATTTTAGGGGAAAAAAATCCAGTCCCGTCGGAGTTGAGGACAAAACTTTGACTTCCAAGGAGCCTCATGGAAAGGTGTGGGTTAATGTCCCTACAGTTATCCTGTATAAATCACTGAATAAACACTATTTCCAGAATAAGAGAGTTTGGGCTCTGCCTAAAGCACTTCCCTGAAGTGTCAGCCTGGAAGATGAGATTCCTTTGCTTTTCCTCTCCCACTGCCTTCTCCCAGGGCACAAAATGCTTTTTCTGGGTGTTTTTCCCAAGGCAACACAGGCTGGTTCCCTGGTTCCACAGAGGCCAAGGTCCTGGAAGGGTACAGCAGAGCACAAACCTACTGAAGGCACCAAGGTCCCCTGCTGCTGTGGGGCCGGGTGAGATGGATCCATCTTCCTGGAGATTATTCAGGTGGAGGTGATGTTTTTGCAACCAAATTCTTCGTTTCTAGTTGCAATTTGGAGAAGAAATCAGGAGAGGGCTGCTCCCCCTCTGATACTCCTCCTGATGGAGGTGAATTTGCCACTGGTGAGGTGGAATTTCACCACTTCCTCACTGGTGAATTTGCACCCTGTGCCCCCAAATCCCAGTGTTCCTGCAGATTCCCACGTGCTTCCAGCTTCCCAGAAAGCATCCTGAATTCCCAAGCCACAGCTTCCTCCAACACACAAGAGGAGTTTTTTACTGAGGTGCAACAGCTACTTGGCAAACACATTCCATTTAATAAATACATTCCATTGAGTCATTGATTAAGTCTTACATGAAAAATAGAGAGTTCTGCCGAAGATTCATTTCCAGAAAGGGATTTTTTTTTTTCTTTTTTTAAATAATTGGAATTAGATTCTGGGCTGGAGGGAAAGCTGGGGATACTGATAACATTTTGACAATGATGAGTGAGGCTTTAGGAAATAAATACAGCCAGGATTATTGAAGTCTTTTCAGCAGCAGTGTCTCCAATTCAGTGGAATCATATGAAAAAATATTTGCCTTTTTCAAGTCACCTAATCATTCTAGAAAGCTGGCAGCAATTCAAGTGATGTACATTTAAAATGTCAGGCTAAATTATGGATTTCAGCCTTCAGAATGTGCTGCTAAGTATAATTCATTTGTGTTTTTCAACAGAAAAATTTTGAACCTTAAGCTTCTTCCTGTATTCCTGGTGTGGGTTTTGTTGTTTATGCCAAGGAAGCACCGAAATAAATAAATGAAGGAAGAACAGGGAAACAAGAGGACATGGAGTGACCAGCACATTTCCTGGAAATCAGAAAATATGCAAGAAGGAGAAGGAATTTTTGAAGAAAGAAGGGCCAAGACGTGATTTTCCCCACACTCCCTGGCCCTGAAAAACCACATCACCCAGAAAGGCTCTGCCTGAGATCACTTCCATCACACACCCTTGGCCGTGGCTGTTGTTTGTTGTCACTGTTATCCAACCTTGTTCTTCCCCACAAAGGGAACAGAATTACACGAAATGCTTCATTTCCAACTTCAATTTATTTGGCTTTTTCTCCCAGCCATTGCAGCTCAGCTGTCCTCTCTTGGCTAGATTAAAGAGACCTTTAATAGATGTTATTTTCTCCTCGGTGAAAATACTTAATGTGTTGTAATCAAAACGCTGTTTGATCTCTTTAATAAGCTAAACAGACCAATTTCCTTAAGTCTGTTCCATCAGACACCTCCTATATTTTAAACAAAGGCTTTTGCAAAGGAAAGCTGATTTTTGCACCACTTTCAACACCCATTCCAGACTTTCAGTACATCCTCTCCAAAATAATACCCCAAAGAGCCATTTTGAGCCTTCACTGCCTCAACTGCTCTCAGTCCCTTCAAGATGAAGAGATTCCAGCTGGCAACGGAGTTCTGGATAATGAAATCATGCTTTCAAGGACAAGAGGATGTCACTTTTGATAGGATGAGATGCCAGAGGAGGTTTAGATTGAATATTAGGAAAAAATTCTTTATGGAAAGGGTTATCAAGCATTGGAACAGGCTGCCCAGGGACGAGGTGAAGTCTCCATCCCTGGAGGGGCTAAAAAGCCCTGAGGATGTGGCACTTGGGGACATGGGCTAGTGGTGGGCTTGGCAGTGCTGGGGGAGTGCTTGGACTTGATGTCTTTTGGTCTTTTCCAACCTAAATGTACAGTTTTACACACCCTTGTTGCCACGTTTGTGAGATGGGAACCCACTGGAGTGGCGTTCGCACTCCGAGTTTGCATCAGCCCCGGTGCCCGTGGTGGCCACGGCTTCCCCAGCTGGACGTGCCACTTGTCCCAGGGGCCACCAGCACAAGGGACAACGCCTGCAGACAAACCTGGCATCACAAGGACCGTGGGAGGCAGTGCCACTCCTTTGTGCTGGCCAGCAGCAGGGTCCTGAGACAAAAAGAGAGAAGGAAAAGCCCTGGTGCCACCGGGGTTTGTGCGGGGTCACCCCACAGCTGTGTCCCCGAGGTGCTGGCACTGTCCCCATCCCAGACCGGGGGCCAGCTGGGGAAGAAGCTCAGGGGAAGTGGTGGCTGGCAGAAAATAAATCACAGCGCCTCGGAGCTGTCACTCTTTGCCCCAACTGGTTTCCACAAACAAAACTTCACTGTCCACTGACAAGAACAAATAAACTGAGTCGGGAGAGACTGAAAGTCACAGGGGATCCGAAATATTTACCTTGATACCTTATAAGGGTAATAACCACTTTGCTGCTTTGCAGCCACTGACAGAATTAAAAAAAAAAAATCAAAACACAACCCAAAAATCTATCTAAAATGTTTGGGGCTTTTGACTATTCCAACCTGTCCTGGCAAAAGCATCAAAGCAGGATTAGAACAAGGTTTTAATTATACACACTTTCCCCCACCCCCCCTTCCCTTCTCCCCTCCAAATCTCTTGCGTTTGATTAGCGAGATCAGTGGAGTCAGCCAGATATTGCAGTTCATATAAATGATTTCATTCAAGCTCCTCCACCAAAGACACAACGAGCATTTTAAAAGCTGGAGGTGCCCCTTTTGCTCTGGGCTGTGTGTGTTCACCAAGTCCTGTTGTGTTCCTTTCTTTCATATTCTTGCAAGCCACATTTTTCAAAATTACCTGTAAGAGTCAGAAACTCATGCGTGCCAACAGCCCCAGACAAATAAATAACCCACCCTGGGAGGAAATATCCATCATCTGCTGGACATCAAATAAATCCTGCTGGGTCCTGGGCTGCTTTTGGCCAATGCTCCTCAGAGATAAAGTAGTGGTCAATAAAAATATGGGTCCGTTCACTTATTTGGGAAGTATAAAACACAGCAAAAGCTTTGGGAGGGAATAACTTCACTTCTCAGTGTTTTTCCCTTGGCTGCACGATTGCACCAAGGCTTTAAGTCGACAGTTGAAAAGAGCTGGAGGTGAAGTTGCTGAAGCAGCGCCGGGAGAGATTTGTGTCATCTGGGAATTGGACACAGTGGGTTAATTGTAGCACTGACACACCGGGATTATTTACCCCTGGTGATCAAAGGAAACTCGTCCCCAGTGGGTGAGGCTGGAAGGGATTTCAGCCCTGGATGGCTCTGACAGTTCAGGCGGAGCTCAGCGGAAGGCGTTGGGTGTTTCACTGCGCTGAGCATTGGGCAAATGTTCAAAAATGGAGCCTCGCGTTGAACTTCTGATCTTTACAGTTGAGGTTCTCCACTGAAAGAGGGTCAAAAGTTTTAATTTTCCGAGGCTTCAGATCAGATGACAGCCTCAAGAGTAGCTTTGCCAAAATGCCATTTTTTAAAGACAATCTCCTTCCACCTGTGAACCAAACCAGCTTGGTATCACATTTACAAGGATGAGGAAAAGGGAAAAATCCTGTCTGAATAGTTCAGTCAGTGTCAGGGTGACCGTGTGCTCTACTGCCACAAAATTATGTGCCTGACTTACGAAGTGTGAGAAATCTGACGGCTTGAGGCACAAGAACAAAATCAGAATTAAATGTAATTTTCGGTTTGCCGCTTGCCACTCATGCCGCCTCTCCCAGGATTTTAAAGTGTGTGTGACTCATGGTGCTGCTGGTCCACCTTTACCCTGAGCGTAAAATCGTGGATTACAGGGCTACTGTACATGGATTTATGGCTAAAAGGCCCAGCTCTGCCTGTGGATCCTGTTTTCATTAGCACTTGAATAGAAGCAATTGCATGCGTGTGTGTGCGTAAACACATTTAAGAAAACCCACAGATTTTCCTTCTTTGTTTTTATTTTCCTTTTTAATCAGCAATTAAAATTTTGGCTTCCCACTCCCAAATCTCCATAGATGCAGAGTTTGTTCATCCCGGACTGGGAGAACTCCCTTCCATGTGTCTCCAAGGCACCCAGCCCAAGGATCTTAATTAAAACCACAGTAACGGGGTGGGCAACCACAATTTTTCCTACTTCATGATTTTCAAATTCTTCCCTTTTCAGCCTCCTGACATATATTGCACCTAATGCACTTTGTTTTTTCTTAATTGAAGGATTACAGCTTTTTACATGGAATTCACCTTATGAAAGATAAACCTGGTTTTTTTTAAACCCTGCCCCTTCCAGTCCCTGATGTGTTTGTCTTGGTGGCATTGGTTACATCCCTAAATCCCAATTCTCCAGTTCTTTGTGGTGGCTTTCAAATTTCTGTTGTTTGGGAATTGCTCAGATTTTCAATAAGGATTGCAGGTCACTGCATTCATCATTAGAAATCCCTGATTACAAATACATTGTAGGTTCTGGTATTCATAATTAGGACTCCCTAATTACAAATATAGTTAGTGGTGAAATATTATCCCTGCCCATGGCAGGGAGTTGGAACTACATGAGCCCTTCCAACCCAAATCATTAAAATGATGATAATAATAATAATAAATAGTAATAACAACAACAACAACAATAATAATAATAATAATAAATTGATGCATTAATAGTATAGGCAGGAAGGATAACGAGACTGATTTTATTTTTGGGATAATAGAATACAAATAACTCGTTTAACTAAAATACCAAAGACAATGACTATTTTAGATGTTCACTAGAAACCTTAGGAAATAGAATTAGAATTGACCAAGAGGAGTAGCTGCATAACAAAAACTGATTTAGGGCATGAGGTTTTACTGTTCTTGGTACAGCACAGTCACCTACAAAATGCAGGGAATACACAAAAAAGCCAGGTGCCTAAGATAAAAAAGAATGGAAAATATATTTCTGAATAATCTCATTTTGGACAATAAGTTTTTTAACAAGAGCTGGTTCTGGAGGAAACTGCTCTTTGGGAGAAAGGTCAAGAGCAATTTTTTTTTTCCCTCTTTTTTCTGTGGTCTGCATCTCCAGTGGAAAGCACTGCCCTGGAAGATGGCATCTGTGCCAGCCCCAGTTGCTGAAGGCTAAGGAATGTGCCTCAAAATCCAGCTAAAGGCCTTGGTGGGGAGGACATGCTCTCATTCCCCCTCAGTTTACAGGGCATGTTTTCTCTCCACGCCAAAAGTCATTTGGGGTCATTGCACAAGCCCATTCTCTAAGGTTTTGGTATTTGGGTTGCACGAGGGCCCGTGGTGGGAACGCCTCCCAAGGAAGGGAACACCAGCGGCCCCAGGAGCACCCAGCTGCCTTCAGCATTTCCTTTTCCCCCACAAATTTGTTTCTCCCCAGCCCTGGTGGGAAGGCTTTTTTCTGAGGAGGCTGGGAAGGCAAAGGGGACAAAATATCCTGGGACACGCTGGAGAAGGAGAAAGTGGAGGCAGAGCAGCCTCAACTGTTGCACTAAAGGATGAGGACCACAGAAGATCCAGCAAAAGCCACCAGGAGGAATTACAAAAGGTCATGGTCAATGCTGTATTTCATGCCCAACCCTGAGGAAAGACAGCTTTTGTTGCTGAAATATCACAGGTTCCTTTAGGAAACCTTATTTATTAAAGCCATGGGATGTTTAATAATGACAGCTTATCTAATGTTGGAAATAAATGAGCTGCTGGAGTAAGAACTGACTGCACAGAAACCCCACAGTGTGATGCTCAAATTCCTACAGCCCCAGAGCAAAATTCCTTGGGAGCAGCTTTTGGGTCATGGAAGCAAATTTTGGAATATCTCATCGAGGACTACCAGGAGAGAAAACCAGGAGCTCCCATATTTGCTATTGGGGTGTTTACAGCTCCTGCTGGACAGTCCCACGGGCTGCTTGGAAGCAAACAGGGCCACTTGGCCATGTGGAGACCTGGAAGAAATTTAAACTCCAAAGGGGTTAAATTTCAAACCAAGTCCACGTCTCCTTTGAAGTTGCCTGACCCTTTCCCTCCCATCCTTTTGGTTTCCCACTGATGGGGCCCCAGAGAGCTGGGGGTTTTAGGGCTCTGCCAGGCCCATGGCCCAGTGCTGGAGCCTGGGGCCAGCTGATTATTTGCATGGTCCAACTGGGAGCCATCCTTCAGTTTTCCTTGACAAGGATCCAAGCATCCTTCTGCCGACACAAGGAGCCAAACAGTCCAGAGGTGCAATTTGTCCATCAGTACAAGCTGTTATTAAGCCATCCATTGCACCCCGCTCCCCTCCCTTGCTGTCACATTCCCACTTCTTTTCATGCCTCTAATTTGTCATTTCCAGGCTGAGAATGGCACAGAGCAGGGACTCAGTTTTTGGTTTGGCCCACCTATTTTCACCCCAAAGCATTTCTGCCATCCCTGCTTCCTCTGAAAAATCCCTCATTTCCAGGTGGCAAACGAAGCTGGATCTGGCTGTGCTAGCTCAGGCTGCTCTGATCAACCAGCTGTGGAAAAGCATCACCTTAAAGCAAAATATTTTCTGCAACAGACACAGCCAGTCAAGAAGACAAAGTCTGGCTGCCTTTGCTGTCCCAAAATTACACCCATGACTGGTCTGGAAAATGGCCCAAGTTCCAGCAGAAAGATGTTTCTGCTCCCAAGATTAAAGGGTAAAAAAAAAAAAAAAAAAGATTCCTTAAATTATTTTTTTCTTTTGTCTACCTAAATCTCCTTTACCCTTTTTAGTTTATTAATATACCCCACCTAGATACAAACCACTCCTGTGTTATTAGATTCCCTGATTTTCTTTCCCCACCTTATGGGACAATTTTACTTTACAACACATATTTCTGCTGTTACAAACTCTCATCCTACAAAGATTCATGGGAACTGGAACCAAGCTAAATATTTGAAGCAGAAATTGAGGCAGAAATCAATATTGTCCCAGTGAATTCCTTATCCCTCATACTTAGCCTAAAACAATCCCAGAGGTTAAAGAGGCTCAAATGTAAAAAGCTTTTTCTGCAACACATCATCTCCATGTTTCCTCAATAAATTAAAAAGCTGAGTGATATTTTATAGGGGATTCTTTGGTGGAAATACATGGATGCTCTTTGATTTTCCTCCTTCCATGATTTTAAAGAGCAGCAAATGTCCCATATCTTAGGATGAGAATAAACTATTTGCATAAATTGCAAACAATTAAATAGTTGGGTCACATTCTGAACAGATTTCTGAGGCTGAAATCCCTGCCTGAAAAACAGCCCAAAATTCCAAGATCGATCACCAAATGGCTGGAGCTTCACACATCTGGAATTTAAAACTTTTAACGTCCCTTCTCCATAAATTTTAGCCACCTCAAGGTTTTTCCTTTCCACAAGTACAACTCTCCTGACATGTTTTAGTGCTTGAGGTTAAAAATCACACTTCGCCTCAGCTCTGTCAGGGTCAGATTTGTGGAGGGTAATTGTGTTGGACAAGATATCTTTGAGATTGCTTCAAAATCTGTCACTTGGGGGGAAGAAATAAGACTTTTCCACGGGGCCTTTTGAAGAGGAAGCTTTTCAAGTGAGCAAAAAGGGCTGGCTCAGCTTGCAACAAGGGGGGAGAAAAAGTGAAGCTAAATGACCTAAACAGCATCTCAGCCCTTTCTGCAGCCAGATTAAGTGAGCAGATTGAAGTCTTTGCCAGGGTTAAGACCAGTCACCTCAAGAATCGAGCAAAAATCAGTGGGTGAGCCAATTTT
This sequence comes from Vidua macroura, assembly GCF_024509145.1. NCBI lineage: Eukaryota > Metazoa > Chordata > Aves > Passeriformes > Viduidae > Vidua > Vidua macroura. The sequence continues at coordinate 20,274,591 of NC_071581.1, read as the reverse complement.
CCCAGAAATCTCCAGAGATTTGCTTTAGGAATGATTTTTCCATTCTGCTCAGCACTCAGTGGCACAGTTTCACAAAGCTCCTCAGACCTTCCAAGATCCAGCTTTAAAGGGTGGTATTTCCTATTTTGACTGGTCGAGAGCTCATCTGTGCATCTCTGAACATGTGCAAAAGGTCTTTTGCCAAAGTCTCCTTTTCTCTCTCTCTCCCTTCACGGGCTTTAATGGACAGAAGGAATATCCTTGGTCCATTTGCCACCTTTGCCTTATTTTTTGCAGCATTTTGTGTGCTCCTCCTGTGAGGCTGCAGCCACTTAAATCAAAGCATCTTAGGCCATGGCTCAAACACCTGAGCTCTCAGCAGGAAATAAAAATCCAGGTTTCGCCTCTAAAGAACAGGATTGCTCTTAATGGAACCGAGTTCCAAGAAAAACCTGAGGTACAGTCTTTCTGGAGGGAAACATTCCAGAATTATTGCCTCTGAGTCTGGTTAGGGTCAAATTAAGAGCTGTCATAAAACACAGTGTTGGCAGGGAGATACCCAGTGCCTTGTGCTTCCAGTCTGTCTCGCAGGTGGGATGAGCTCAGAGATGCTTCTTATAAATAAATTTATTTGAAAAAGTTTAAAATAAATAAAATAAAATTTGAAATGAATTTATTTAAAAAAAAGAAAAAGCATAAAAATCTTGATTATCTCCTGGCTGGGTGGAGTTTTTAAAGCTCTGCCTTCCCTTTGCTGTGCTGTGGGATGCTCATGGGCTGCAGCTGCTTTTGCCTTTTCACTCTGAGTCCCTCCCATGCTCTCCTTTCTGAAGGTGAACTGTCCCAGGCAGATGCTCGCTGTCAGGAAGAGTGACAACTCCATGGCAGGAGCCCAAGAGCCCCGGGCTGAGCAGCAAGAGCCCCTCAGTTTGTTTATTTGGTTCTGGCAGGTCACTGAACACGGATCAGACCCTGCTCCTACCCATTGTGCTCCTCCCATCCTTGGCTTGCAGGATTTGGCTGTGATGGCCCAAGCCAGGAGGTTTCAGGGAAGTTCCCTGTGTGTCTCCTGAGCTTGGAGAGATCCTCAGCTGCTTCTGCAGTCCTTGTGAAGCTGTGATGTTAACCTCCATGTCCTGGCCACATCCCAAAGTAAGTAATTACAAACTTCCTATCTTATTCCAGCCTCCTATGTCAGCTCCATGGAGTGTTCTTTGGCTCTGATGATTTCTTCTCCATTTTTCCTCAACTCTTGCATAGCACTGCTTTGTGCTGTTTGTGCTGAATTACCCCTCTTCCACTTGTGGTGGTTGTTTGGGATGCGAACTTTGAGATGCAAACTTTGCCCTAGAAAGAAATGAGGGGCGGAAAAGTTTCCCAAAATTCTCCCTGCAAATAATGCTCTTTGGATGGTGGAAATATGAATTCTGCACGAGGTCTGTGCCTCCTGACAGGGGATGGATGGGAGCAGGAAGCTGGCTGCCCTGTTCCGTCTATTTCCAGCTGATGGATGGCTCTGCAGCGCCCTTGGCAAAAGCCATCATTCAGGGTGTGTCACAGCACAGAGCTGCCCCCAAACCAGGGGGCAGCCAGCCCCCAGACACCTCACATGGGGTAAAAACTGTCCCCTCCCCAGAGGTGAGTCCCAGTTTGTGGTGCTCACAGAGCTCCTGGCAGAAAGGGAGCAAGAGCACACCTCAAACTGGTTGTGGTTTATACCCAGCTGCGGCTCATCCGCAGAGGTACAACGTGGCAGTGGAGGTAAAATGTCTTCTGAGTCACCCAAAAATCAGGATAAATACCCCTTGTTGCTAACAAAGGAACTTTCTGCCCTGCAAACTGAGCTCTGCCTTCCCAGCCCCAACCCAGCCCACCAATCTGCCTTATCACCCCCCGATCACGCAGTGCTCTCAACTCCAGATTTCCCCCAGGACTTAACATCCCTGACCCTTGGCCAGACAGTGCAGGAAACACGTCATAAAAAAGTTTAGTGGGTCTAGGAACAAGCCCAGGGACATTTGTGCACCCTGAGAAAAACCACAGGCGCAGCTGCCTAAAGCCAAGACATTTACTCACCTTGGGATATTTATTATTCCTTTCTTCCAACCTGCTTTGCTCGCTGCCATCTGTCTCTGAGGACAGGAGGAGCACATTCCAGATTATCCCTGATGCTTAAAACGTGGGAAGGCAATGATATAAATGGCAAACGAGGTGCTCAGAGGTCACGGGCTTTGCTGCACATCTCTGCTGACCACCAGACCTCTCTGCCTCCCACTGACTCCCAGGTTTGGAGCATTTCCATAAGATTGCTTTCAAAATGAAGGCATGCTACTTCAGACACACATTTAATGAAAAAAAACCCTGCATTTTTATGTTATAGGAGAAGGGTTTGAGGTGGGTGATGTGGGAGGATTCAGAGTTCCTGGGGTTTGCAGCCCTGTTGTGACAATTTACATCCAAATCCTTGAGAGGTTTCTGTGACTGCAGACCTTGTGTCTGCTTCATTCACTTCTCTCCTTTCCTTTTTCTGATTGATGTGAATCAGACCCCTAACACAGTGTTAGTGGGGCATGAGATTCGCTTGCAGAAAAGGGTGAATTTCTATTTTGAGGTTTTGTTTTTAAAAATCCATCCTGAGCAGTCGCAGCCACACAGCTGAAGACACCTACTGCGTGTGTGAAAATAGGTAAATATACAAACACATAAAAGGTGAATAAAGAGTTTTCCAGCTAGGACAGGCAGCTGTAATCTTTTGGGGAATAAAAAATTTCCTCTGAAGCCTCTTGCCTTATTTTGACCCTTTGAACTAGGACAGAGTGGCTTTTGTGGGAGATCCTACAGCCAGAGCAGGCTGCATATTAATAACTCTGAAGCTTCAACACTGGAGGGACAAATGTTTTAAGCTTGAATTTTTTTGCAATTACGCATTTTTTGCCACGTAGGGCACTGTTAGAAGTAGTAAGTGCCCATGTTTTGCTACAGAGGAAATGAGGAGTCTGAATCCTTCCTGTCCCCCATGCAGGCCCCCTCTCCACCCCCCACCCCAGTTACGCTGCTGAGGCACCAAAGGCCATCCACGTGAAATCTTACACTGAACCTGCTTCCTTTTTCCACCGCCACGGCTTTTGCCACATCAATGCAGCTCCCACCCTAGGATCTGGAAATTCTGTATCCCTTTTCAGTGATGGCCCTTTGATTTTTCTTGGACCCGGCTGTGTTTTTAAGCCTTTCTAAGATAGCTGCCCAGGAGCAGGAAATTCTGTAGACCCCACTCTGTCTCAGGAAGAGGAGATGGAGCCAAACTCCTATTAGCTCTTCCTTTTCATTTGTGACTGTTTGGAAGGAAAAAAAAAAAATCATCAGACACAAAAGTTCACCAGGCCCAGGCATTTTTATGGAACTTCTTTATTCCTTTTCCTTTTCTTCCAGCATTTAGCACAAAATGTTTCCACGCATGGCCCGTGCCCATGTTGGGGGTATCTCTGTGCAGAGCCTGTGGGAAAGCAGAGCAGTTGTTGGTTCTAGAGGAGTTTTCAGCCTCAGCGCGTGAATCAAATACCTGAATCAAATTATTATGTGCAGCTGTGAAAATTGTGATACTGAAACCTGATTACGACCGCCCCCCTCCCTCCAAAGGTCAGTGACAATATACAAAAGACTTTCCCTTCTCCAATGTAAATATTTCATGAAACAAAGATGACTTTCTCCCTCAGCCCTGTGTTTCTCAGGGAATGGGGCTGGACAGTGCCAGCAGAGTTCAGAGCTCACGGGAGGTCAGGACAGAGAGGCGCTGTTCTCTTGGTGATTGGTCACTGCTTTTTGGAAACATTTTTTCCCCCTTGGCTGCTTGTCTCCCTCACCTCACAAACCATTTCAAGAAAGCTGGTGCTAATCCCTAAAGGGCCGTGCGATGTTTTGTTTTCTAACAAACAAACATTTCATTTGACCATGGCCCTCTCCACATCCATTTTCCATGCAGTGAAAGCCACACAAGCCTCTACCTTCAGAGGTTTTCACTTGTGTGCAGACAGGCACACAAGTTTTTCTCCCTAAGCAAGGTTTGTTGTAGTGACATATATAGAGAATAAAGAGATCTGCTCATTCTTTGACTGGTTAAAATGTTGTGCTCCAGCCAACAACCCAGTAAAGAGGATGCAATCTGAACCAGAAGGACCCAGGTCATGATACTCAAGGTTCCTCACAGTGAGATCCAACTTTAGTTTACATCTGAAGTCTTATTTCCCCCTTTTCTGGAGTGGATGGATCTACTTGTTGGAGCAGAAGTGATTCACGCCAGTAAAGCATCACAGACTCAGCTTTCAAACCACGCATTAACGGCACTGGATGCAAATGTTTTCCGTCTGCAGAACATCTGCAGCAGCTGTGCTTTCCAGGCGGGCTTTGCTGACAAAATGTCAGCCTGGGCTCCTGCTCTGCTGGGAGTTTGGAGACCTGGGTTCAACCCTGTGCAAGGCACAGCCTCCCCGGGGCCTCAGGGAACGGCGGTCTGTGGGGACAGGGTGGGACCTGCTGGGCAGGACACAGGGACGTGCTGGCTCTTGTCCCTGCCCTCCTTTGTCCCAGCTGCTCCCTGGGAGTGGCAGAATCTGGTGGGACACAGCAGGAACGTGAGAGGGGCAGGGTCAGTGTGGCCGAGCTGCGATGGACAGCGTGAGGATCCCATGAGGATCCTCCTCTCCTCCGGGAGAGCACGGAGCTGTGGAGAGCACAGGTAGCAAAGCAGAAGGATGGAGCAGGGAGGAGCAGCAGCACCACCCCTGCCCTCAGGGCTTGCTTGTTGTGGGATGAAAGCCCCAAAGCTGCCTGTGAACTTGGGCCTTGGGATTGGCAATTTGCTGGGCTCCCTGCCAAGCCACGAGGCCAGATGTTCCCGATGTCTTTGAAAACCACTGTCTCAGTCAGTAAACATCACATCAGCCCAAGCTCAAACCTGATTAAAGGAAACTTTGGATTTTCCACTTAATGAGGAAGGGGTGAAAGGTAGGAATGTACAAGGGATTGCTCTTAGCCAAAAATGAATCAAGCAAGTCAGTGTCTTTATTTGAGTGACTACAACTACTGTGTAACTTCAGGCTTGGTGCAACTTCAGTGTAACGTGGTCACTGGAGAGCCTAAAAAATCTTGGGTTTCAGTCAGAGGATCCTCCCAGGGTTCATCTGATTCCTGAGGCTTATAAAAACCCACATTTCTTAAGGTAAGAAACCTGGGCTGGAAAATTGCACCAAAACAAAGTGTCTGTGGGAAATTCCTGCTCCTTATTGCTTCCATGGCTGGTGCTTCCTTGTGCTGTGACATTTGGTGACAATGGTGTGACATTTACACATCCAAAGAAAGGTAACCGGGGATTTCAGAGTGGCACAAAGATGAACTGCTGCTCTCTTTTGAAAATCTAAATAAATACACAGCTTGTTGGGGTTTTCTGCCCTCTGACTGTTCATTCTCTGCCTGTGTCACCACAAGACGGGCTGGGCAGCTTTTTGTGTCAGCATTGCACTGAGATGATGCTGTTGAGGCAGCAGGCTCCAAATTGTGGCTTTTTCATCTTTATTCACAAAGTCTTCGAGAGATGCTGTGTTCCCAAAACACTCCCAGCAGCAGTAAACCAGAGTGCTTGCAAATAACACAGGTTTAAGCTCATCTGGGTCGCTTTCTGCAATGATATTTCAAGTTTTAAGTTCCTAAAGGGAATTTTCTGGTGGTGTTTTGAAGTGTATTTACAAATACATCTCAGACTTGGCAGTCTCTGTTTCTGAGAGACCATCAAGAGAACTTCCCAGCTTTTGACTGGGATGACAGCAAGTGGAAGGGAAGTGGATTGTTGATGTTAATACCAGATGAACTCTCTGGATGGATTTTGGTGCATGATAAGATACAGGGCTTGGATGTGGATTTATGGTAACTGCTCCCAGAGCACCTTGGCTTTGCACAGCCCAGGCTGTGGAGCAGCTCCTGCCTGTGGTGGTGAAGTGGATTTGACTTGGGAAGTTCCAGTACAAATCTTTATTTACACAGCTCTAAGAGGGCTCTGCTGCAAAGGGAATTCTGGAATCATCCAGGCAAAAAAAAAAAAAAAAGCTCAGAAGTGTCTCTGTTGAACCCAGATGTTCTCACTGATGTTTCTGTGCAAGAGTTACCACTGAGGAAAACGTGTGTGGTGTCCCTCCTGTAGGCAGATACAGGATTTATTTGGGAATAACTCCACTGGAAAGTCCAAGAACTGGGAAGAGAGATGTCGAGGATCACAGCTGCTGAGGTTTTATTTCTTTACAGGGATCATTGCTGTATACATTTGTGCTAGAAATGGATGTTCAGTGTTGAAAGGGGAGCAGGGGCAGCAGGGATGGTGCAGAAAGGGCTTGGGAGGGGCAGCCACACTCCTCTGGCCACTGGAGAAACCCCAGTGCCCAGCTGCAGGTTGTGTGCAGAAGAACAGCCAAGATCACGTCTGAACAGGGACTTAAAGCATCAAAAAACGTGAGGAATTTCCATTTTCAAAGCTGGAGAGGTGGCCAAGGATGTGAGTGTGCGTGCACAACCACTCAGACAGCGCTGCTTCTTGTTATTATGGTTAATTTTTAAAATATTTCTTCCTTTGGAAAAAAGGTATTCTCCAATAAAATGGAGAGATTGGGCGAACTGCTGAGTGTAAAAGTGAACAGTTAGGAACTTTACCAAATCTCATGGAAGCTGTAGGGAATTCCAGGGTGAGAATCCCCATCCCCATGTCAGATAGCCCAGTGTGATATCCACCCCTATTAACTACTCCAACAGCAGAGCACGGCTATAATTTATTTTTCTGCACGCAATAAGAAAATACATTCTGAGCCCTAAACAGAGTTTAAAGCAGATGAAATCAGATCAACTACTTGGTGAGAGTTAAAAATGACCGTAGGAGCATTCAGAGACATTCAACAAACCATTAAATGCTTTTGTTCCTGGCAGCCTGGACTGGCCAAGCCGATGGTCGAGGAGTAATTTATTGAACTACTTTGTCCTCCACATGCACATGTGTGATGTAAACAGAGAGATAATAAACAGCAGCTGGGGATCCCTTTTTCAGGCAAAAGGGAACTTGTTTGAAATTTTTCTTGCTCCCAACTGTAAAAATGTTTACTTTTTTTCAGGCTGGGACAATGGCCTGGGTATCAGAGCAGCGTTAATCACCCTGAGTGACAGAGATGAGAAAAGGGTGGGAGCTCCAGCCCTTGGTGATGGCTTAAAGCAGTCCCTGGAAATCAGACAATGTCAGCGCAGTTTACTGCACATTTTTATGTAAGTAGTCAACGCTGCTATTAACAGCTGGACTTCAAAGTTCAGATGGAGCAGGAGCCTTGGGGTCTGGGCAATGTTACTTTTCCCCCCCCCTTCCCCATCCTTGTAGTCATTAACCAGAGTTGGTTTACATGAACATCAAGTGCTGATAAGGATGTCTGAGTATTGACACCGAAATTGCTCAGTAAAGAGAGCAATTTATAGGAAAGCCAAGTGTAAGACATTAGTCATGCACTATTAGGGGACAGCGAGGCTTTGCAGGAGGAGCTTTTGAACTCGATTGGACTTGAACTTAATGAATCAAATTCCAGAGGAGAGGTTTGCTTTGTGTTGGCCAAACATATTAAACCAATATTGCTCTGTAGGTAATAATAGCGTTTCAATTAGCCTAATTCTGCCTTAATTGGAAATACAATTATTCTGAACAATCAGAGCTAAATTGCAGGCTTATAACTACTAAGGAAGGCTGAAGGTTGAAAAGGGGTTATTCCCTAATATTCTATCTGCTGATAAATGAAAAATTGCAAAAGATTGCTGCAATTGCAGCAAAATAATTGAAGTGCAATAGAAGTCAAAATGTAACAGATTTTCATAGAAATAATAATGTAAAAATAGAAATTGTATGATAATAAAAATATTTTTAAATTTTAATTGGCACGTTAAGGCAGAGAAGCCAATCCCAGGAACTGTGTCTTATTGACACTACCTGATTTCCATACTGTTGGCAATCCCATGGAAAATTTATTTTAAAATAACCTTCTACTGAGGAGGAAAAAAAGACAGCATAGAATTAAAGTCACATTTAATATTGAGATTTAAACCAAGTCTGAGTACTTTTCACGGAACACACTATTAACTTGTAGAACTCATTGCCACGGGATTTTATGGAGACCAGAAGTAAAAATTAATTGAAAATGAAGAAACAACATCCATCAATGACTATTAAAGTCCAGATACAGACTCCAGAGCAGGAAACCTCATACCTGCTGATTGCCAGGGGTTGAGAAAGTCCAGAAGGGAAAGGGAAAATATATCCTGCCCATTGCAATTTTTTGGGACGATATCTGCTGGTCCCTGGTACAGCTGAGGTGACAGCACAGACAGGAATTTATTCTGACGTGGAAAACCAGGTTATAATTTTCTATCTCTTGATAAGCATTGAATTTGCCTCTTCCAGGCTGTGAAAAACAAGGGTGGGATTTGTGTGTGAAATAAATACAAGAGCTGCAGCCTGGACCAGTTTCTGTGGTGACATTTATTCATGGAGACAGCAAAATCATCGGTGAGTGCTTTAAAAAGAAAAAAAATCTTCTCGAGTCCGTGGCTGGCTGTGGGAACACGGATGAATTTTGGGATGTCAGGGGCTTCAGGCTGGGTACCACAGTGCTGGTGGAGGATGTCCACGTCCCCAAGGTGCACCCACAGAGCCAGGCTTGGATTTTCAGTGTGACAGCACCTGTTAATTGTCCAGTCAGGTATTACCTATTAAACATTTACTGCCTATTTCCTGTACATGTCTGGTGAGGCTCGCAGGAAATTTAGAACAAATTAAGCAGCAGCTGTAATCCCTCACACTCCCAACAGCCCCGAGATGATAAAATATTAGAAATCGATGCCACGAGCAGCAGCCACTCTTAAGGCAGCAAACTTCCACCATGTCCCCAGCCTGGGCAGCCCAGGAGGTGAAATTACTCAGCTGGTATCTCTCCCCTTGCCCTGCCTGTCTCTCCACCCACACTTTTGGTATGTTTGATGGGGCTCTTTCATCCCCCCCACTGTTCCCACACAATTTCACATGTGGTCTGAGCGGGGCACTTCCTGCCGTTAAAAAAAGCAAACCCAAGCCCCCTGCAGGAACAGCCTGCGTGCAGAACACCCAAGTTGACAGAGTGTGAGAGAGAAGGACTAATCCATACCAGATGAGCAACAGCAATAGCCCTACTGAGCCAGGCCAAACACAGAGCAGAAGACAGAACAATCCTTTTCTTCCCCCCCTCCCCACCTCCTCCCTGCTCCCTCTTCAAGTGGACACTTCAAAACACTAGGAAAATATTCCAAGGAGCATGGCCCTAACTTTAAACCGATATTGTTTGGGTTAAGTTGCCTACCATGCAATGTTCTTTCTTCACTTTCAAAATAAACCCTAGGAAGCATTAATGCAAATACTGTATAAACACACATTCATTCCTACATTTTAAAATCTGCCCCGGCGCTCGGGCTTGGGTTGCTGTTTAATTTGATGCGGGAACCAGATGTATCTCGAAATTGCAGATCTTCACAACCTTCTTACATGTAAACAGGAGGAAATGTGATCCATATCTGAGACAGAGACCTCCAGAAAGCAGCCCCTGGAACCCGAGTGCTTGTCCTGCCTTTGGATGTGCTTATCACAGCTTCCATTTCATTCCAGCTCCCAACTATCAGATCGAGGAAAGGAAGTGCACCAGAGTCAGATTTTTGGACAAAGCTCAATGAGAGCCTTTGGATCTTAATTTTTTTTCTCTAGTTAATTATTTTGGACCTCTTAAATACTCTATTTTTTTGACTTTAGAATAGGCATATTATAAGTTAACTCATATTTTCAGTTAAAGAAGGGAAAAAGAACAAGCTGATATTTAAATCGTATTGTGATGTGATTTTTAAATAGTATTAAACAGGTTTTGAATAAATACAAACACAAAATTTAAATACAAACACATAAAATCAATATATTTTATTGTGGCATTCTAATATCAAATTATTCTTTCATCTGTCTTTCTGAAGGACGCTGCCCAAAGTAATCTTAATTCATCAAAAATAAATATGTTTTTTTTTAAACATTCTGATTTTTAGGAATTCAGTTTTAACCTAAATTTTTAAACCTGGATTTTTATTTTTTTTTGCAATATATTTTGGCTATAAGACTTAATGAAAAAAGAATCACGCCCACAAGTGCAGTGGAAAGTGATCATTGGAAATTTCTGGTTAAAAGGCATTTTTTTAATTAGAAGAAACCTCAAAAAAAATTCCACCACCTTCCCATAATATGTTATCAATTAGATGCTCAGTTGGGCATTTGAAAATGCAATTATTCACCTGCAGACTGAGGTGTGGTTTCCAAATGGTTTCCAAACCATTCCTCCCCACAGGCACCGTGGATCAGCTGGGTCCCTCCTGGATGCCTTTGGGCACCCAGAGGAACATCTCAGGGTCTCATCTGGACCCTGCTGTGCTCCCAAAGGAGCATTTTGGACCTCCCCAGGATATTTCCCTTTTTGAAGCCTCCATGTAAAGCAAATTCAGGGCTCTCAATAATAACCCACAGTGGAGAGAGAGCTTTGAAGGATGCACCATCCCCTCACGTCGGTACTTTGAGCCTTGAAGGGAAAATTTGAGCCACTTTGAAGGAAATGGGCCCCTAATTTCTGTAGTTCAGGAATTTCCCCCATCTTGGGTACAGCTCCAACCTCTGGCTGAGGGATTTCTTCCCTCTCCATCCCTGGCAGGTCCTTACTCCTACAGGGCTGACTCGGGCTCCTTTTGGCTCTGCCGAAGATGATGCATTCCCACCGTGGCCAGAAGGAGCTGAATCCAGCCTGGTGGGTCACAGATCCACTTCCAAAAGAAGTGCCTGGATATACATCTACACAATCCCACACCCGATGACAGCTCCAGGGCTGTCACACCCCGACGAGCAAACAGCTCCCATTGGAGCTCGGCTTCGCTCTCTGCTCCTCACAACAGGCACAGCAAGCATCCAAAAGCTGCTCTCCTTTCCCTTTCACACCCCTTCTGTGCTCATGGCTGAAAGGAGGAGGAAAACCCCCCAAAGGAAGAGCAGGAGCAGAGGGAAACAGCATTAATCCTGTGTGAGGACGCCTGGGAGATGATGTCAGCAGGGATACAAATCCAGCTCTCCGGTGCTGCTCATGACAGAGCAATTTAATTCCTCTTCTCGCTGTTTCAGTGCTGGTGACTCTCAGAACAACTCTCCATCATCATTCCTTTCCTCCACTTGGACCTTTTCTCCCTCCTCTGGACCCTCCTTTGCCTGGGGGATGCTCCACACACTCATACCCCCATCAAAGCTGTGACTGTGGGACAGCAGGGGTTACCAAGGTCTGTCCCCAACAGGTGGCCTCTGTGGGTGACTGCCCATCCAGTTCTGGCTCCTCGAGGGTTTGGAGGTGAGGGGAACAGCTGGGATGGATGGGGAGGTTAAACAGACGACTCGGAGAAGATGGGACTGGCCCCTGTGCAAAGGAAAGAAATTCTTTCAGTTTCACACCCACAAGGAAAAAATGTGATTCCATTTCTTGCCCATCATGTCGGGGTGAGGAAAAGACTCTGACAGACCCTGGGGATGATCCTCAGAAAGCTCAGGAAAGACATGAAGGGTGCTGGTGCAGGAGTCATCTCTGGATGCCAAAGCACTGCTTCAAGAAATGATGTATTAAAGAGTAAAACCATGCAGACATTTACCTGAAAATACTCCCAATCATAAAAGTCCACTGCGGCTGCCACAGGAAAGTGGCTGGAGTGGAAGAGGAGACAAACCTACACCTACTCTCCTTATGTACAAAATTGATCCACATGGGAGAACAGCCAGAAAATCTCAGTGGTTCCTGATTCTAGGAATAATGCCCCACAAATAGTCATGGACAAAATTCCCAGAGAGGCATTATCACTGAATTTTTTCCACTCGTGATTAAGATGACTGGTTTCTGTATCTTCTCTTTCTCATATCCTTTTTTTTTTTTTTCCCAAATCTGGGCATGTTCTTGCTCCTGAAAGCCCTGGAGACACCAGTGTGGTCACAGAATGTGACTCACCACGACATGAGCCATACCTATGGCCAGAGCTCTCACTGCCCAACTTTTGAGATTATTAGAGGACATAAATCACTGGCACAAACGAGAGCAGATTTGTACCCTGAAGCTTGGGCACTGAAAAACCAGTCAGCTAAAAAATATTACATATATGTATCCATACCTCGGGTCCCACTTCTCTTACCATTGTTTATTGTGCTATCCCACTTCTATGTAAAGAAGGAAAAAGTTCACTGGCAGTTGCTCTTTCCTCTGAACAAAACCCCCATTCTCCATTTTTAAAGCCTGCAGCTGAATAAACGAGAGAACCTGGCCTTTCTTTCCAGGCAGGGGCTGTCAATATTATATGATGCTGGAGAAACACGGGGAGAAGTGAGGCAAGGAATGAAACACCAAGATTTTCTGTTTCAAATACCAAATGTCTGAAGCCAGTGTTAGGCTGTGCCAACACACTGAGGAATGAGTGAAATGTGAAACATGATCTCCCTAAGACGCTGCAAGACACAGAGGCTGGATTCTCAGAGCATTGCTATTAAAAGCCCATTTGAAACTCTGGGTTCTCCTCTGGGAGGATAACAAGGAAAAAAAAAAAAAGAATTTGCTGGTAAAAATTATATTTAATTCCATGGTTAGGCTGCCTGGGCAGAACATCAGGAACAACAATATATTCTGGGGGTTTCTCCCTTGTGGGGCTTTCTGCAAGACTTTTGTTGTTATTGGTTCTTGGGGCACGGGTTGCCTTTCTCCCTTGGGTGCATGAATGGCCGAAATGTCATTAGCTGCAATAATTAATCTTTGCTTCTGTGCAGTTTGGAGAAGCAGAGGCTTTATTGAATAGCCTTCTATTTAAATGTAAGCCAGATGCCGCTCTCGTAGCCATCACAAACACAAACTATTAGTTTTAGTTCAGGTCACGGCCAGTTGAGTTATTTGAACTTCTCTAAATGGTTGTGCCTCCCAGCTCTCTTGCTGGGGCACCGAGTCTAAATAAGGCAGAAAATGGTCATTTTTAAACCCAACTTTAAAGGCAGCGCAGAGCCGTGTTATTAAAACTGAGAAAGGAGTTAAAATTTTCAATTCCATAGTAATAAGATATAACTTTCTTTTATTAACTTCTCATGTTTTCTCTCAGCATGGGTGTTTGCAGCACATTTGTACCCACGGGCAGGTGGAGCCAGCCTTTGTGTTACAAATATTCCCTCTGAAGGCAGGAGAAGATTTTTTGGGAGCTGATACTCATCATGAGCAAAAGCCACTCAGCTGAGGACCTGGCAGGTACCTCGCTGTATTTACACTCACATTTCACACAGGCATCGTTTATAATCCTTATTTCTGTCATTCACATACCCAACTCTAATTAATAAAACCACTTCTGCTGGTCAAAGAGCTGCTCCAACATCTCTGGGTGGAGCTTGGGAAGACTCCCAGGCTCTGGCACTCCTCTGAGAGCTTCAGTGAGAAGCAAACTTGGTCTGCAAAGAGCAGCAGCTGCAAAAAGAAAATACATACAATTTTTATTTAGAAAGAAAAGATATAAAGTCTTCCTTTAGAAAGAAAATATATAAAATTTTGAAGTCAATACTTGGTGGAGTAGCAGCTATGTGGATGTGACATTCTATGAAGGACGGTAAGAAAAAGAAGCCCAGGGAACTTATCCCAAAAGCAGATCAAAATCCAAGTGTTCAGACAGATGCAGACAAGTGGTGGGAGATGTTTGCAGGACAATTGCTGTGCACAGACGTGCTCTGTGACGCATCCACAGAAAATTTAGGGTCCAACGGGCTGGAGCTGAGCTCAACAACCCAGATTCAATAAAGCAGACGCGTCATGTCCAGAACTCAATCCGCAAGCCTCCCTCCACGTATCTGGATATTGTCATGTCAGGAATGACACGAAGGAACCTCTTCCTGGCTGGCTTTGCCAGCAGTGACACAGCGTGCGCGCAGGATCTGGCTCTGCCATCGGCGGGGCTCAAAGCAGCCCCGACATTTTCCAATTTCCTGACGGATTCCACGGAGCGCCAGCAGAGTTTAACTTTTTAAGGGGATCATTAAAAGTGCTGGCAAGGCCGTGTCGATCATGTCGCTGGGGTAGTTGCTGCATCGCTGTAATTGCTGTTAATCAAGAGCGTCTTGGAGCTGTTGTGCTCAGCTAACAGGTTCCAAATGGCTTCACACTCAAGTGAAAACAAAGAGACTTTTTTTTCTCCCCTCTTCGTCTCCTTTTCGCACTTTACACTACATATTAAAAAATCTGCTTTCTGGATCCTGATATCAGATAATCTGGGTGTAATTAATGCCTGAGAACATTTGTTCCCTGCCTTACATTTACAAGAAGGAAGTGTGATATTCAGATTGTTCCTGTTAGAAGGAAAATATATAAAATTTTAAAGTCAATACTTGGTGGAGTAGCAGCTATATGGGTGTGAAATTCTATGAAGAAAAAGAAGCCCGGGGACTTTATCCCAAAAGCAGATCAAAATCCAAGTGTTCAAACAGCAAGTTAATTACTGTAACCCATTATTGAGATGAAGTGATTTCATCCTTGCTGTCCCGTGAAACAAGACCCCCAGCTACTGCATGGTGAGGAACAGATGGAGGGGTGTCAGGAATGATAAAAAGTCCCGGAGTATAAATGTAACAAATAGGTTTAGGGCAAGGAATGGCGCCGTGCATATCATAAAACCCTGCCAGGCTTCTCATGTTCCGATAAATCTTGATTTTGTAATGGGAGAACTTCAGAGCCCCCTGCCTTGGGTTTCACAAGTGATTAGATCACTGATGTATGGGACAGGGGATGGCAGAAAGGAGGAAGGGACACCACTGGGAGACCTTAAATGACCTCTGCTCGCTGCTCTTGGATGCAGGAGAAAAGCCCATGGTGCAGGGTTGTCATTATTTCATTGTTCATTTTGGGGTGGCCTCGTTCCAAGATGAGTTTAACTGGAAACAAATTTGTTGCAGCCTGTGCAAGGGGACCTGTGGAGGAGCTGGAGGGGTGAGGAGCCCATCAGGAGGGTGGAGCAGCAACTCTCATCTGCTGATTTTCCCCAAAATCGTGCAGTTCACCACAGGCATGGCAGGGTGAGGAAAAGACTCCGACAGACCCAGGGGATGCTTCCCAGAAAGCTCAGGAAAGACATGAAGGGTCCTCCAGCAGTGTGGTAGAATGCCAAAATGATTTTCCCATCATTCCTCAGTAGGAATAACAGCATCTTCCCATTTCCCTGGTGAGAGGAGCACCAGCCCAGCTCAGCATTTGCAGTACCATTCATTCATTTTTACATCCCACTTTCACCCCCATTATTTTCCCATTGCATTGCAAGAGTGAAACCTTTTCTCCAACAACAACAACAACAAACCCTCTTGAGACAGTGATGTATAAACAAGAGAGGCCTCCTTTTAACAAGCAAGAAAAACATTAAGATTCATTTTGGGCAGAGAACCCACCTATTCATCTTTCTTCCTGCTGCTCCTTTTAGCACTGAAAATACCCCCAGGCTCTCAAAATCCTCAAGGTACGTTGGCACTGCCGAGGTCTGTAACTCGATCTGGGTGCTAAAAAGACACTAACAGTTCTGGAGGGTAAAGGAAAACTCGTTAATGATTTTAGCAGATGAACCAGAGGACGGGGGGGAGGGTCAGCTGGTAAATCCCATACTACCCTACAAAAGATAACCTTTGACTTCTCCTGACTCTCTGAACTGTGCTGCCAGCAAAGCCCTGAGTCCTTGTGGGACCAATAAATCCTGGGGTGCTCATATCAGAGATCCTTTGCCCTGGCTGTAAAACATGAGAATCCCAATCAGCCCAGTAGTTTAAAGTCATTGTTGGTAAACTGAACTCCTTTCCTTCAGAGGGGAAAAAAATCCATTTCTGTGCTGGAATGGCAAAATAACCAAAACAACACATCTGTAGGCCAAGCTCTGCCCTCAGATATGCAGGGGCAGCTTGGGAAGTAGTGAGGATGAGGAGGGTTCAGCTGAGGGCAGGGTTTGACCCAAAGCCTCCTCAATCTGTTTGTCCCTGGGACACTCTGCTGAAGGAAACCATCCCCAGCCAGGCCTGAACCTCCCTCAGACAATGAATTCCTTCAAAAGGAAAAATAAAGACCTCAAGCAAGATGGGTTTGAGTTAGGCAAATCAAAAGATACTGCTATCTTTATTCTGAGGAGCAGTCCACAGAGAGTATGGGATGGTGCTGTTTGGAAATTTCTGTTGAAAATGCATTTCTCTTCCCAGAACGACGCTGGGATGTGATGCAACTGTTCTGAGCAGTGAGTTCTTTCACAGCAGAAGCACAACCTTTCTTTGACAGGGTGGTGAAGGTGCTTCTTCAGGCTCAGGGTGGTTTTTGGTGGGAGCAGAAAAGCTGCTTTGAGCCAGAGAGGCACCTCTTGTTCCGGGTCACTCTTCTCCCAAACTGCCCGTGCCTTTGAGGGCTGAACTGCTCGGCCTTCCCTGGCTTCTCTTAAAACAAACCAATAATCACTTCCCTTTCAAAACTGCCAACTGCCATTCTCTGGGGTTTGGTGGACAACACAGAAAAGAAATGCAAGGGCATTTCCATGTTCATGCCTGTGGTCATCGTCCTGTCCATGGCTGCTGCCCAGAGGAGCTGGGAATGTGGAATCAAACCCAAACTGAGTTCAGGATGGAGCTCCAAGCTGCTGTGGGAAGCTTTGGGAGCAGGAGGTTGGATTTAGCAATGAGATTCCTTCAGCCTTGAGTCTTCTGCTCACATTTGGGGTTTTACAGTCATTTAATTGAATTGAAAACAGACACAAGCACGAACCCAGATATGCACATGGGAGAGAGATTTTGTGATGGGTCATGCAAGGAATATTTCAATAATTACTCCAGAATTCCTCTCCTTCCTCTTTTAAGTACATTAATATAAGAGTGAAATCATTACTGCCGTGGACAACTGTCCTATTCACTCTGTAGCTCTTTCATTTCACCTTTGCTGAAGAATGATACACCTACTCCACTCAAACTAATTTTTAAATTTTAAGAATGATGTTTGGCAAAGGCAAATAAGAGATAAACAGTGGTAATTTCAGCGGTCTTGGCTGCTTTATATCATAATGTGCTTTTACAGCTACTTCTGGCCTCAGTTTCCCCAAATTAGCATTACCAGATCACCAGAGGCACTGCTCATGGAACAGGGGAAATAAAAATTTTATTCAATATTACGTTGCTCAGTAATGATGGTAATGAAGAATTCTGGTTTATATCATATAAATATGCCAGATTCTTGTCCAAATAATATTTTCCAATAGTTTTTGTTTCCATTTTCCTGATGATTATGAACATATGCAGCAAGATGAAATGGAGACATTAAGAAGAAAGTAAGTAGTAAGATCAAGGGTCATGAGTATTTGCTCTTGCACTGAACCTGAAAGGAAATCTTCCATAAAGAAGTTTTTCCTGAAAGGCCAGTGGGAAGCTAACAGGAGCATTAAGATGGAAGATAGGATACCTATAAAAAGTTATGTTTCAAAAGAAGGATGTGGGAAGAAAGGAAAGTAGGGAAGGAAATGGCGTTTTAAACCATATTAAAGTAAGAAGCTGGTTTCCTAATCCTGAAAGCCTTAATTAGCCCCTTTTTAAAAGTGAAGCAAAATAGATTAATCCCCAAACATTGCATTAAATTCACCACAGTTCCTGCCCTTCTATTTGTGTGGGTAGGAGCTTCACAAAAGGGCTCAGCAATAATAATCATAAAACAAGGACAGCAGCCCAAGAGGCAGCGAGCAGCCCATCAGTAATAAAGTGGAGTGTGGAGCTCAGAGCAACACTCCAAAAACAAATTAGTTGGTGTGCACAGCCCAGCGCCGAAGGACAACCCAACAATAACAAACCAGTGTGTGCAACCCAAAGCACTCTGGAGCAACCCAACAATAACAAACCAGCCTGGATGCCTGATGGGAGAGGAGAAATTCCGCAAGGAAGCGGATTTCGGGCTGAATTTTCCAAGGGGTTATTATTATTAACAACAGAGAGTTAAACTATTAATGTTTAAATTAAGAATAATACCAGAAGGTTTTACCAGAATAATACTCAACCTTGCTGCCATTGGCTTTAATGAGTCTAGGAATGGGCCCAAAGTACCCTTAAGGGATTTAGCCAGTGAGGAGAACAAATTTTACCTGGAACTAATGAGCCCACCATGGCAAATGGAAATTCTGTTCATCTCTGCTGGATAATGTGAACTGGCCTTTATGGGGAGATGGAAACTCTTTAAGTCCTGGCACCAGGACTGTGCTTGTGGTAACCTGCTCCCAGATGCTGCTGAGCTGGACCAGGCTTAGATCACCTAAAGAGAGGATGGCTTTCCACCTCGCTGTTTTCCTGCTGTGATGAAGTTCCCAGACTTCTCTTCAGATGGGATAAAAGGAGGACAAGTCCTCTGTGGAGCCAACATAAATCATGCCTTAATGCATGTACCCCCAGCCAGCATTCCCTCACAAACACACCCCACTCTGTACGTTATGGTGTAAATATATTATGGTTTCCAAACCCAAATCCATCATTGAGGCTTCCCTGAGCAGAACCCTCTGTGTCAAAGCCTGTTCCTGAGCAGAACCTGACTCCTGTCAGCCAAGGCTCAGACACAGCCAAGCTCTTCAAACTTCCCCACTTGAGCTCCTCTCTGACAGAGCTGACACCTCCCAAAAGCAAGTCTTGGACAGCAGACGTCCCTCAGAAGGGATCCTTGGGAGGACACGTGGTTAACTGGAGACCAGGTGATATCCAGCCTGGCATATACTTTAATAAGAGATGTCAGCTTTTCCCTTTCTGTCCTGTTTTGGTGAGAAGAAGAAGTCCAGGTCCATCTCTTTGCCCAGGGCATGTCTATAAAATAGCCCCTGTTGTCAGTCTGGGATTGATGGGGAAGAGGTTGGAGGGAGTCACTCAGAGATGCAGAATAACACCCAAAATCCCCTGACCATCCACACAACACAGACATTCTCGTCTTTTTGTCTCCTCTGACCAAGGGATTTGGGAGAACATCCCCATACAGAGAGCGTTCTGCTGATGAGGAAGACAAGGACAGTTCTGGATTATGAAGGCGAGGCAAATATTAGAGAGATTTTGTGGGAGCTTTCTTTTTCCCTTGGAAAGACATAATCCCTGATGTTGTAATCTGTGGTTTGGCTCCCACGTACATTTTGCCCAGTGATTGCTGCAGAGTGAGCGTTGATTCAGACCAGTTTAGCTGGAACCAGAATACAGCTGAAGGTGTTTGGAAATTACTTTCGATCCTCAGCACTCCAGAGACCTGGCTGGGAACGTTGCAAATAGATCAAGGAAATTAAAAGGAACATTGGGGTCACTACTAGAGGTCAAGAGAGAAAAGGAAGAGTTGACTCTGATTAATCAGAGTCACGATGCTGTTGAGAAGAGAAAATATTTTGGGGTTTAGACTCCTGGCAAACAACAGCAAAATACCAACAACTGCCATTGCATGGATTTTTTTTCCTTCCAACCAAACCAGAGGAAATTCCTGAACTGACAATGAACAGGAACAATGAGTGAGTCAGTACCCCCAGTGCCAGAAATTCTCTGGATTTCCTAGCCAGACTGATGTCTTTGGAAGGTCAGAGTGATACAGAGATACATTTCTATAAAACTTGGGGGTTGAGTATAAGCCAAGTCAAGACACAGATAATAAAGGCAGAAATATTCCAGCTACCCATAAAACATCAGATCTTTGGAGAGAGAGAAGACACACTTTCTCCCTCACTCTTTCCCTATTTTTTTGCTCATTTATAACATTATGTTGCTTTTAGCTTTATATGAAAGGTACTCAGATGCTGTCTCTGATGACAACCTTGTAAAACCACCAAAGAAGAGCTGCGGGAGGATAATGCTAAGAAATCCTATCAATATTTTAATCCTGTCTATTCTGATTCCAAGATTTTTTTTCCATTTTGTAGAATGGGGCCCTGGCAATTCCTGACACCAAAGACCCAGAGGTAATGTAATACTGCTCTTTTTTTTCCCAGGAGTGTTTATGCCTTGCCGTGGTACATCCTAGATCGATTCATGCTTATCTCTAATCTTCATCAACATAATTGTGGAAGAAGTCCCAGACTGTAGGGTTTTTCTCAAAACCAGACCAGGTACAATCACATATAAAAAGAAGTCTAATCAGCATAATTGGCATCAGGGTCCAAATTTCATCCATCTGGCGGTTCATGCTGAGTTTGGGTGGAGCAGTTTCTGTTCTGCACCCAAGGATGCCACAGGCCCAGGGTGACACACTGCCACCAGCTCAGGAAGTGCTCCATAAATGATGTAAGCCCAGGAAGTGAGGCAGAAACGAGCAGCCAGAGGAGAATGTGATTTTTAAATCCTAATGGGAGCCTGTTCTCTGTGCAGAACATTCCTGCCATACGTTACTCATCTGTTTACTTGCTATTAATTTGAATGCAAAACTGTGAACAATATCTCTGGGACTTTTATTCCCCTGGTAGCTGTAAAGTCCCAAAAATCCCAGTTCCCAGTCCCAGTGTCACACTGTTAATATTATTACTAGGCACTCACACGATGGATAGAAGCTCTGAAAATCTCCAGATGCACCAAGCAGATGCACAACGTGATATTATTACTGGCATGCTCCAATTCTCATTACTTGCAGCAAGTATCAATGGAGGAGTGACCTCCTTGCAATGTGAACACGACCAGAAACCACAGCCCCAGGCCCTTTTTTCAAACTGTAATTTCCTAATCTCACACTACCGAACCCAAACACGCAAATATGCAACAATGGATGGAAAGAGAAGAAGGCCTCGCTGTATGAGTGCTGGGTTAGGAAAGGAATGGCTGGAAAACCTAAATTGTAGCAGGAGAACGTTCCAGCTCAGGGATCTGATGACACTGGAGCTGAGCTCTGCTCGTGTGGTTTGCAGTACCACCAGATGGATAAATTTGGGCTGGAACCCCACCCGTGGGTTGTTTTCCCCCGGCACAATCAGCACAGCCCCTGTTATGCTGAGATAAAGATGAAAAGTTTAACCTGGGAAAAACAAGTGGGGGTTTTATTGTTGTTATTTGTTTCTCTCTGAGCTTTCAAAGGCTGCAGCGGGAGCAGAAGGCATCCTCTGGAACACGCCGCCAGGAACTGCGAGTTGATACAGATGTATTGATTTAATCAGCCTGGATGACAGCATTTATTTATGCAAAACATCTGTGACAAAAACGTGGCACTTTGAAGGTACCTGATATGTGCCTGGTCCTGCCTGGCAGGTTAAAATGTGTGATAAGGGCACCCAGCCAGCTTGGAAGGGCTGATTTAAGGGTGTTATTTGCTTTATGTATCACCTATATTCGTGTTATTCAGGATAACTCACAGGCCAGGAGGCTCTAAAAGCTTTTTTTTGTGGTAAATTTTAGAGAATTAATTCAAAACTGCCACCCAGCACACCAGACTGACATGGGCAAACAAACCAGAAAGCACAAATATTATAGGGGAAAAAAGAGGAAATATTAAAGCATGTGTTTTCTGCTCTCTATTAGACAGAAATTAAAGAGATTTTAATCCATGGGAAGGCAAAATCTGTCTGCAAATTTGAGAGATTGCACGATGGAAGACAATGTGAGATTGTCATCTCTTCAGCAACAGCATGAGAAAATATTTGGAGTTCCTACGTACACCAGCAAAAGTTTACATGATAAATCAGTAGCTTGAGTGCTTCCAGAATCCTGGTACAGATGAATGTGTTGAAACTATTGTTTCTGTTGTCTTTTTAATGCTACTGGGAAGCTTTTTGTGGTAAAGCAACAGTTATTGCCAGCTACATTATTACAGTCTCAGTCTAACATCTGCAATTACTAGGGAGTAAACGGTTCGCATCCCATATGAAATATAAAAAAAAATGAGGAACAGATTTTCCTATTATTCTCCCTCTCTGCGAATTCTGTGACATTTTTTAGTGTTTAATTGCGCCTGGGCAGTTTAAAGGTCTGGGAGCAAAGGAAGCCAAAGGGTTCATTTACAATTAGTGATGGCTAAATATAAAAAAAATAAAATAAAAAAAAAAAATAAAAAAAAAAAAAAAGGAGGAAGAATTTGGTGGTTCAGAAAAATTTGAGATGATAATCAGGAATTTATGAGAAATCTCTCTAGAGATCACATTTTATTGGTTTCCTCTTCTGTATCCTGTTCATCCCAAGGTGCTGCTTCTCCCTGTCCATGCCGTTCTCCCTCTCCAGCCCTCCAGCCACTCCCTCTTAACAGCACCATCCACCCCCCCACTCTGCACATTTTCTTCCTCACACAGAGCTGGGAGGAGATCCCACCGTAAAGATCCATCCAGATTGCTCATTTCCTTGCTTCAAAGCTCTCCTTTAACATTTTCTTCTGCCACAGTGCCTACAAGGAACAATAAAATCCATAAAAACTTGCATTTCCTGGCATGAGGAAGTAATTTTGCCAATATTTACGAACTGTATTGACTTCGGTGTGGCTGCTCAGAGAGCAAAGGGCACCAACCATGCCAAAATTTAGTTTTTGCCCTATTTTAGGTGCTTTTAGGATGAATTCTGCTGCACAAGGTATCCAAGAAACTGGACCTTGTAATCCCTCATCCTTGCTGGGATGTTTTGGGCCCTTCAATGAGACACATGGAGCTGGCTCCCAGTTCTCCTGGCACAGCATGTCCTTGAGGCAAGGCTTCATTTGTGGGGAAGCCCAAGCCAAGTAGGGTGGGTTCCAGCCTTTAAAAAATATATGAAAAAACCTGCTTTTATGGAGCTGCCAAGATGTGTTGCTTCTGCATTTCCATGGCAACCCCAGGCAGGCAGTGGCCAGCGAGCCCTCACGGCAATGCTGTGAGCCCCGAATCCATCCTGGATATTTCCAGTGCCAAAAGCTGCTCCAGAGGTAGCCAGTGCAGGCCTTAACACACACAGGATGTCCAAAATGCTTTCAGGTCTTCAAAGCACTGTGCAAACAGGACCTAATGAAACTTTAATTAATGTCCTGACAGGTAAAAGGTTTCTCATTTTGCTTTTAGCTGATGCTCATTCATGGCCAATGGAAGTCATCTGAGACCCCATCCAAAACACTTTCAGGGTAAACAGACTCTGATTTGATGCATACATTTAGCTAAGAGCTGAGTGAACACTTTTTTTGTAAATGTATTTACTTATCCTTTTTTTTTTTTAAATACTATTTCCTTTTTTTTTTTTTTTTCTTCCCTGCACAAAGATAAATAAATAGCAAGCTGGAACGAAATGACAGAATATATGTAAAACAGAGGGGAAAGGTTAAATACCAAAGTGAAATTGGGCATTAAAACAAAAGTTCATTCTCGGGGTGTAAACGAAGTGTCCAACCCTTTCATCAAAAGTGTTTACAGCTTATTTTTTTAATGTGAGTCTAAGTGGATAATGTAGCACACAGCAAGGGGCTGTGCATAAATACGGCCCTGTTTGGGATTTTAAAAATCATAACAGCCTTTGAAATATGAAAATCCTGAGTCTTGATACAATCCATATTATTGAACTGATGCCAGGCACCTCCATGGATTTGATTAGCTTGCAGCAATCCAGGGATTTGATAGAGAGCTGATTTAAGAGCACAGCCTTCGTAGGGTGGCGATGAAGTGACACAAACTGTGCAAAGATTCAAAAAGGTGAGGATTGCTTCCTCCTTCCCTGCTATAGCTTCAGTGGAAGTGCTCACTCTTCAAGTTCCTTGCAGAATCAACTCATCTAAGACCAAATAAATTATTCCAGAATCAAAATGGGTCTGAGAAACTCAAGGTTTTCAAAATAAAACCTTCATCTTGCAAGATTAGCAAGAAAATATCCAGGTGCCTGCAGGAGATCTGAGCTCTCATCTGCTCACCTGCTATTTTTCTTTGAATCCCACGTGTCAGTGTTAAAAGCTGCTTTCACTTTTTCATGGCCAAACCCAAATCTTGGCACAACAGCTTTGTCAAAGACCTCTCCTCACTCCACCCATGGGAACATCCAGGGTCAGATCCAGCTGAAGATGCCAGGTTGGATGGGGCTTGGAGCAACCTGGGATAGTGGAAGGTGTCCCTGCCCACTGCAGTGGGGTTGGCACAAAGTGATCTTTATGGTCCCTTGCAATCCAAACCATTCTGTGATGCTCTGTCCCTGCTTATTGCACTGGGTTTGGACTAGATGATCTTTCAGATCCCTTCCAAATCAAACTATTCCATAATTGTAGGACTCTAGGATTCTAGGATTCAATCTGCTGCGTGATTCCTGTTGGAGGAAAACCACCAGGGACACCTCAATTAGATGTCACACTGGGGCATAGGACTTGCTCTCAGCCTCCACTGGTGGAAGTGGTTTTGAGAAAGGAACGTGGATCCCAGTGCCAGGGAGGAATTCCATATTTCACTGCCTCTGCCAGCTCTAAACATCTCCCAGTAGGAGATCTGGGCCTTATGGTGGTGTGGACATTCCCCAGGTCGTACGGACTCCACCTGTGGTTTGGGTATCCCACAAGGACAACACGGGAATTCTCGCCCACATTTGGGCACCTCGCTGGGAATTCTGGTCAAAAACCACTTCAAGAAAGCTGGACCTGGCCCAGCTTGTCCTGCATGGGCTGATGTTTGTGCTGGGAATGTAAATGATGCTCCTTCCCCCGTTCATCACACCTTGTGCTCTCCTGGCTGCAGCACGTCGAGGGGGTTGTTCTGGCAGGGTTAGCTGAGAAATATTTTGAAAACCTGGAAAGACGGAAGACTCAGCCCTAAGCCCTCAGAAACCCATGTTCTTTTGTGACTGAGCTTTCTGGATGCACTCACTGCATTTTTAGCAACGAGACCGTTGGCAGAGTTTTCTAAAATCGTTGGTTTCCTGCACCAGAAAACAAAGAGAGCCAAACCCTTTCCATTGAGTTCGATTGTTCTTGTTCCTTGCTTTGCTGCAGGAAGCATGAGAAGCCAATATCTTTAATAACTGGGATCCAAGCAGCTTTCTCACATCTCCTTGATGTTTTTTTCAGATCAATTTATATAAAACATTTTGCAAATTCTGGTCAAGTTTACCATTAGGAACAATTCCCGTTATTCATTCAACGTTTTCCTTTGTTTAATTTAATGGGATTTCTCTGAAATTTCTTCTTATGCCAATCAAAAAAAATGCCTTTCCTTTCCTAGTGGTTTACAGCCCTCATATACATGCAGACAGTTATCACATCCTCCCTTAGTCGTAATTTGGACAACTTAGCCATATATAGGTATTTTAATCTTTTCTCATAAGCCGTTCCCCTTTGGCTCTTCATTACTTTTATTACTTTTTAAATTTTTTTTTTTTTCCTTCTTTGTCCCAGAATTCTCTCTGGGGTGTTGATTCCTCCCTGAGGTTCCCTGAGTGGAGCAGCATTCAAGAATTAAGATGATCACCATGAGGATAGTTTGGAAAGCTGTTATCTCCGTGGTTGATTCAGCTCCATCTCTCCTTCTGGAGCCTCACAAAGGACAAGTTTTCCACTGCCATGTCCTAGAACCAGCAGAGACCAAATGTTCTCCTTCGTGGTGGTCACATCCCCTTTATGCACGGAGGCTTTTTCTGCTGGAGGTGACTTATCCTGAGTTCTTGAAGCTTTGCCAGGAATTCATCTCCCGTGTTTTTCCCGAGTATTTTCCCCCATCTGCGAGTCCAACGCACACTTTGTTTGCTGTGCCCTCCAGTGTATCCATGAAGAAATTAGATAAAGTCAGGCTTAACGCACTTTCCTCTCCAAGCAGCACCTCCTTCATCTCCTCAAACGTGACATATCAAACTTTATCCTGGGTTGTGGTATTCCAGCCAATGCAGAGACCACAGACAAGTACTCACATCCAGGCCAGACTGAGTCAAGCTTTCAGTTTGGATTTTATGGGACTATCAAACGCTTCACTAAAACACAGAGATATTTGCCCAGAAACCATCGTAGCTGTTTTAATCTTCCTGCTCAGGCAATTAGAGTTGGAGGAGCTGGTTGCAAGATTGTGAACATCTCTTATGGAGGTCTCTGCTAGTTTAGAGCCAAAAAGGAATGTTTTTAACTGAGCTTTCCTCTCCACTTAAAATGCCCTGAGCTCCAAGAGCTGTACCAGCACACTGGAGTTGCTTGGTAGTCAGAGGAAATCTGGGCACTACTCCTCGACCTGTGATTTTCAGATGCAAAGTAAAGTGAGCCTGGTCACCAAATCAACCCCATCAGCGCCCTGCTGTGCACTAAATACCTCCATTTGTCTCTTGGTGGCCCTGCACAGGTTGTTGGAGTCAAAACTGGCAGAGGGACTTGATGTCCACCCATGTAGACCTGCCCCTACAGTACCTGTGGGCTGCCCTGGGTCACCTCAACCCAGAGCAAAGGAAATAAGGACCAGGAAGGGAGAAGCTCAAGACCTGAGGCCGCTCTGTGTTGGCTTGTCATCACCTGACTTAATAGTTAACATTATTATTACATTTAAGAGAGAACATAAGGAATGCATTTGTCTGGAATTACTTATCACTTGGAAGTCTGGGCTTGCAAGGAGATATGAACAGCTTTAGCAGGTCAGGCTGGAAGCCCATGCCAAGTAACCTCCTATCTGCAACAGTAGTGAGAGCCCAGCAAAGAGTACAAATGTAGGTCAGTCCTACAGCAATACTTCCCCCAAACACTTGCCCAGCTTACAGTGGTTTCTGGCTCAGGCACTTTCTGAACCCAGACATGGAGCCTTTCTGTTTAATACAAAACCCAGATGGATTTTAAAAACCTCTGATGAGTTTTTCTTTCGTGAATGCATCCAGTAAACTTTTAACGCTCCCAGGATCCCGCGGCAAGGAGTTCCACGGGATGACGAAGCACGGTGTGGAGGATTGCTCCTGCTCCGTTGGACCTGCCAGCCACCAGCTTCATTTCATGCTTCTGAGCTTTGTGTTAGAGGCAGAAACAGCAAACAGCTGCTTGCTGCTCTCTCCTTGTCATTCCTAATTCCTGAGAAGGCCATCAGATCCTCTCACTCATCTCTCTTCTGGCTGAAGAAACAGAATCCATTTAATTGTTCTCACACTGAGGACTAAATCTTTGATTACTCTTGGCACCATCCTCTGTGTCCCAGCTTGACTAGTTCCTTTAGGAGCTGGGAGATTTCAGGTATTCCAGGTGGAGATGCACTAAAGTTTATAAAATAACACCTTTTCTGTCAATCTATCTTTATCTATCTATCTATCTATCTATCTATCTATCTTTTTATCTATCTATCTATCTATCTATAATATTTTTATCCATCCATCCATCCATCCATCCATCATCCATCCATCCATCATCCATCATCCATCCATCCATCCATCCATCCATCCATCCATCCATCCATCCATCCATCCATCCATCCATCTTCTTCATTTCTTAATAGTCTCTAACATTCACTTGGCTCCCTGAGAGCCACAAGCCCAAGCAATTTCCCAGGATAATCACCCTCAGAGCTCCATCTCTCCTCAACGATTACAGTTAGTTTAGAGTGTAAGAGGCAGGGTTACTTTAGAGCATTTCCAGCACCCTCCTCCCCCGTGTACATCACTTGACATTTATCTGTCCTGAATTTCACCTGGTGTTTTCTCACTCAGCCATGGACTTCCAGATGGATTTTGGCATCTCATCACAGTCACCTTTCATCTTTAGCCCCTGAATAGTTTAGCATTATCAGCAGGGTGGACTCATCAGTCTGTCTCCATCCTCATATGAAGATTTCTTCTCCATTTTTCCTTAGTTTGACACTGGACCCTAATCCATCTGTCAAGTGGAGTGACCCATACAGAACTATGCCATTAGTGACTGCTGAAATGCCTTGGAAAGCATCTTTCCCTGCTAGGATGAGTGATGTGGGAAGAGAAGTAGAAAGAAATTTCCTCTTATTCCTGGAAATAAATGACAATTGTTCTAAAAGTCTGCAGACGTCTGGCTATTACATCATCTGAGGCTCTGGAGCTTCCAGCTAACAGTCCCTTAACAAAGGAGATGCATTTCCTTCAAGGAATTCCACCATTTACACATCTGATATTAATTCTTATTGGGCAAAAACAAGAATAGGCACAAGTCATTTTTTCAGTTGATGTTTACTTTTTCCCAGGCCACAAAACGTCCATTGACTGTGAAACTTCAATTTGCTGCATAACAAACGCCTGCTTTTGTAATAGGTTAATAAAGCTGTTTCACAAATAACAGCACGAGAAGCTACAGATGTTGACCTAAGGGGGGAAAAAATAAATACAAGCAACATCCGGGTTTAATTTGATTATTTATTAAATATTTATCGCAGTATCTGAGAATGGAAGGAATTTCATTCTGCCCAGCTGGTCATTCTGAGCTGTTGAAGACAGCAAAAGGATGGCTGGCAAGAGGGAGATCTTGTGTCTCCTGGGAGCTCTAAATTGCACTTTGAGGCTACAATTTGGTTCTTTGTTCCTATTTCCCCATCCTTGAGGCAAGAAGGGTGTTTCTTTGCTCACTTACATGGGAGAAAAGTTTAATTTAGAAAGTGTGGAATGCACAGAGATCTGAATTTTCAGTAGCCCTGCTTGGTGATTATGAATGAAATGAGCCAGGAGAAAACCCTTGGTTCTGGGGGTGTGAGGGCTTGTAGCTCTTGGGATGATCCCTGGGATCCAGGCATTCCCTGAGAGCACTCCTCACATCCCCATGTTCACCCAGCAGATCTTCTGGACGAGCAGAAAATGTGGCTGAGCACACAAGGGAATATTCGGGCTGAAAAAGGGAATTAGATGTTGATTACTGTGTAAATATTGCCCCCTCTGAAGCGAGCAGGGCCGTGTTTGGGCAGGATCAGATACTCTTTGCTCACAGTTTGAGGCACATCATGAGTTATTTTGAGTTCCTGCCATTGGGAACACGATTTCACGGCAGCCTATTGCAAAGGGCCAGCTGAGGTAAAGGGCAGGGAAAGGCGCTGGGATGCAGGAGCCCTGTGGCCACAGCTTGTTGCACAGCTGGAAAATCCCTATTTTCTGCTATAACACAACCCAGCCATCAGCCATTTTCCTGGGCAACTGCAGGGTGGAAAGGGCAGGGACATCTGGATATGACCAGGGAAGTTCTCTCTGCCATGCACCATGCCTCCTTGCTCCTTTATGGAGTCTGAGAAGAGAGCTGGGCTTTATTCCTGCCTGGGAAGGCTTTATTCTTTCCCTTTCTCCACATCCAGTAAGGTAATAAAGTCAGGGCATGAGGAATTTGGTCACTGTTGTGCTCCATCGCTACCACACATGCCAGTGCCCTGTATTTAAATGCTGTGTTTTGGAAATAAACATTTTTTTTTTTCCTATAGTTTATCCGAATCCTGGTATTTTTCCTAAGCAGCATCTGTTCCAGGGAGAAGTCAGTGGGTGTCAGTGTCATTCAGGATCAGACCAGGACAAGCAGGGCTCTCCTACGTCAGAGCTTTCCAGGGTTTTACCACATTTGGATGCAGCGTGGAGCAGAGATCTGGCACGGATTGTCCTTCTGCATCTTCTGTCGGTGTCGCTGAGACAGAAAACAGAAAGCATCAGCTTGCAATAAATTCCCAGATGTGCTAAGTACCACACAATGGAAATCCTTTCAGCAAACTGTCAGGAGGAAGAGACTTCACTGGGAGCAGGGAAGGGCAGCTGCCTCTCTGCTGAATTTGGCACACTGGGTTTTACAGCTGCTCCCCAAACTATGACAAGCTCATTTATCTGCCCCGTCCCCATGCCTGTCCTGGCCCTGCTGCAGACAGAGCTGTGCTGAGGCAGACCTCAGGATAAAGAGCTTCATCCTCTCCAGGGGGATGAGTGAGGGTGCTGAGGGCAGTTTCTGAGAGTTTAAGGGTTTGGGCAGATATTGTAACAAAAATCCTTCTGTTCATGTGAGGACAGTTTATTTAAGCCCCCCCCCCCCAAAAAAAAAAAAATCAGATATTTGGCATTTTCTGAGTTGCCACCCTCCAGAAAGAGCAGAAACTGCCTGGGTCAGGATCAAGTGTATGGAAAAAGGGAAGAAAAAGGGCATAGCTGTGGCTGCAAGCCTGCTGGAAGCATTTCCATGCCATGCTGAACCCTTGGCTGCTCTGCCCTCAGCAGAGCGACAGATGTGTTTTTTATGGCCACAGATAACTTTCTTCTGAACATGAAACCCCAGAGATAAAAAGGCCTTTATTTACAAGTGTTGGAGCAGAGAGGTTGCAAACTGCATCCCTGAGGCACCCAAAATTTCTGTCCAGGGGTAGGGGCAGATTGGGAAGTCAGTGGCATTGGAAATCATCCGTCACATTTTGCCCCTGGCACTTCTGGGCTCTTTTGTACTTCTTGCACTGGGCTCTGTGAGTTTCTCCTGCACAGAAAGAACAGAAATTAAGTAGAATTCAACTTTTCACTCCTCCCAAGCAAGCTTGATTCATAAAATTTTTTGAAGGGGGATCATATAACTTGGAAAGTTTTGGGCCATGGATCAGGGAAAGGAGTCTTGCAGGGGCAGCTCCCCTGGCCCAAGGGGATGAGACCCCTGTGTACCCTCATCTGTCCAGACTGGAAAATCCCAGAAGATTTCTGGACCCTTAAATGGCATTATCTGCAAATAACTGCACCACTAAATCTGCGGGGTTTTTTGTTTGTTTGTTTGTTTGTTTGTTGTTGGGTTTTTGGTAGTTGGTGGTTTTTTGTTCTTTTTTTTTTGGGGGGGGGGGGTTTCTGGGGTTTTTTTTGGTTGTTTTTTTTTTCTTGTTTTTGGGGGTCATTTAAAGAAGAGTTACATTTTTAAAGCTTCCTGTCTGAAAGGTGACCTGAAGGAGGTTCCTTTTACAAGCCCACACTCCAATTATCCCTACAAACTCATCTAGCTGGGAGCCTTCCTACTTCACTTCTTTCCACACAGAAATAAGGGAAAGGCTGAGGAGGGAGGCTGTGAATGCCTGTAAAGTCAGAATAGCAGCATCACTAAGAGCTCTTAAATCAGGAGGACTCGCAGCCCTGGCTCCCAGGAGGGAATGTTCCTGGGAATGCCACGTTCCCAGCAGGAACAGCCTCATTTGAATTATGGCAGGACATGGAGACCAGGTTGGGTTGGAAGGGTTGAGCAAACCTGGTGTGACAACATGGGCCTTGTTTCCAGACCCTGCTTAGACTGAGCTGACCCTTTCCAGACCCTGCTCCCAATGGAGGCTTTGTGGGAAGCAAGGAATAAAAGAGAGAAAAGGAGGCAAAAAGCATTTGAACCTTCACTGACTCCAGAATTCCTGTGACTCCTCAGACTTCTCCGTTTTCTAATAGAGCTGGTGAGATTTCAGGCTATTCTGATAATTATCAAACTGTGGAATGGGCTCTTTTGTAAATAATATCTTTGTCTATTTTTTAAAAAAATAACAAAACCAGAGGTTCAAAATTTGCTGTTTTTCTACACAAGCACAATGCCAAAGCACAGTGTTATTAACATGAGGGTGAGAAATCAGCTGACACGGGCTGTGTTAGCCACAAACCGCTGGTAAATCCAAAGTACATGGAGGAAAATATCATTATCAGACCAAACTGTACTCTCCAACTACGGGCTAAATTATTCCATGATTCCTGATTTTGCAAGATGATAAAATTCATGTTCTTATGACAGTTCAGCCTCCAGCTTGTAAGGAGTCCAGTGCTCAGCTCCAAATCCCTTTACAGCAGATAGAAATGACTCATTAACTCCAGCACGGCTTGGATCAGGCTCCTCTCTGGGAAACTCCTTAAAAAATGATGGGAGTTTGCAAATGGACAATCCTCAGAAATTATCTCCGTGCTTTATTTGTACACTTGTGTAAAAACTGAAAAGCAGGGAAGCTGATTTTTTTTTTTTCCCTGGAGATGGGAAAATAAGGAGAAAATTGTATCCTAATGGAATAATTAACCCTCCTTGTGGGATGAACATTTCAAATCAGAGGAGCAATTTACTGTAGGCAATGATTTTAGGAGCACAAATCTCACAAGAGATAATAAGATTTAACTTTGAATTTAACAATATTCCTTTAAAAACTCCTCCTCTGATTATAAAGCTGCTCTCATGAGCACAATGCTTATGGACTAGGTATAAAAAGAGGAAGGATAGTAAGCTCTACTCATTAAAAAAGCAGAAAATATTATATATTTCAGCAAATAATTAAATATATTTTCTTTGTGTTCAGCTTGAAGGTTATTTAACAGGAAATTATAAGTAAGATTATGTTTCCTAGGGTATGGAGTTTATTTTTGGTAAAACAAAATGAAAAAGTAAGATACATATATTTTTACTGCAAGAACTATGCCATTAAACACAGCAATGTTTTACAAATTGCAGACAGCTAAAAGTAAGTTAATAATAAAATATGAATACAGAGCTAAAAGTTTCTCCTTTTCATGAATAAGTCTGATGTCATATATACAAATATCTAATCACTATTAATGATTTTTTGAAGTACCGTACTGCGATTTTAGAATGGAACTGATATCTACAACCTTGACGGGAACATAATCCCTTTACTAGTGTTTGGATCACTATAAAATTCTGGTTTTAAATGCTATTTCATCCTGAGAAGAATATTTTATAATGTTACATTTCCATATATCTTGTGGGCTCCTTAATGCGTTCTGTGATTTATGACCCATTTTGTTTCTCAGATCAGGAGTTCTGCGCTTCAAAGAAATATTTTGCCAGTGTTGTTATTCCCTTCTAAAACTCCATTTCAGTGGTAATGTATTTTTAAAGAGTGGAGCCCAAGAACAGAAATAGCACGGATTTTTTTTTTTTTTTGAAATCTATACAGCCTTGTATAGTTTTCACGTACAGCCTAACATTCATCATCATCTCCCCGCTGCTTTAGAACCACTAAATGTTATTATTCCCTTCTTTTCCTGCTAGGTAGGAATATTAATGAGATATCATTTCCCTGCTTTTGTAAAAATCTCTCTCCTGTTGCTTGTTCAGCGGATAAAAACTCCAAAATCAGTGAGCAGCGAGACCACTGGTGAAACCCCATCCCCTGAACCCAGCTTTGTAAACTCTCAAACCACGCTTCACATTTCACCCCTGCTCCCTGCTTCGCTTTCCGCTGCCCCCAAATTCCAGAAACCAAAATCCCCCCAGTCCCGCCCGTTTTGCTGTCGAAGTATCCAACGCTTCACTGAGGCAGGTCAGAAAAATCACCACAAACAAACAATTGGGCAAACTGATTAAACCCCGGCGAAAAAAACCTTCTTAGACATCAGATTTCCTGAGCTTTTTTCCCCTCTCTCACTGCTCTACTTACTTGTAATTACGTCTGGGGCCATTCCTTCCTATTCCACGGGATAAACTGGAATATTCTGCTCGGCAGTTTTGTCTTGAGCTCTTTAAACACCAGAGACCTTAGAAGCAAACAACCCCCTTTTTTTTTTTTTTTTTTTTCCTGCCTGTTATGAAATTTTAATGATCTTCCAAGGCTCTCAAAATCAAACCAACTTTCTTCCCTCCCCCTGCCCCAACAACTTGGCTCCTTTGTACCTTTTGTTTCAGAACTGTGCCCAAACTAAATACACCAAACCAGGAGGGAACTCCAGCTTTAAAACAGGGGTTAAAGTGGCCCTTGTTTTCCTGTGCCTCTTCCCACTCCTGGAAAATGCGGGGTTTTGCTTGGGGAGCGTTGGAAAAAGCAGGTTGGGGAGTGGAAAGTGGAGCAGGGATGCGGGCTCTGGGCAGAGAGTCCTCAAAAGGGGTTTCATGGAGGGGATGTGGGCCAAACAGCGTTGTGATGGATGTGTTTATCCTTAAAACTAAGGTCCCATTCAGCACCGGGATAGCCGGGACTGGGCGGGAGAAGTGCCGGGAGGGCACGGGGCTGTGTTAAGGAGCCTTGTTCAAGCGTTCCTTCGAGTGCCAGGGCAAGGGTTTCTCTTAAAGGTGATCTGCAGACCTTAAGGATCACCAGGAAGGACCCCAGAAGGGTTTTGTTTCGCTGGGAGAGAGGAAAACCTCCCTACAAAACCTTCCCAATCCCTGGGCACAGCCAGGCTCAAAGGGCTGCAGTGACAAGGGAGCTACGAGGTGACAAAAAATGCTGCAAAATGAGGAAAATGCCTGGCTAATCCCTGCTGCTGGAATGTATTTTATCACCTCAGTACTTGTCTGGAGATTTGGGAGCTCTAAGCCCTCCCAAAGGTATCTTTGCACCTCTTGTCAATCCCTTTCACCCCAAGAACTCCAAATCCACAGTATCTGACTCCTCTGTAACACCTCCTGTGCTGCTCAGGCACGGATGGAAATTACAGCCTTTCTGGACATTCCCTAATTGATGCCAAGTGCTTTTAGTCAGGCTGGAGAGAACTGGCTGGGAATCCCTAAAATGCTGCTTTGCACCCCTGAGATACCCCAAAACCCCATTCCAAGTGGAGTTAGCAGCTTGCAGCCCAAATTCCACCTCAAAATTTGGTGTGTGGAGAACATCAGGACAAAACATGGCCTGGCTGGAGGCTGGTAGAGCTTAACCCCACTGCAACAGCCCATGGAGCCCTCTGTGCTTCCAAAAGCAGAACTTGGGGTGATTAATAGAGGTGTGGAATGTGTGGTAGGAATTTCACAACTTTGAAGGGAGTTTTGCTGTCTCAAGATGAGGAGATCTGACATAACTGCTCTTGGCTCCAGAGGAAGGAGATGGAAGTGGGGGATTGTCCTGCTGGATTGGTGGCTGTCCTGTCCCCATTTTATTGTCCTCACCAATCCATTGGGAAATGGATGCCTTGAAGAGACAGCTCTAAGAAAAGTCCAAAGAAAGAATTTGGGGTAAGAAACAGAGGAAAAATTCAAGGTAGCAGTGAAGGTTATGGGGTGCAGGTTGGGGATTTGGGGGGTATCCCCCAGAGCATCCCTGCTCCCAACAGCTCGGGGACAGCAAGTGCTGCATCCCCATAAAGGCTGCAGTTCCCAACTGCCCCCAGCCCTCCTCATTTAGGATTGAACCCTCTGGAAGGGGCCAGTGCAGGGCTGAGCCCGGCCAAGGGCCGGCCTGGGAACGGGCTGCGGGTTGGGATTCGCACAGCCCAGTCCCTCACTCCCACGGCCCTGGGCAGCATTGTTCTCTAAAAGCAGACATGTTTCCTTCCAAGGAGCAGACATGGAAAGAAAAACACATACAAAAACAAATCATCTCGTCCTTCCTTCTCCGGATGGCGCGCAGCCCGCTCCTGCTTGTCACTGAGCCTTGAGGTGGACACGATCCCAGTCTGGCAGGGTTGATGGGCGAGATGAAGAAGTTGTCTCTCAAGTCCCTTTTCCCTGGAAAATCCCCTCCATCAGGCAGACCCAACCAAGCTTTGTCCCCAACTCCTCCTATGAGCATCTCCCTGCTGCCAGCCCATCCCAGCACCTCCCAAAGGCAGGCATGGGGTACCTGGGGGTTTTCCACGTGTCCAACTCTTTCTCCTCTGTTGGGAAGGATCTGAATTAGCTCATGGCTCTGTCAGTCTTCCCTAATATTCACCCAGTGCACTTTCCCAGCTTTCTGTAAGCTTTGGAGCCGTCCTAAGGTCTTTAAGGGGTTTGGGGCTGCAGAGTTTTGGCTGGGAAGAAATCACTGCAGAAAGAAGAAACAGCCGAGGGTTATTTCATCCCTGCTCCTGGGCTGTATCCAGTCCTCATGGCCTGAAGGCACTGAGGCACTGGGTAAAGCTGTGCTGATACAAAAATCCTGGGTGTTGTGTAGGGGATAAACCCATCCCTTGCAGTGGGATCGCTGCCACTTTTCACCCTGCCTCTGTTATCTGTCCCTCATCGTGTATTTTTTTAAGCTTTCTCTACTCACAAAATATTCAGTAGAGATCATAACAGGCTCAAAACACAGTTGGGCATCTGTCCTGCTGCTGGGGCTTTTGGCTGCGTTTTGGTCATTAAACGGGCCTGGCTCTACACAACCTGACAAATACGAGGTGAACTTTACCCCCGGGTCTGCCACTTTCACACAACAAGGGCACATATTCCACAGCTGGGGAGCTGTTATTCGGCTCGGACTGTACCACAGGTCAGAATTTATGGCTTTGTTATTATTATGTTTGTGAGCTTTACAGCCACACGGGTCCCGCGGGAACCCGCAGCACTTTCGCTTGGCCGTGTCAGTCAGACAATCATAACCCACCAAAAAGGAAGCATTGAAAATGCTGGGAATATCCTGTCTAACACTGTCTCTCATCTCTCTGACCCTCAGGTAAGGGCCAGACTTTGTTTGCACCCAACAGCGGAGGAAGCTGATAAAGGGCATTAGAGGAACATGGAGGGGGAGTGAATGGCAATGAACGCTCAGCAGCGCTGCTGCCAGACACCTCTGCTGCCCTGTTTGTTCCCTCTAATGACACATGTCCCAAATTTCCTGATCATAACAGTCATCATGTTGCTCTTGGTGTTTTATTGCCCTCTGATGTCGAGCCAGGAGCTTCACAATGGGAGTTAACCTTGGTGTTAATGAGTTTAACCACTCCAGTTCATCTGCTGACTCCTCAGAGCGTTAATGGCTTTGGGGGGACACAGAGAGGGATTGTCACTCAGGGACAATGTGTAAACACACCACAGTCTGCCCAGACTTCCCTGTGAGCCACCACAGCCATGCTGACAACTCAAAAGCTTTGCTTTTTGGCTCGTGGATGCCCGTGGTTTCTCAGGGAGGGTGGCACTTGGGGGGGCAAAATATCCAGGATGGCAGATTTCCCTCATAAATGCCATGGAGAGATGATAATGAGCTTCTGTCCGGCTTCCTTGTGGGGACTGCAGTGAGCAAACTTCTCTGCTGCAACGTGGGTTGTAGGGTCAGTGACACGGGGACACGTCTCACTGAGCAGGACCAAGCCATCCAGTGAATTGAGCTGCCAGAAATGGTCCTGTTTGGGCATCTGAGCCCCCCTGCAGCAGCAAGGTCCTTCCCAAGAGCCTCAGACTCTTCAGAAAAGTCCAAATATTCCAAAGAACAGAAGTCCTCACCCTCAAGGAGCCCCAGCATCTCCTACCACCCCCAGCCAAGAGCTGACACTGAACTTACAAGATGTATATAATAATAAATATGTTAAGTCCCTGATATGCAGTGCTGTGGTTTTCTGTAGCACAGGAGGAACTCTCTAACCACCTTTTTTATTCCCCTCCTGGCTGAAGAAACGAGTCCGTTTTGCACCTGTCCACGGAATACATCATCTTAATTCAGCATACCTCGGCTCCTGCTGGGCAAGGGCAACTGGATACCCTCAGGCAAAGGCCAAACCAGGAGTCCTTTAACCTAATAAGGCAGACAAGGCTACAAAGGCATCTACAATTCCCTTGGATTTTCCTCCAGGGAGGCAGGTGCTGTCTATCCTTGAGGAGCACAAACATCTGACATGGCCATGACTCCATCGTGCCTTTTTTTTCTCTGCTCTGTGTTCCTGCACTATGACAATTCCTGAGATCATAGAGTCGTGGATCCTGGAATGGTTTGGGTGGGAAGGCACCTCAAAAAGATCACCATGTTCCTGCCATGGGCAGGGACACCTTCCACTGTCCCAGGGTGCTCCAAGCCCCACTGTCCAACCTGGCCTTGGGCATTCCAGGGATCCAGGGGCAGCCAGAGCTTCTCTGGGCACCCTGTGCCAGGGCCTCACAGGGAAGAATTTCTTCCTGATATCTAATCAAGATCTACCCTCTTCACATTTTGAAACTGATATCAACATTCTTATCTGTACATGCCCTTGTCTAAAGTCCCTCTCCAGGTTTCAGTTGCCCAATTTTTGGCAGCAGTTGCCTGGGGTACCTACAATGGCTGGATTGGTGTAACCACCACCTGCAGATCCCTGTGTCACCCCCCTTGTGCTGAGGATGGCCCTAAAATCCACGTGCTGGCTGATCAGGGGGGCTGAATGCCCACCAAAAAATGATGGATAGGAGCAAGAAACTGGGACTGATCCTCCCGTCTCACGTCACCACCTGCAAATTCCCAGAGACAGATGGGAGCACCCGAGGAGGTAACAGTGCTGCTGCCAAAATGGAAAATTTGCCGAGGGCCCAGGGCAGTTTTGGTGGGAGAACAGAAGAGATTCAGTGTCCCCAGGAGCTGCAGGGTCTCCCACATGCGCCGGCAATTCGCACTCAGGCTTTTACGAGGTGAGAGGAGCTGCTGGAAGGATTTCTCCCCAGCTTGTTGGGAAGGCTCAGGCAAAGCCCTCCTGGTGAGGGCAGGCTCTCAGCCCAGGTGTGAGTGACAGCAGGCAGGAGCTCCTGGAGTCTGCACATGCCAGCCTGGAGAATGGGCACAGGAGAAGGTCAGAAATGCAACATCTGCTTTATTAAAAAGTAAAACAGCTCTCTGCTCCAGTACCTAAGTGCTTTGCTGCACTAGGAGAATTTCCCTCTTTCAGCTTCTGAATGAGGGAGCCAAGAATTTGAAAAGGCAAAAAAACAGAAGAAAGATGGAGATAAACTTCAGCTCCAGAGCTGTGGGCAGAGGGTGAACAAATGCAAACTGCTTTTGTGGCACTCAGCAGAAAGGCAGAGCCGAGCAGGAAGAAAGGAGGATCCGATTTCACATCTCCTCCTAATGAGCCCAGCATCACACGTGCCTTTCGCAGGGAGAAAATGCTCTGTAGGCTCTGGAATGGCTGCCTGTGGATTTGTGCACACGTGGGACAGAGCTGGCCTCAGCTGGGCTCTTTGAGCCCCACTCGGGCACGTAAATTAATCCTTGTGGGTGCTTGGATTTGCACTTCACACTCTCAGCGAAATGTTAGACATTTGTGAGCTGCGTGAGAGGGAGAAAAAGCAGCTTTTTGCCTGGCAGCCAGGGTGACCTGGCCTTATTCTGGTCCTGGCACCCTCCAGACCCACTCGCATTTTTTGATTCCTCATTACATCCTGCACAAATTCCTTCTGGTCTGAGAGTTTCCATTCTTGATCTCTGTCCAAAGGTGAGCGTTCTCTGTTGAAAGTTTGCTCTAAATTGATTTAACTATTTTTAAAAGTTGCTCACTGCTGGATAAATATCCCTTTCCCCCTGCAAATGTGTTTCCCCAATTTTCTCCTCCAAAGGGAGCAGCAGGGACACAGTAAAACATTTTAGGAAGAATAGTCTGGTTGATACCAAGGGAGACAAATGAAAGAGAAACAAAGAAAGCAAACAGGATATTTATGGCAACTCTAGAGGGTTGTCTGTATGTAGACATCAAAAATAGCCCAAAAATAACAATATTGGCTTTCTGGTCTATCCTCAAACACAGAGAACAATCTTTGAAAGACTTGGATGCACATCCAAAGCTTGTGTGAGTAACTGTGGATTGACAGGTGAAAGGAAATAATCCTTAATGTCCTTAACCTGCCTAAAAGGCAATTTAACTTCTGCACACCCTGGAATACACACACACTGCTCTGGTTTTAGATGGAGCTTAATGAGTCACTCCACATTTCCTTGGAGAAAGCTCGCAGTTCTTCATGGCAAAGAAAAACGTGGCCAAATTAGGCAGCTCCCGTGCCTTTTCCTGCTGCAAATTTTGAGCTGCTCCCTGTCCTCTTGAAAAAGTGAGTCAACAGTATAGTTCTACAAGAAAAAAATTGCTGTACTTTCAATTTACTAAATAAATACAAGGAAAAAACATGCAAGGTTTATGTAATTTGCAAGTAACTTAAAAATTAAAAATCCTACTCTTTTTTTCCATTTAGGCATCGCTAATTTACAGTGGGTACAGCTTACTGCTTTAGCAATTTTCATCTCCAGAAGGGTCCTACACTACCCAAATGTTATTTTTTTCTGCCAAAATAATAAATAAACTGATCTTTCCCTTTTTGTGCACAAGAATTTGTCACTGCTGCAACCTGAGGTCTTCCAGTGTTGGCCAGAGCCTCCTGAAGGGAAGAACTGCCTGAGGTATTTCTTCCCTAAAGGCTTTGGTCTTTTCTGCTCTTTTCTCCAGCAAATTTATCAGATGCTGCTTCAGAAAGTTGGCTGGAACAAGTAAGGCAAGGTTTCAGCATCCATTCTATTTTTCCAGCTGAATTTAAAGCTCTTTTGAAACATAAATGGCATCATTAACGTCGATTTGTGGCTCTGTTAAGATGTAGGTGGTCTGATGTGTTAAATGTGACTGTGCTTCATTGTCTCCACCACTCTGAAAAATGCTTCACCAGGAATTGCCATTCAACTCCTCATTTTTTTTTTTCTCCTCTTTTTTTTCCCCCAAAACAGCTGTGTCACAGATAACCCTCTCCTCCCCTTGCTCCTCTGACCTCTTACTCTGCAATCCTCTTGGATTCCCTCCAGGGAAGGCAAATATTCCCTCCACCTTCCCCCAGGATTGTGTGCTCCTTTAACCTCGGAGCAATCTTTGGCCACTAAAAATAGAAGCCCAATTCCCAACCTTGCCAGCCCTTGTTGTGCCACCACTGCTTTTTTGACATTCTGTTCTCCACAGTGGATCACATGCACCATTCCTGCCTCCTTGCCAAGGCTGACAAAAAACACAACGTGCCACCAAAATTTTAAACAGGAATACCGAGGACCAGACCAAAAAAAAAAAAAAAAAAAAAAAAAGAAAAGAAAAAACCCAATGAAAAAAAGCCAATGATGTGTTGAGAAGTTTTTTCA
The DNA here is from genome assembly GCF_024509145.1 of Vidua macroura. Taxonomy (NCBI): domain Eukaryota; kingdom Metazoa; phylum Chordata; class Aves; order Passeriformes; family Viduidae; genus Vidua; species Vidua macroura. Next base: position 20,233,947 of record NC_071581.1, on the reverse strand, counting down.
TGCAAAGACCAATAGAGAAAAACATTCACAGAACTACAGACTCATGGAAACTCAAAATGGAAAATGGATTAGGTCACCCAGGCAATCTGTTTGCTAATTCAGGATAATCCCCCATGCCACTGCTGTCTTGAAAGCCCTAAGTGAGAGATGTCTTACCAGCATCTAAGAAGATCATCCACAACTCAAGATGTCTCTGAGAACTTCTGACATTAAGACTGAATTCCTCTCTCAGAACAGCATCTTGTCCCTTCCCATCATGGGTCTCCAATCCTTCCACCCATCTTCACAAAAGGACTTGAGTCTTCTTATGGAGACCTTCTCCATAAGAAAAGTCTGGGTTTTTTGCATGAACATTTGTTGGATAGTATTGCCTTGTGTTTTATCAAAGTTGAAGTACTCACTGATCTTAGAAGCCTTTTCCAAGTTTAATGATTCTCTGTTTCTAATTAGGTTAAATTAACTTTCACCTTTCCAGTTGTCCCTTGGTTTCAACTGATTAGTTTGTTGCACAGCATAAGGTACCTCTAAAGAATGCACACACACAGAGGTTGCCCCAGAGAAAATCAAAACAATGAAGGGAATCCCCCTGGATATTCAAGATTTGGGGAAAGGACAGAAGGTGAAATATTAATTTCTATATTATTGTAGTCTATGCCACCCCATCCCTGATTTCAATCAGTCGCTTGGACCCCATCAGTTGCTTGCATTTTGGGGAGATAAAATGCTTGTGTAATTCAAGTGCAGCACAGTCAAAAAGGGGTGAAGAAAAACAAATCTGAAAACTTAACGCAGAGAGCTCTGACAGGTTGGTGGTCTGGGGTGGTTGAATGATCCCTTTCTGGATTTTCTTGCTGCTGGGGCTAAAGGAGCACAGCTCCAAACCAAACCATTTGTATCAGTGTCCTGGTAGCACCATATATCACTTTGATTTGAGAACTGTCCTCACAATCCCTGCTTGTTCCTGATCAATACTTCACTATGAATAAAAGCGAACAGAACAAATGGGAAAGATTTATTAACCCTGCTGATATGTTAAAAGCATTCTGTCAAAGAATTTGAAAAATGCTTCTCATATTAAGCGTTCAGAGACAGAAAATCCCTTTTGAGTAAGGAAAGGTATGTAAAACACATCAGTACCTCAGTGTGGAAATCCAGACCTGGCTCACTCCATACATTACTGATGAATAGGTATTATTGAAAACTGCATGTGGTTCTTAGCAGGGAGAGCAGCTCCACACAAGAATGAGAAAGTAATTGTCAGCACTCAAGGAGAAACACTGGTCACATCTTTAAGGGGGTTGAGAGAATGGGAGGCTTTAAGATGGTAAAACACAAGATTAATGGAATTGGGAGAAGCTGTTGACAGAATTTCTTGAGGGGAATGAAATTGGAAAGTGATACTCGTTGGGACGCGGCCCTTGGAAATTTGCAGCAGTCTGAAGCTATACACAGATCTCCTCTCTGTAATAAAAGTATGGTCTGGGACGAGCTGAGGGTTTGAACTGCATGTCAGAGAGTCACTGCTGGAGCGGGATTCCAAAAATCACGTTGCAGTGCAGCCAATGAATCCCAGACACGGGCACGGAACATGCGAGAAATGAATCCAGCATGATGCACTGCACTGCAGGAAAATCAGCACCTTCAGCACTGCCAGAGGGAGCAAAAACCCACCCAGCGTGCCACCTTCACCCAAAGCATTTCTCCAAAGCTGGGACAGCACCTCGTGCAATCAGGCATGGCCACAGAGGGAAGAGTTTACCTCTGGCCAAATTGCTCCCCAGTTTGTGCTTGGGATCTTGCTGGGCTGGCATGAAGAAGAGAGGCAGCCTGCAGCCCAGCTCAGACCAGTGTGCTGCCACTGGGATGGAGCAAAACCAAGCAAATATAGCAAGGAACATCCTGGATTTGGATGCAGGGGATATTCTGGTCGTTTCTTAGCGATTTTGCAGGGCCAAGGAGCGGCACTGCTAAAACATGAGGCAAGTTCATGGCCAGGAGTTTGAAGGCAGGTTTTTCCCTCTGTGCCTGGCAAGGAGGCAGGGAGTTTTATTGGAAGCAGACATAGTTTCCACAGTTGCCTTTGTCAACTCCGAATTAGACCGTTCTTCTGGAGAACATCTTCAATCAACTGGAAGCTGATCAACCCACTTCATGGGTCGGGTTTTTCACTGGAACAATGTAGTAACACCAGAGCTGTGCTCCACTTGGAGTTCTGACATTTAAAGCTCTAGGTGGCTTCAGTTATGCACTTGCTTTTTTTAAAAAGATTCTGAATAAAGAGAAATGAGTAGGGCTCTCTCCACAAGGAACCTCCAGCTTTGGAAATAACTGCCCCTACTCTGGATGGAAACAAACTCAAATGCGGAGAGGATATTGGAGTGAACAGAATTCTGCCATGAGGCCATTTGGCAAAAGGGTGGTCAAGGTCTTGAGAGTGCTCAAGAAAAGAAGACCCTTCCAAGAGCAGATCCCTCTCCTGGGATGCTGAGGCAATACCTCCTTGGAGCTAAATTTTCTAACCGAGGGGACAGCATCCACTGCAGATTGTAGGAGGTCTTCCCTGTGAGGTCTTCCAAATCCCTCGTGGCCATGTTGAGCCTACCCAGGCTGTGAAAGCCAAAACCATTTCAGGCAAAGTGAGTACAGCAGTAGGAAAGTCAGCTGGAAAGCTCCTTTTTAAAAATTTCACAACAGAAAGAGAATCGAGTTTGGTCATTTCTTCCACAGCACTAGCCTGGAATTATCAGGGATTATAGCTTGATTCAACATGAAAATTATCTCACCGTGTTTTACGTATTTTTGTTCTCTTTGGGGAGTTGGGGAGGAGAATTATCGAGGATACAGAAAAAAAAAAATAAATTAGTTGTCTTACTTACAAGCTGCTTGGTTTCCTAAACAAAGTGACATTGGAATACTTCACATTAAATGGCATTTTCGGCCATACCCACAAGTATGTCTTTCCTGCCTGTTGCATTATGATCCAGCACCTAGGAATACTCAGCCAGCTGGATCATACCTTGGGCAGACTCCTCCAGCCAGTCCCTCAGAAAACAGATGTCAAATCCGGCACTGGAAAGGCTCCTGAAGACCTCCCCACCACCACAGTGAGAAGACAAAGTCATTTAGAACCTCATGAAAAAGCAAAGATGTTTTTTTTTTTTTGTTTTTTTTTTTTTTTTGGGGGGGTGGTGTGTGTTTTCTGATTGGTTTTAAACTCAGAACTAAAATGAGGGATGCAAAATCGGGGGCTGGAGAAGCATCTGAAGGTTTGGACAAGGGGATTTGAATCTCAGAACAGATATTAAATTTGGTCTCTAACTCTCAGTGTAGACTAGCAAACATTCTCAGTGGAATATCAGATTTTCAAGAGACCCTGCAGTCTTCCATCACAACTCCTCATCACTAAGTCAAAATAGATTATTGTCAACCTTCCAAGATCTTTTCTGAGAGAAGGGTGAGTTAATTCACACAATAAGTTGTCAAAGTTGAGGGGAAATCCCTCTGCCATCTGCTTTCCCTGGTTGCTGGAGCTGCTGTGGTTCCACACAAGAAAATGTTGATCACGCTGGGGTTTTTTCCATAAAAACTCCCTACTTCAGTCAAAGCCTTGGATGGAAAATACAGCGGGAATGATTCCAGGCTGTGCCTCAAAATGGAGTCGTTTTTGCAGGTCTCACCTCTTTTTTCACAGTAGTTGGAAGGGGCATGAACTTGGAGCAATCAGATGTCTGAAGGCTTTATAGAATGGGACAGTGCTTGGGTGTTCTGGATCCAAGCACTTCTTAATCTTCTCAGAGCTTGACTTTGCAACTGAAACATTTCTTTAAATGCTGATTTTAGATGTGCTGCAGAGTTTAAAAAAGGCTGGCATTGTAGGAGATTGTAACTTGGAGTTGTGTAAGAAATGACAAAGGAAAAGCACAATTATTTAGGATAATCTACAGGGATTAAATTGCAGAGTGGAAGTTAGGATTGACTGTGATGTTTACCTGACCTACCACAGAGTATTTAAACAAAGCAGATGGCACAAAGGACTTGAGGTTCATCTTTGTAGGAAACAGTTCTCCAGTGATGCCATTAAATGGCAGGAAGATGTGCCATTCCTTCATTCTCCTCCTCAGATAAACGATTTTATGTAGAGCTTTGATCACCACACTCCACCCATAAAAGTGCTTTTCATATCCTGGGCGTTGAAGAGCGTGAAAAGACATCAGGACCAGGCTCTGGAAGATTTATGAGGGCATTTAGTCAATCACCTCTACACCCTCAGCGAGCTGGGTTTGCCCCAGCACTGCTTGCCAGCTCCAGCCCAACAAGTATTTGATTTGAAAATGCTGCAGCAAACCCCAACATTTGTGCGTGATTACCCAAATTACAAAGCCAGTTTGTAACATGCCCATAACGAATTAAACGAAAAAATATGTACAATAATGAGCTCTTTATTTCCCAACTTTTATTTTCTACAGCAAACGAATAAATTGAATGATTTGAGCACCAAACCCTCCAGTCCACCTTGCCCTAAACAAACCACGGAGTGATTGCAGAAATGGAGAGGTAATTAACTGGGAGTTAGCTCAACCAGCTGCTCCCTGGATTACTGAACAGACTAAGCCTTTGGCAACTGGCTTTGGTAACACCCCTCAGCAATTTTCAGCGTGTCTTTTCTCAGAGCCTTTAACGTAGCCAAAACCCCAGGAATCCACAGGTTTTTAAATGATCAAATCCACAATTTCGCCTGCCTGTCATGTTCATGCTGCAGACTTAGCGGATCTCTCCCAATAAGGTTTGCACCACGTCCTCTGGATTTGATTAGGAGCAAATCTGCACTTCATCTTAACTCCTCCACTTTTTCTGCCCTAGACCTGAGGAATGCAATATTGGCTTCTCCCTCAGCAACTCCCACATTTGTAGCAAGCATTATTGAGCTGGGTTTCTATCTGGAGTGTGCTACTTTAAAAGGTTCCAATTCCCACCTGAACGCCATGGCATCTCTAGCATTAAATATCTATATTAATTCATATATTTTACTGTTAGTGAGGTATCCACTTCATAGCTTCCCTTGAGCTTGGGAACCTATCATGCTCCCAACTGTGCAGCATTCATCATGTTAATTAAACACTGAATAAAGAAGTACTGATGGCAAATTCCCTCCCTCCACAAAGAATATGAAATATAAATAATTAAGTAAAAAAAGCTTTACTCATTTAAATTTATTTCTATAGATTACCCAAGAGCTTTCCAATTTGCTTAGACATACAAAAGAATACATTCATTTTTTCTTTTATGGCATTTTATGTATAATGTAATAAAGAAACCCCAAAATAAATTGATTTGGAACTTTAAATTACTAACCTGTAGCAAGCTAGTTTCTCCCTCTCTATTATTTTTTTTAATGTTTAGCAATGAACACCAGTGTTCCAACAAACACTGCTATGAGGCTTTCAATGTTAAACTTCTCTCAGCAAGTCAAAGGAATGTTTTCCATGATTTCTGTGGCAGTACATTTTGGTGACTCATGTAATCAGAGGCTTGAGAGGTTGTGTCATCCTCCATCCCTACATTTTACCTGTTGTGTGATTGATCTTAATTAAACTTCCCTAATGAATCCCCGTATCACAACTCGTGTAAATCACATCTTACGTGCACGGGTGAGAAAATTTCCCACACAACAGCTCCAGACATTGGCTGGGAAGGATTTCTTTGCTGGCTGTTGATAAGAGCCACTGGAAGTGAGTGGAAGGGATTGAGGGGAGATATTAACAAAATGCAAACAGATAAGGAAAGAAAAATGGGATGTGCTTATCATTCCTGGCAGGGGTTCAGTGTCCTGTGCTGCAGGAGATGGTTCAGATTCCAGGGAAACTGCTGCACAGGTGTAGATTGCCCTGGAAAAACAGACCTGGAGCCTTTGATTTTGGTTCACTCCATATCCAGAACACCAGCCACTTTTTCCTGCTGCAGGTGAACTCTCCAAAGGGGGGTCCTGAAGCCAAACAGGTTTGGGAGCTCACTACCCAAATTAGAATTGTGGGATTATGGGCACTGAAAAAAGACCTTCACACAGCTTCAGCTGAATGGAGACTGAAAATGGCTTTCATTTTATTATTCAGCTGGTTTTGTGGCCCTAATTCCTATGGCTTTAGGTTTTTGAGCCCTGCTCATGGATCAGGATTTAACCACTAGGGATGGTGTTAACATGGAGCAGAAGGTGACACCCGGGGAGTTTTCTGGTTGACAAACCCTTTTCTTCATAATCTGAACTTGAAAGAAACTCAAGCCATGCTGTCTTTCAACAAAGAATTACTGATCAAAGAGATAAATTGATCCGTTTTCCCTAATTTGTGAGGTTTAGAAGAATTAAAAATGAGATAATTACTTTAAAACACTACTTATTTACAAATATCACATCAGGAGTCACAGGGATTTGCTGGTGGATATCCAGGATAAGCTCCAATTTCCAATAATGCCAATGCCAAAACTGATTACCAATGCCAAAACCCCAAATTCATTGCTGAGCAGCTCAGTTTGTTGGTACCAATGAATATGGAAAGATTTTGTGCAAATCTCAGTTTACTTTTGGTGCAAACGCCACAGAACTTGGGTTTGTGTGCAAAAATGAAAGTGAAACTTCAGCTGAGTTCACATTATTTCCAACAATTCTGTTAGCCAGGTCCAGTTTCCAGCAAGCCTAGGACACTCAGTTGGAAGGTCACAAACCATTCTGATGAACCTTGGTTGACTTTTCAGTTTCAAAAAAAAAAAAAAACCAACCCTGATATTGGGGCAATTTTTACCTGGTTTCCAGTTTCATAGGTACAGCTGGTTGACATTTTTCAAATAAAACAAATCATGACCGCTTGGCTTTGCTCCAAACATTGATATTTTTAATGCACCCCCCACCACAATTTTTCAACCTCACTACTTTCTTTGGAAAAAATTCAAAAAAATCCTTCAATATCTAAAGGGGAAAAAAAAATAAAGACCTTCTCAGTGGCCTACAAAATACATCTTTTGTTTATTTCTAGGCTTTTTTTTTGGTTGTTTTTGGACAGCCAGAGCAAGTGTTTTGCCTGGTTACCTCAGATTGTTCTGTGCTTTAAATTTCCTTCCATTCATAGCTGAAACACTTTGGGTCTGATTTTCCAATGACAAAGCCAAAAAATATTCGACTTCTGGTCACCATCTTCCAGGTTTTCTGGGGCAATAAAAAATGATTTATCATAAAACCAAACAGGCTGAAAAATGTTATCACACTTGTAAATGTCCCAGTAAATCTTTAAACCCTGATTTTCACCCTCAGCTTCTAAGGAAGGCTTTTGTAAGCATCAGTCAGGAAGGTCACAGCAGATCATTGTGTGTAGCTTAGGCAAAGATTAACTTCCAGTTCTCGAGGAGCTCAGTTTAGGCTGTGCAAGGGATGCTGTTGAAAATCCAAAATGTGCCATAAATCCCCCGGTCCAACCCTGAGAGAAAATGAGTTGAGTGACCACAGACGGTGGAGTGAAAGGTCTCTGTGTAGCACAACTCCAGCTTTGTGGAGCTGCACATTGTCAGGAATGACCTCTTCTCCTCCCATGGAACTATTCCTCCTCTTCCTCCTCCTATGAATCTGCACATTTTATGACCAAGCTCCTGGACCCCCCAACATGGGACTTGATTTGTCCTTCACTTGGGACATTTTTCACCTCCTGGGCACTTGGTAGAGGGTTGACACCTCGGTGAGCGTGTTCTCAAGCTGCTTTTAGCCAGAGACACAGAGCTTAAGCTTTTCAACAGCTGCTTTATCTCTGCTTCTCACCCCTACCCCCACCCCAATTTCAGGCTGAGATGAGCCTCCACCCCCGACGCCCATGATATCTCACTCCAAAGTCCTGTCAGAGCCACAACCAAGGCCATAAATTTCCCAGCTGGGTCACAGTACTCCCTATTCATTTAGTGAAACATTATAAATGTGTCCAGGCTCTGAGTGAAACCCAATCCCTACATTCCCCGCCTGGCGATTCCCGCGGCTGATGGCAGGGTCATCTGGAATTACCATCGCCTTATCTGATTGGAAACTCATCACCTGCAGTTTCAACACCGAGGGCTCCTCGGGAATGCCTCCTAAAATTCCAGCCCTCTGCTCTTTCAGCTCTGCTGCTCTGGGATGGGAAGGAGCACAGGGGTCTGACCATGGAGCAGCAAAGGTGAGCTGGCCCAGAGTGATGCTCTCCAACACATCTGAGGATGGGAACTGTCACCCCGAGGCTGCAGATCCAGGCTTGGCAAAGCCAGAGCTCTTGAGGAAGGGGCCAACGAGCAGCTGTTGTGAAGCAGCCTCATTTCACTGAGCCTCGTAATTTATATTCTATTTATTTCATATGGGACCCTCACTGTGACCCTCATGAACATCATCTGGTAGCGGTTACATGACATCTGATGTCTTTTCTTTCTCTCGCCCTATCCTTGAGGGAAACTGGATCTGAAATGCAGTGGAATGTTTTTTGGTTTGACAGGTGAAGGGTTCAGATTTTTTTTTTTAAATGTTTTTGCTTCCATTTCACCCAGGGAAAAGAAAAAGGCAGAAGGACTCACACCTCAGACGTCACGGTCTGAGTACAAAGACCCACGGGGCAGCCCCGTTTTGAACTGCTCCACATAAACCCACAGTTAAACCCTTCAAATGTTTCAAACACCACCCGAGGCCCTGTGCAGGTGCAGAATTAACTCCAGGTATCAGCAGATTGAGCTGCCACCCTTCCATCTCCCAGCTCAACCATGGAACTTCCATTCCCAGATACGAACCAGCAAGTGCCTCCGAGCTGTATGCTAAATAAACACAGCCCAGGAAAAGCTCAAACCAAAGGGCTTCACTTCCAGCCAACATTCCTTCCCCCGTGCCAGCCATTCATTCCTGTAATATTTAGTGGATTGCAAAGAGAGTTTGGATTTCCTGTCAGGTTTCTGTCCTTCAGGGAGTTGATTATGACTTGGGACTCAAGGAATGATCTTTGCTGCGGTGCCACGCTCGTGCACGTGCTGCTGCTCTGATTTATCATTGTGTTCTTGCTCCTCTCAAAGGTTCTGTTCAAGTCTCTGAGAAAAAAAAAAAAAAAAGAAAGCAGGGAATTCACTGAGCTGACTGAGCTGACTGAGCTGGAGTGACTGATAGGGAGACGGGAGGGGACAGGAGCGCTGATAATTTAGTCTGGGCTGGTGGATGCTTCTTACACAGGTCCAGGAAAAAGAAAGGGTTGAGAATGGAAAAAAGCAGAGATTTTAGTTTCCCTTTAGTTCCCTAGTATCCAGCTCCCAGGGCATAATTCAGTGTTCTTGGTGGGTGAGCCCTTCCCACGGAGCAGGGAGCAGGCTCCAGCCATCACCAGCCTCGGGGACACAGATCAGCTCCTGGGATTGCTCCAGCCTCCCCTGCCTGATTCCCTGAACCCATTTCTACCCTGCAGGGAGTGCCAGTGGGTGCAATTAACCATGAATTAGCACAGGTACTCCTGGCATTCACCACGGAGCTCCTTGCCTGAGTATTTTCCCAGCGTGGCAGGTGGGTTCTGCAGCCATGCTGAATTCTGTTCTACTCGGTGACTGCCGTGAATTCCTGCACTTAAATCTCCCTGTGAGTAACTTCCCCAGCTGTAAAATAGGGACAGTGTATCTCCCCAGTGCAGGGGTGAAAGGAAAATAAATACACTAAAGCTTCTAAGCAGCTCAGGTATTAAGAAAATGAGATACATCTGTGGGTAAAATTTACAGATAGTCCATTTGGATACAATCTGATTAGATTTATCCCCTAGTAAAACGGGGTAATTTCTGTGAGTTCAAGAATGTTGCTTCTCTCCCAGTGAAGCAAAGATCCCTGGCAGCTCCCAGGCTTAGGCTGTGCCAGCCCTTGGGAAACATCTCAATGCAGCAGCTGATGCAGGAGGATTCTCTTGTTTTCCACCCATGTTTGTGCCCATCCTTGGCCATTTGGGGCTGATTTCCCATGTGCTGGGGTGGCAGCTCACTGGTGGCTCTCCACCCTGCAGATCCCTTCAAACCACAGATCCTGGCTCTGGGTCAGCTGTGGATTCACTGCAGCATTCCTGTCTCATTTCCCAGTTTATACTGGATCTCTGCTTTGTGGGGTGTGACTGTGGGGTTTTAGATCTGGCACAAAAATGAGGACAGAAAAATGTGGTTTGCTGGGTTGGTGAACCTAGGGTGTCATTGCAGGGCCTGAAAAAAAAAGTGACAATTAATAAAGGACATCTAATGACACTGGGACAGGGTTATTAAAGGGAGATAAAGTTTATTGTCAAGGCAATCTTTCTGAAAATGCCATTATTCACGAGAGTAATGACCAATTCCCAGTGCTGGATTTTTCCTGGGTTTAGACCACATTTAGCCAAAGTCATGCCTTTGTGTTAAGTGAACATCCATCAGATAAAACTCTGGTGAACATTTCCATCTCTCTTTTCCTGGTGCTGGTCACATCCCTCTGCCTCGCCACAGCCTTGCACCGTGGTGGCATTGCTGAAGCCCTAGTGCCACTACAATCATGGAATCGTGGAATGGTTTGGGTGGGAAGGGACCTTAAAGATCATCTCATCCCCTGCCAAGGGCAGGGACACCTTCCACCAGCCCAGGGTGCTCCAAGCCCCATCCAACCCGGCCTTGGGCACTTCCAGGGATGGAACAGCCACAGCTTCTCTGGGCATCCTTTACCAGGGCCTCACCACCCTCACAGGGAAGGATTTTTTTCTAATATCCCATCTAACTCTGCCCTTTGTCAGTTTGAAGCCATTCTGCCTTGTCCTGTCCCTCCAGACCATTGTAAATTGTCACTCTCATATTTCTTGTCAGCTCCCTTAAGGTACCAACCATCCCTATCACCTGCAGTTTGAGGTTAGGCTTCAGATTTGGGGAAAAAAAATATATAAAACCAACCAAAACCAGCACTGAGGGACCATTTCCCACGCCAAGGAGCAGGTCTTTACACCTCCCAAATTCCTCTCCCACTTTTCAGCACACACAAACAAACATTGCCATCCTGACCACAGCATCCCGTGCCATCCATGCCAGGATTATGGACTTGTGACAAATCACTGGAGGGGTCAAACTGTGAAAATCCCCCTCAGGAGGCACCAGTCTGGTACAAAATCACTCTGGCTGCAGCTGGAGAAGAATTTTGAGCAACACATGGCAGTTCCCCTGGATCTGTTGGCCATCTCCAGCACGCTGCTCTTTCCTTACCTATAATCATTTTTATTAAAACTCAAGCAGCACTTCCTAAAGCACTTCTGTCATCTGAAGGCTTTGACCTGGTTGAAAAGTTTATTGTGAATATTATTTTCAGACCATTAACAGAGGAATCATCATCTGTTTGGGGAAAGCAAGGTGCAATAAAGCAAAAAATTTAACCGGGGTTACTGAGAGACTCATTGTCAACACTGAGATTAAACTTCCTACATCAAAGACCACCTCTTTTGTCATAAGACCATGTAAGAATAAAGAGATTGTAGCTGAAAGTGGGTTTGAGAGAGAGGCTGCTCCTTTTCTTAGACAGGTTTTGTGTCCTTGGAACATCACAACTGCAGCAAAAGGCCTCTGGAGGGCTCGACTCTGACAGCAGTGCTAGAAGGTTTGAGTGGTCTGGGAATAATCAACCTCAACTCCAAAAATAATAACAGTTTAAAGGATTAGTCCCTAATTGTTTCACCCTCAGACAAAAGCCAAAAGAATGGTGCTGTCTCAAAGTCTCAGGCTAATGGCTTAATATTAGTGTGTTTAAATTGAAATTATTCATTTTGCCAAGAAATTGGCTTAAAATTTCTTGCTTAATACCTGAGCCTGGTATGTGCCGTTTCCAGCTACAACACTTCCTCAATAAGACCACATTCCTATTTCTGAATCCCCCTCTTGCTTTTGTCTTTCTCCCATCAAAGCAACCACAAATTTGGTGCGTCACAAATTAAGGTCATAATTAGCTCCCCTGGCAAGTTTTTCTTGAGAAGGTGATTGAGCAACTACAAGGGACAGATACACCCAGGAGATGTGCAGCTCCCTGGGAAAAGCAGCAGAAATTTACGTTTTTTGCTTGAAAATTCCCGAGTGGAGAGGATTTGCCAGTTCATTTTTTCCTGTCCCTGCCCTGTCACTCACCCACAGCCAGGCTGAGTTACAGCACCTGCACCTGGCCCTGCAGCTCCCTTTGGACACACAAAATTCCCTCGGAGAGCAGCAGGGAAAGCCTTTCCATGGAGAAATCCAAAGGACTCCTTTGGGTTTCTCAGCACCAAAAACTTCACTGAGCTCCCACACTGTAACGAAGGAATTTTTAGCAACCCTGCATATAAAATTGGAGCAGGTGCTCTCAATAAAGAAAATTCTTAACCTTGCTCGTATTTATTTCAGTTCCTCTCTGTCTGGGCATCAAGCCACTATTTCAGGTTTCAAGCTTTCCTGGCTTGCTGGAAAGGGTGAAGGATAACCTTTTTTCCCCCTCTTTTTTCTTTTCTTCCCCCACAAGAAAATGTGGAAACAGATTTTAACATCAGCCCTGGAAGCAGTTTGGGTGATTTGCCAGCAAATGAACTGCAAGGCCACCTAATTAAACAAACCTCCAGCATTTTTTAAACTCCTCTCTCCCAGAGTGCACAAAAGATGGATTTTGTCCTTTTGGAAGGTGGCACAAAGGAGGGAACTCAAACAGCCTGATCTTGGTTGTCTCCCAGATATGGATTTATTTCAGAGATGAATTCCACCTGCAGAAATTATCCCTGGATCCAGTCCTCGACAGCGGTGCTGGAGCTGCTGGTGATGGAGAAAGATTTTAGATCTGGGTTATATTAGGCACAGTGTGTGTTTAAATTTGAGCAATTATTTTAAGCATGTCAGGTGCCCAGACTCACATCTTAAAGAAAAAAGAAAAGCAGTTCCTTGTCCTGCACCTTCTCAAAAAGAAGAAATTTTGTCGTGAAAAAATCCCAATCTGACAAAACTTTGGCACACTGGGTACAAATCAGCAGAGCCACATCCACATTTCCATAATTCCTGGAGCTGCCATATCTGCTGAGCTGCTTTGGGCCACTGGACAAGTGTGGGGTGAGAAAGGAAGGGGAAAATAAATAAGTAATTTAAAAAAAAATGGGCTGGCAGGGGAGAGGGAGACAAACAGTCCATTCATACGGGGCTGCGCCTTCCAGCATTTCACACTGGCTGAAGGAATCACTGGGAATGCTGGAGGGAGGCTCTGTGTTACCCATGGCAGGGGCTGGAACTCTCCTGCTGCTTAAAAAGAAGTGTTTGCCCCTAAAAAGAAAAGTTTTCCCCCAAAAGAAATGTTTTCCCCCACCCCACGCCACTCTCCTCATGCAGACCCCACTCAGCGATGCTCTGGGTGGGTGTTCAAGGGGAAAATTTGGATTTCCAGGCAACCAGGGCATGTTTGCAGCTAAATCCTACTGAATTTAGAAATCATTAGTGCAAAAAACAAAAGGGCAAAATGAAAATTGCTTTTATTTTTTTGAGGTGCTGCGTATGAGCACTGAGCTTTCCTTACGGATTCCGCAGACACCGGATTGAAGGAAAATATTTCTTGCTTGAAATGATTATTTGAAAGATTTCACAGGAATCTTTTCTCCTCTGGAATGGATGGGCAAATTCCCAAAGCAATACTATCAGCTGGGAAAAAGATGAATATCATTTGAGTCAAATAATTTATGAAAAGACTGTAAAAATCTGCCAAAAGCATTGTCCTGTGAATTTATTCTACAGACTCCAATCACTGAGGGATCAGACAATAATCAAAATACTGCAATGATTTTCTCTGCCAAGGAAGCAGAATTTTTAAACAATTGGTAAAATGCTATTGAAAAAAAAAATCAGAAATTTTAATCTGCATATATGAAACCTTCCACTTGTAGCAGAATTAACTTAATCCCCCACCCCCCCCCCCCCCAAATAGAAATGTTTCTTAAGAAATTTAATAGGAGAAAGAATTGAATACTCCCACCTGAAAAAGAGAGGACAACCTGACACAGTTAGAAAAGTTTAATTCAAAATTAAGAGTCCAGCCTGTGCCACTCCTACATTATTTTTTATATATGACATATATATTTCATCTTTATCTTATTGCAATATTCAGGCTTACAGATAACTTTTTTCAGTATGTGAATTAAATATAAAAAAAGGTGTCACTAGTAAGGAAAGTACAGGGAATATTAGGTAAAGACATAGTTTGGATAAGAATTGACTAAGTCTATAACTGTGAGAAAACCAGTACTCAGGGGAGCAGGGAAAAATTCAAATATCAGTGAATTCAGGAGATTTTAGTTACAAACAGCACTGAAATCCAACAGTGACCATTAATTTTTAGCTCGTTTCCTTTTATCAGAGAGTGAACTGCGACTTAGAGAATCTATTTTATCTTTTCCTTTCAGTTGCAATTTTCCTCCAAACTCAGCCCCAGTAGAACTACAGCAAAGTATTATTTCATGTTGTTATTTCATGCAAAGATTTACTCAAAGGTCTGCCCACAGTGTCTGACACTGAAACAACACTTCCAAGGTATCAAATATTTTGGTGTTGCTTTCTCTAGAGAAGAAGAATCCATCCCCTCAAATCCATCAATATAGAAATATCTCAACTACACCAATTTTGGGGGGAAATAGTAACTCCTTAAATGTAGCTATCAGTTTCTCAGTATTTGTACATCTCATCAGGCTTCTTCATCTTCTTCATCAGCTAAAATTTGTATAATTGTAGCTTTTTTTTTTTTTTTTAACAGCAGCTACAATTCTGTGCTTGAGGAAAAATTCTTGAAATTATCACTGAAAACTCAAGGAGCCCTTTGGATTACACAACTAAACTCCGAACAAGCACTCCTGGGAAGCAGCACAAGGCTTGTCGGATTCCATGGAGGGGGCAGCCTGGTCATCTATTTTTAGCTGGGAGATGAACATTTGCTGACATCCACATGGAAACAATTGGGAATGCAAAGTGCCTGACGCTGGGTCACGGGCTGACACACATTTGTTAATCCCCAGTTTGGCCTTCACCTGGAACTGGGAAGAAATGGTGCTCGCACTCGGGGCTAAACGTCTCCAGCAAGACGAGAGCTGATAAGACACCCAGTTAAAGAGGGAATTGTGAAAAAACCTAATTAGGTTTAATTGTCGCGCCACGGTTTCATCAGTGTGGTTGGTAATTAAGTGCAAATTATGCACATAATATATCACAGATGTGGAGCTCTGCTTTGGAAACATAGAGGTTATTATGGGATGGAGGAGAGGTTGGAGGGAGGGGAAGAAATTTGTTAAAGTTGTGGTGGAAGTGTTGGTTCCCCCAGAGTGAGGTTGTAGATCTCGGTATGTCAGAGTAGTTTTAATTTTAGAGCTCGTCCTATCAAGAACCTTCTTTGTTGTTGGGTTTTAAACCAGCAGAAAATGTAAGAAAACTCAAGCCCTAAGCTATGGGGCACTGGGGAGATTTGTGATGGTTATTAGTTTTCACAGAACTTGAGTAATGCTGTAAACACAATAAACTCAAGCTCAAAGAGTCACTCCAGTCCAGCCTGCTGGGTTTATATCTTCCCACGTAACTTAAAAAAAAAAAAAAATAAAAATTTCCTTTCTGGTTACAATTTGTCATGTTTAGTCTGAACTTAGAGGAGACTTTTGTTTCTTTGTAAGCTGCAGTACAATTAACTTGGCTACTGTAAGATTTAAGACATGAGGAAGATCATCACACTGTACTACCTTGCCCTGTATATGCTGCTGGCATCACATAAATATCATATAAATATAAATAAATCACAAGTTCCAATCCAAACCATACTACAAAGGAAATAAATAGCATTTTGGAAAAGGTTTTATCTAGTTTTCCTTTTCAGCTCATCCTGGAAGAGCAAAACATTTCCTGGCAGTGGGGTATGTTATAATGAAGAAAAGATTTTTAGAAGTGCTGAAGAAATTTCACTAAATTTAAAATGTTTCAGAAGTATTTCAGAAGAAACATGGTTCTGTTTTAAGCATCACTCTGAAGAGGTGGATAGGACTGTGAGAGTACACAGAGCTCACCCACTTTGCATCACTCATCTGTTTTATTTTCAGCATTTCTGGATGCAACATCATTCATCACATTGTTAATCTGAACAGCAGTTGGGTAATAGGATAAAAAAAAGAGACCTTTTACCAAAAAAGTACTGACTTTCAACTTATTTGAAGAAAAATTGAGTTCTGTCTCCTCCTTTTGATCACCCGAAGTTTACCACTGACTGCGTGTTGAGAAAGTGAAGTTTGATAAATCCCTCAGTGGGGAAACTGAGGCACAGAGAGAAAAAAATGGGTTGATTATGGTTTCTCACAGAAAGAAGTATGAGACAGTATAAACCTGACCGACCAAACTTCAGCCATTTGTTTACCCATAACACTTGGTTTCTTCTATTTTTTACCCCACTTTTAAGTCAACCAAGGAGCACAAACACGTAATACCCATCCCATCATTGGGCAGGCTCGTGATTTTAAGCCTTCTGTCAAGCTCCATAAGGCTTTTTAGCTGGAATATGAGGTGTGAACAAAAAGAACTGTTAAAACAATTGGGGTCAGCACCTGCCCACTGGATACGAGAACTCCTGTGGACTTTAATGGCATCATTTGTGTGAATAAAAAGAGCAGGGATACCCCATGGCTTCCTCATTTATTTCCAGCAAATGGAAACCTGGTGTTATATGACCAGAAGAAAATGAAAAAGAGGTGGTTGGAGTGTGGGAGTTCTCCAGTGATTTTTGCAAGCAGCTGAAAACCCCTGAATTCCCACAGAAACGTTCTTGTTTACTGACAACCCCCCCAAACTAAACACTTTTCCAACTTTTAACAACTCTTCCTCAGCTACTCCTGGTTTCTGAAAGTTGAAGCATCTTCAGATATATCCATATTTTTGTCCCCTTTGGCTTCCAACCGCTCCTTTTTCACAGAACGCAGCGACTAAATCATCTTAGCAGAAATACAAATTTTAGCCAAAAAATTCAGTTAGGAATAAAATTTTTTTTTGTTCCAAAGAAACCCTGGAAGGCAGCTCTGCCGGCGACAATAATTGGAATATCAGACAGGTTCGAGGTTCAAGAAGAGGTTCAAGAAGAAGAGGCTCAAGAAGAAGAGGCTCAAGAAGAAGAGGTTTAAGAAGAAGAGGTTCAAGAAGAAGAGGTTTAAGAAGAAGAGGTTCAAGAAGAAGCTGCTGCAGCCCAGCCCAGGTAGGGCTGTGCAGACGCTGTCACCAATGTCCCCCAGCCCTGGTAGGGAAAGGTCAGTGGGAATGGTGTCCCTGTGCCCTCCTCACTCCACGGGACAATCAGGTCCATATGTTCCGTGTGCTCCCGAGACGGCTGCGACTGGAGCAAGGTCAGCAATGCAGAATTGTGGGCAGGAAAGTGGGAAAGGGAGAAAAGGTTTAAAAAAGGCCAAAAAGCGAGGCTTTCATTTTATATTCAATTTGTCTTTTCGCCTCGGAAAAGGGCACAGGGGTTGGAAATTATGATGGGTTTTTAAAATTTTATTAATGACAGGCTTTGTGGTTGCTAAGGGAACTTGACCCAACCAGGGGGAAAGGAATGGCCCAACTCTGCATTATCAGGATTAATCTGCTGCCTTGAAATTGTTGGATCTTTCTCCGCTGGCCTCACGAGTCCTTCCTGCTCTGTCTCTATCTCCACGACCACCTTGTTGACATGAGCCTCCCGCTTAATCCTTGGGAGGAAACCTAACCCTTGGCCTCGGAGAGCTGTCCCTGGGAGAGGGTAAGCAGAGTGCAGCCGTGCAGGAGGTGAACCAAACCCTCCCGAGCCCCCGGGCTCGCTCCCGTCACACAATAAAGCAGCGAGAGCAGGGCGATGCTAATTTAACGGGGGGGTTGATTACACCCTGATAGGCCCTGCTGCTGCCTTCCAACGGCCCCCTTCAGAGAGTCAGCATTTATTACACCCCGTTTTTGTAAGGGGATTTGCTTCTGTAGGGCGCTTTGGCTGAGCCATGAAATGTAATGTTTTTTTTTTTTATTGCTCAATAAACGCCGTTCGCTCTTTCACGGCCGCTCCAGCCCCGCTTTTCGAGGCCCGTTAAGCCTCTAACACAATAATCTCACAGCCCAGCGATGAGAGATCACAGCTTGTACCCAGATCTGGCTACTCCTGGGGCCTCCTAGAGGCCAGATTCCAGGATAATTCGGTCTCTGAGACTTTTGCAATCCGATTTTTAATTTCTATTTTTTTTTTTTTTTTTTTGGGGAAAGGCTTTAGCCTTCAGGATGGTGAGGTTCAGTGGGTTCTTCTCATTGAACAGAGGGTTTCTTCTCTCTTTCTGGAGAGTGTTGGCCTGAAGGACAGGGCTGTAGAGCCCCTGGTATTTTGTTTCCCCATCCATGTATGTCCACAGGTGGCTTTGCATCCCATGATTTAATTTAGGTGCTGACAAGAACCCTGTGGGCATCTCCCACACTTCCCTGCCAACAGACCCAAATCTCTTCCTGTGACATGCCCACCTCCAAGCTGGCCTTCCCCTCTGAGGAGCCCAGTGTCTGTAGCACATTAATTAACAGAGTATTAAGGGTTCAGCTGTCCCACCACGGTCTAGAACAAGATTTTCCAGTGTTGACCTCCCTTTGGCATTAATTAATGTTTGGAAACTCCGTACAGCAACACGCCGGACTCCTGCACTGCTCTCTCATCACCTTGGAGGGCTCCTGAAGTGCCAGACCATTATCCCTCCTGCTGTGAGGGCATGCAGTGCTCACAAATGCACCTCTTTGCAATAATATTGCGGATGGGGAGTGTTTGCAGCAGTGAAATTGAACTATTTTAGGCATTGGTTGTGTGGGGCAACTGAATAAGGGCTTAAAAACCCCACTGTGCAAGCTTTGAGGGCAGGACTAAACATTGCAGACTAGGCTAATAGTGAACACTAGAGCCTTTTAGCATGAAATGATGTTTAAAAATTCAATTTCACATTTTGCACTCAAGGCTCAAAGTATCATTCCATTTCTTTTTTCCTTCTTTTTTTTTTAATCATCAAAGAATCGTGGGTCTTTGGGTTAAATTGTGCCAAAACCTCCAATGGGATTTCTGTTTACAATGATTTATTTATCATGAATGGTCTGAGCTCTGTGCACCACTGGAAACTCTTGCAAGCAAGTGGGTCTGTCTCTGAATTTCTCCTTGAAACATGATCTGTGTTTTTCCCTTCAGACCAGACCATTACAATTCCCTTTCTTCCTCTTTATTTTGGTCATTTTAAATAACCACTCTTGATCACCCATTCCCACATATCTGTAGATCATTTTAACGTCCCCATTGGTCAATGCCAAACATGACCACAGTGAGTGGTTCTCATCTTTTCTCTTTTTTCAGTCCATGCAGTTTTCCCAGCAGGAATCTTATCCCTGTCATCCCACTTTAGGATGCTGTCCCCCTCCTCTGCTGAGCGATCATGGTTTTGTTTTAATTAAATACTGCATGTATTTAATGATAGAATTACTGTGCCATCTTCAGTGAAGGCCATGGCTATTTTCATACCTGCCATGATTCTGGCAGTTCTTTCCAAGAGATTATCAGGATATTGGATCTCTTTATCTGCCAATACACACGTATTTATATAAAATTCTACTGCCATGTTTAGCTATTTTAACTTATTTTTATGCTTTTCTATAAAGAAGCTATATTGGGGGAAATGTAAAATCAACATTAGTAAAATTCAGGAAAAAGAGAGAAGAGTTAAGTTCCCATCACATGCTTTTGGCAGATGTAAATGGATTTGTTTTTTTAAATATAAAAAATTGGTAAACTATAGTTATAGCAACAGCTTCTCTGCTTGCTTCTAAGATGGTTTTAGCTCTGTATAGAAAATTTTATCTTCCAACAGTGCAGGTGGCCCTGGTTGTCTGATTCCTAAATATCCCAAAGCCTCTTTAGGGGATGTTTGCTCTCATTTATTCCTCTAGAAATGGATCTGATTAAACCCACAGATGTCAGCTTTTACTTCCTTGGGTTTGAGTGAGCCCGAATTAGTGCTGAGTTCTTCTTTTAGTGTCCAGAGAAGTGAACCAGGTTCAGTCCAAGCCCCCATCCATAAATGTGACCTCCAGGACTCCAGAACAGCAGCACCACCAACCCCTGCTGGTCAGAGCTCTTCCCCTTCCCAGAATCACACACCTCTGTTAAACACTTTGTCCTGCCAGCAAAGGGTTAATAAACACCCCTTTGGAAAAGAATCCCTTTGAATATGGCCTGGGAGGGAGCTCAAATATTTTCTCAATGGAGAGTCAGCGGAGTTTTCTGCAGATCTGGGGTGAAAGAAAAGTCTTCAGAAAGTCTCAGAAGAAAGCTCCTTTGAAATGGCCCGACTGGTGTTATGATAAGCACTTCGATAAGCCCACCCATGGAAAAGTTATTAGGAATTTATATCATATGGATCCCATTAACCTAAACGTTTGCTTTCAAAGTAAACTTCTCGGTACATGACTACCACTAAGTCCAAGCACTTCAGGTTGGAGGATTGTGTTTTTACAAAGGAATCGAGGGTTATCCAATCAATTAGCTGAATTCCCTGTGTAATTGTGTTTTAAATGAATCACCTGGTACTAATGAGGCTGCTTACCCATTAAAGGGGAAAAAAAAAAGAGTGTTGCCTTTAAGGGAAACACTTTTAAATCTGTGGAAAAAAATATCACGCAGTTTATGGTTAATCTTTGGCACTTGGTGCCTTGGGATATATCCAAGGCAGGTAGATTGGGAAGATTAGGCAAAAGGATTTAGGTTGAATGGCAATCAAAATATCACTCAAGCTATTTTTAATTAATTATTACAAGACCATCTGAGATCATTACGGATATCAAAGCCGTGTTATTTGGGTGACAATAAAAATATAGGCTAAGAATAAAGCTGTAGGTTATTCTTCAGTGGCAGGAAGCAGAGCAGGAGCATGGAGCTGACAGAAAGAAGTGGAGGAAGGAACTGGGACTGACTGGGGCCAAATGCCCAGGGCTGGTTGTGCAGAAATTCAGCTTTAGAGCTTGGAAGAGAACCCAGTCATTTTCATCATCTCGCCTGCCACACTCTGCTGCACTTTGGAAGGCTTTAACACATTGGCTTTTGCCATGGAATCACTTATCTCTGTGCTATATTGCACAATTTAAACACATTGGAGGCCTTGCAGAAGCATAAAGGATTCCAGGCTAAACGGGCTATTTGTCTATCCCAGCCAAGCAGCACGTAGCCATCAGTGGTTTAGTGAAGGATTTTATCATTAACTAATATCGTGTTTCTAAATCAATTCACTTGAGCAAGAAGAGAAAGAGGAAAAAAAAAAGCAATTAAGGCCCTGCTCCACACAGCAGAGTCCACAGGCAGGAGGCTGCAGCAAATTATCCAGAGCATATTTCTCCCAACCACAACTGGATTGGAGCAATTTACTGGATGTGAGCACTGAACGACAGCAGATCTGGATGACTGATGGGGGAGCACCCTCAGCCCTCCTTCCTCCTGCCCAGCAAACTCTTGATTTTCCTGCTGGGGAATGCTCCACACCTTGTCCTGCTCCTCTTGGTCACGGTGGGATGGCTTGCAATGCCTTGGATCCAGAAGGGCCTTCAAAGCAGATACTGAGCAGCTTGTTGGAATTATTGCTGGGCTATTTTTGGTTCGTTCAGAGGTCAGTGCCTTTCCGTGAGCAGGGAGTTATGAGATATTCCCCTGGACAAACAAAGAGATAATTGCTCGGCAAAATAAAAGAATTTGCTCAGGAGTTGGCAAAGCAGAGAGGGTTCTTGCTCTAATTCAGAGAAATTTCTGCTGCGTGTAGCTGGGATTTCTGGCGTGTGAAAAAAGTCTGGCTGAACGTCTCCCCAACTGTTTTCAGTGAAGTGGAAAAAAATGAGAAACACGCAAGAAGTGCCCACTTTTGATCACCAAGGTGTTTTGAACTCATAAATTATGTCTGAAATTAGGCGTGAACTGGAAAGTGTGAGGGTGTTTTCCCTCGGTCTGGGAGCTCCTTGTTTGGAGAGAAGGAGCAGTGTGCCTCCACCTTCATCAAATACCTTTTCTTTTTCCACCTCTGCTTTCTAAGAAGGAGGTTTCTGCTGCCATTTATCAGAGGTGTCATGAGTGTAGGATGGAGAAGCACCACATTCCTCCCTCTCTTTCTCCTCTGGGATTTCCTCCAGTCTGAACCTCATGCTTAGCTCCAAAGAGACCTGAAAATGTTCCAGGCTGTGGAGCAGGTTGACCTGCAACCTAATCTCATCCCAACTGTCATAACACTGTGTTAGCCACGCACAGCTCATAAATCCCAATAAGGCAGAGGTAATGGGGAGGGCTTTGACAGTGCCAGGATTAGAAGGGCACACAATAAACAAAGAGTGCCTGAGTGCAGAGGTACGGTTGAGCAGTGAAAAATCACCAGGTGATGCTACAAATCTTGTGCTGGTATTTCCACGGGCCTCTGGGGGAGCTCAGCTCCCTCCTGTGATCCCTCTTTGGACACACCTTAAGACAAGGCATGGGAAGAGGGTTGGTGTAGGGGCTCAGCCTGGTGTTATGTGCAGCTGAAGGGACAGGTCAGGCTGTCTGGGAGGATATGAGGGGAATTATCTTCCCTCAAGCAGTGATTCCCTTCTTTAGAGCCAGGATTTCTCACCAGCAAGGCTGGGAATTCATGGCTTCATAAGGAAGAGCACAATCTGTGCATCCGAGACAAAGCACTGCCCTAAGCAAGCCACCAGGTTCAGCTTAAATAGAGCAAGGAGAAAAAATCACCCCAGAAAAAGATGTTCAGTTGTTAAACATTTCAGAATATCTGACTGAAATAATTTTCCTTGGAACTTCTACAACTTCCACACCAAAGGCATGGATAAGTAGAAAAGCTGCAGAGGAACTTATTATCTTTTTACAAGAAAGCTTGTGGTGCTGAACTGTGCATCTCTTAGATCCTGAAATAGATTTTAACATTGTTTTCTTAACCCTGGCATGGGAAAGAGTGGATTTTCCAACCTTTGCTAATGATGGACAAGCCTGAAGACTTTTGATAATTTACTTCACAATGGGTAAATAGCCAAAGTAACCTTATCTGAACCAGCCAGGATCATTTGGTCTGAATAAAGAAGCTGAAAGGCTCATGAGAATGGGACTTCTTACAAGATTTCCTTTATTTCCTCTTTCCAGTAGGAAAAGTGACACACAGAGGATATCCTATTTTTCTGTATTTCAGCACCTCTGCTTCTCCTCTGAGCTGGACTAAAAGCTGCAAAGTCATGTGAAAGTAGAGACTGGGAATCATTTCACTGACCTTTCTGGAAAGATTAAATGTGACCGTCGGTTTATCTGCATAACCACAAAGTGGTAGAGAAACAACATTTCTTTGATGCATTTTTCTTTTAAGTCTATTAATTTCACTGGTGTTATTTATTCAGTTAACATATTTTGTTAGGCAATGGATCAGATCCACCTTTATATCCTGCTCTTCAGAACATTTTTTGCTGATAAAACTGGGGCTTTCTTAGCTGAGGAGAAAGTTTAAATCCTCTTGGACTCACCCAGAGAGGTGAGAGACGGATCTTGGGTTACAAGTTGAAAAAGTAAATCATCAACTCAGAGGAACTAATCTTAAGTCCAAGTGAGCAAAGTGTGGTTTAGCTTTCAAACGTGATTTTTTAGAACTGATGGAAACATCCCTTTGCTGCAAACCCTTTGTTTTCCAAAAGAAAAATAAAAGCAGTGCAGAACCTGAGTAATGGCAACACACTATTGCAGAGGCCTGAGCTAAAAGAGTAGAGAACCTGGTGTCAGTAAAAGTGTGCACCTCCAGAAAAAAAAAAAAAAATCTTTAAATACTGTGTATTCAGAAAAATTAAAAAAAAAAAGAAAAGTAGGAAGAAAAAACCCAAAGGAAAAGAAGGGCCATGATCCATGCTGATGCCTGCATTTCTGTTATTAGTAGTGGCCCTGTCCCAGCCAGGCATGAATCACATGCAGAAATCAAAACTAAACGTTGAGCAATCCTTTGGGGGGCTGGGGGTGGAAATCTCCACGTTTGGGTTTCCTCCAAGAGGAGCAGAATGGTGGGATGTGGATCCTCCCATGCTCCAGGGCCTCCAGCACAACCTGCTCGCTGGGATTGTGCTTATGGTACCTGTCAATGTGGCCCAAAGGTCTTGGAAATTTGCAGCTTTCCGAGTCTTCCTTAGTTTTGGGACTTTGCTCTTGTGAATATCTCTGCCCATAAACATGGATATATCCCCACATTCCTGCAAGGAGTCATCAGCAGTGCAGCGGCTGCAAAGATTTAGAAATTCTGCTTCAGGCAAATTGGTAAAGGTCTATTTTCAATGGGTGGCTTTTTTGGGTTGGTTTTTTTTTTTGTTTGTTTGTTATTTTTGGGTTTTTTTTGTTTGTTTGTTTGTTTTTTTGGTTGTTGTTTGTTTGGGGGTTTTTTGCTTGGTTTTTTTGGGGGGGTTTTTTTTGGAGGGTTTTTTGTTTGGTTTTTTGGTTTGTTTGTTTGGGGTTTTTTTGTGTGTGGAACTGCTGGAGGCTAAACCCTTGGATTTCCCTGGGATGTTTCCATGCTCATGTGACATCTACCTTCTCCACAGTTTAAATTAATTCCTAACATTTGGGGATGCTCTGTTTTCCAGACAGACCCCAGCTGAGTTTTTTAGTGCAAAACAGCTCTGCCTCTTCCCAGAGACAATCAAGGCTCAGGCTGAACCTCAGGTAGTAAATCCCAAATGTTTCAGCCCCTGGAGGATTCCATCCCCTGATACCTTCTCTCATCCATCCAGTGCTTGAGCACCTGGTGAGTTCATTGCACATTTTATGAGCTATTGAGTGGGGTGAACATGTGACTGGACTGTAATTGAGTTTTAACTGCTGGAAAAATATCTCATTTCTATTTGGGTACCGTGTTTATTGGTTTCTCAAATTTTTATCAGGTTTTTTTTTTTTTTTTTTTTTTTTTGGTGGCTCTGCTGACTCAGAAATGGGAGAGGACACCGTGAATTAGAAACCATAAAAGGGAGGAAAAGTAAATTAGTGACGTTCTCTCCCTTCATAAATAAATATTTATGACTCCACCAATGGGTTCTCCTGCTTCAGCCCTGTGCAAACACTGTCTGCAGCAGAGGTAATGTTGATTTTAAGCAATGTGCTCTCAGATGCAGAGTCCTGTTCCTCAGTGCCTGGAGTGGGACTTAGCTCAGCTGAGTTCCTCACAGACTCTTTGATGCTTGGGATGCATGTCCAGGTGCTTTTTAGGCAGCGGGGAAACTGATTTATGCATTGTCATTTCCATGGAATCTCCTGAACTTTTGTGGCATCAGATTTTGCGATGTTATCTGCAAATTAATTTATCTGAGCTATTCAATAAATCGCCAACATTCGCTCAAATTCCTTGACTTCTGTTCCCAGCACAGAGGTTTATTTAGGAGATCCCATCCCTTCAGGCTGTCCCTCTTCTTCCCTGATGTTCCAAACCCAAGTGGGAGGAGGACTCTCCTCGTGGCTGGCGCTCTGATTTGGGCTGGGAAGAGGGATGTTTTTCCTGCAAGCGCTGGAGTTTCCAAAGGCGGCCGGTGGAGTTTATTTATTTCCCCAGCGTTTCAAAGCCTGCCCTGTCCCGTGGCTCCACGGCTTTCGGGCAGCTTTAGTGTCTGACACAAGTGTGGAGGAAAACCCTTCTGAGCACAGGGTGTTGCAACCTCCTGCAGAGGAGTGGCCAGCCCCCCTCAGCCTCCCAACGCCAGACCGCGAGCGCTGAGATGCTGAAATTTGTTCCTTCCTGGCACTGCTCAGGAAGAGCCAATTTCGTGGGAGAAGCTCTGTCTGTAAAGACTTCAGAGTAGTCTGATTTTTATCAGAAATGACAACAGAATGAGAGTAAGCCAAGGGGTGCTCCAAAAGCTTCATTTGTCTGCTGCGTCCTTTCACTCTTAGGAAAATCTTAGAGATTTTCCTCAGGATTTCTCCAGGAGATTCCCTATAGAAAAGTTTGTCCCTGCTGCTGCAAGTCCTTATGTTTCAAAGGGGAAATGAGTGTTTTGGGGTAAATTATTGACAAAGCAAAAGTGTGACTGCTCTGAGGTCGTTTCAGTGCATGAGGCTACATTCTTCCTCGCAGAGCTGGTGAAAGTAAACAACATTATTACAGATTTTGGTCATGCCCTGGCATCAGGCAGGGCAGTTTCTGTGTTTGCCATATGCTCGCACTGAGCTGGAACAGGGAAATTGTTTCAAGAGCCAGCTCAGCCTCAGAACTCGCTGTCAAAATTACGACGTACACGATGCATTCTGCCAACCACAAAAGGGTTTTTGTTTGTCAAGTGGAATAATGTGCAATTGGGCATATCGTTTAGGAAAGCTTTTTTTTTTTTTTTAATTTCCTTATTTTAAGAAATGTTTAAAATTTTTTTAGGCTTTTTTTTTTTGTTGGTTTTTTTTTGGGTTTTTTTAATTTTTTTTTGTTGTTTTTTGGGGTTTTTTTAATTTTTTTTTTTGTTTGTTTCAGATCCCGCCACAGGCCTGGAGACTGCAGCGTGGGATTACTGGAGAGCATCCTGCAGCTTCCACGTGAGACGGGAGACGGAGGAGGCACAAGCCAAAACTTTAAACTGGGATTGCAGAAGGCGACTTGCTGAGCCAAATAAAGAGAAGAGGGAAAATTGACACCACACAAGACATGGACAATTGTTGCCACTGGCTGGGAGGCCTTAAATTACAGCCCCACTTTGTATATCCAAAAGCTTACACTTTCTATTTATATACCCCACTTCTGTGCACCAAAAGTTGGATTTGGCAAATGCAGCTATTCCCTGCAGGCACATGGGTGGGGTTTGCTGCAGAGAAAATAAACTTGATTGTTGAAAACCTGTGTTTGCAATTACTCGGAGTTTCAATATTCTGAGGTCAAAATAGATCCTTTCAAATTCATAATGCTTTGAAACAGATTCATGTTCGTTCTGAAACGGTTATTGGATTAAAATGAAATATTGGGATATTTTTGGTAAGTCAGTTATAGCAAAACCCTTCAATAGAAATAATGAAAATATGGAAAGAAAGCATTGAAAGCTTTGGGGGGTTAATGAAGACCTTTTCTGTTAAAAATAATTAGTTCTAAAAATGACAACCACCTACGTTAATCAGTTCAGCTACACTGAACTGGCCAAACCAGGTTTCCAATACATCTTTTGGGAGATTATTCTGTAGTCTGAAAGATCTCTGCTTGGCAAAGGAGCAGGTATAAATAGTAAGAGATATTTTCTTTGGGGACTTTGGGGAACTGGATGAGAGTCTTAGTTCATAAATATTGTCACAGAAACCCCTGTGACTGTCTTTAGACAAAAAGCCAGATTTTGCAGTGTGTTTAGTGTGCTTTAATTTCCTTAGGAGTGAGGAAAATGGACTGGCATTTAAAAATAAATTAAATGTCCCACCAGGACTGAGCCAAGGAGGTCTCCTAAGTCAGGAATAATCCTTAAATTCTAAAGCAACCATTCAAGGGGACAAACTATTTTTAATCATTTATTTGCTATTTATATTTCAATGACATCTCCAGAGCATTTCAGCACAGCTTCCACCTTGGACGACCAAATTCGAGATGACTTTGAATGGAGAAAGTGTAAGAAACAGGGCCTTCAGGAGCAGGAATAAAAAGCAAATTCAGGGGGAAAAAAAAAAAAAAAAAAACAAAAAACAAAAAACAAACCCTCCTAAGTAATTATTTAGGTCCTGGAGCTGTGGCAGTGCACTGCAAAAGAGCTCCAAAAGGGCTGAGAGCCGGAGCCTTTCTCCTCCACCTCGGACTGGAGCTACATCTGGCATTTCCCCCTCGCAGGAAAACAGTGAGGGGCTTGTTCCAAGGAAGGTGCAAGGAAGGGAGCCAGAGCCCGCTCTGCATGCTCCTTGCCTTGAAATATTCCCTCACTGCATGCCCACTTGAAGGCCCCTTTATGCTGAGGAAACTCCGTGTAAATAGGAGTCAGGCTCAAAGAGCCCGGAGAGCCGGAGCACGAGAGTTCAAACCTTCGCAATTCCAGCGCTTGCAGAGCAGAGCAGCCCTGAGCCTCCAGCCAGGTTTCACCCCTCTGTACACAGTGTGCTCGTTAGGGCTGGCTGATGAGCTCTGCTAATTACCCCGTGCATGGGGCTGCCGTGTCATGGATGGCAAGAACACCAGGGGCACGTTTTCAGAGAAGACGAGGGGGCGTCTCTTAGTTCTCCTCAATTTCTTGAGAAGAAAAAGCTTTTTTTTTTTTTTTTTTAATTAACCTTAAAGTGTTACTTGTAAATGGAGGCCAGAATTTAATTTCAGATAGTGTTACTCCACCTTGTGCAAGTGATTTCTCTTGACACTGCACTGACTGCCTGTGCACAAAAAGCCCTTTATGACTTACGCCAAAGAGCCTGAAGTATTTTTTGCCTCTCCAAAAATGACATTTCATTCCCCCTCCTTTTTTTTTTTTTTTTTTTTTTTTTTTTTTTTTTTTTTTTTTTTATCACCTGAACACTGGCCTTAAAACCACAGCACGCAAAGGCCCCATGTGAAGTAGGGAAAGGCATTCAGCATCTGCTTATATCCCCAAACTGAAGCACCAGTGTGCCTAAAAAAGCTTGTATTTAAAGGCATTGCAGCTGCATCAGCTCATATTTCATCCAGCCACCAATTTCCTTTTCCCCCTGACAAACAGGCCTCAGAAAGAACCCAGGCCAGAAATTCTCCACGTTAGCGAAACATTTCCTCTTTCCCGTTCTCCCTTCCATTAATGTTATTACGCTGCTCCTGGGAAAAGATGACTTTTCCAATCCAGGCAGCAAATTTCTCTCTTTTCTTTTCTTTCTGTCTGTTTTCTCCTTCTCCTGGCTAAGGGTAAGGGAAGAGCAGGGGAAAAAAGGAATATTGGGGTGAAAGGAAATAGAGTTTCTTCAGGAAGGATGCCCTAAAATCTGCACATGGATGCAGAGGGACAGTAATTCCTGGTTTTCCTTCCTCTGGGTGTGAGACACAAAGAGGGGGAAAGCCACAATGTGGGTGACAACATTCAGGTGCTCCAACACCACCTCGGTGACAGCATCCACCAAGGGTCAGGTGCTCCCTATGGAATCAAAAACTGCTTCAAGCCCATTTGACTGATCCAGGGGTTAAATGCATCCCAGACCTGGCTGTGGCTACTTACAGCTTGTGAACAAGTCAAAATTTGCAGTTGGCAGGTTATTATATATTTTTTTTTCTAGGTGTCCAACAGCTTTCATGGTCTGTGCAGTCCCTCTTCTGCATGTCCACTAAAGATCTCCATCCTCCCACCTTTCAGGACCAGCCTTTGAACTCTTGGGTCTTCCCTGCCTGACCAAAGTTCAACCTACACCAGACCAAAACCAGATCTGATACAAGAATGAGGAATTATCCTGGCTATCACGAGAGCTACGTTCACATTAAATCCCATTTTACCACGTGCATGTTCACTTCAGCCTGCTTTTATTTTCCTTCTCTCCCAGGCTGGGAAGGCAGAGCCCCAGAAGACAAAAAACATCTCGCTGAAATGAGTGGCAAAGGACAGCCAGGTCATAATTCCTGGCCTCAGAGCGAGTGTGGTGTGACTGAACCATAAACTTTCTGTTATGCCCATAAAAAAGGTGAAACAGCAGCATCTGCTCGCTGAAAACACTCTCCAGCACTATTTTAAAGTCATTTTGCTTTATTCTAAGGTAACTCATTCAGGAAATCCATTCTTGAGGCAGCTTTTGTAAGTTCTGGTAGAGAATTGTTTCTTCTTTCTTATTGTGCCTAAAAGCCATGAAATAATCTGGGTTTGTCATGTTTGGGTTTTTGAGAAGTGAACCCAAAAATCAGGTAGATTTTATGAAAAAGTGGCTTACAAAAGAAGCAATTTTGCAGTAAAGAATAGGTTTGACAGATTTCCTGCAGGTACTGGCTGTTTAATCAAGTCCTCGTGGCTGGATCAGGTATTTTCAATCAATCCCATTTTATGTAGTGTTTTAGCACTTCTTGGCAATAAGAACTAAACGTGGCTTCGGAAATGGGTCAAAAATCATCGTCAAAAAGAGCCCAGGAATGGTTTATTTCTGGAGATCAGACTGAGCAAATGTCCTTTCTGCTGTTCTATTCCACTTGGACTTCTGTAATTTCATTCGAAAAACCTTCTGCAGAAATTGCCATTTGCAGTGAGAAAAGCAAGATTCACGTCCAGCCAGACCCCTGAACTTTTCCTCCAGGATTATTGGGAAGGGGCAGTTTCTCTAACCACTCTTTGTTTCCCTTTTAAAATTATTTTTTTGTGTTCTTACTCACTTTTCTGCTTTTGCTTTCCCCCCTGAGCTGGGAGCTTTGTTCAGACAGACCTTCCCTTGTGAATGGTTTCAGTTTCAACAAATTGCCATTCTGTGACACCCCGCCAAAAAAAGTGCCTTGGAAAATTCCCAACCACCTCCAGCCTGTGCTCTGGAGCACATTTCATTCCCAAATCCTGGGCTAACCATGGACCAAACCATCCATGGGTGTAGCTCCCTCCACTCCAGGGCATCCCCTCTGCGAGGGAGTTGGCCCCACGGAACAGGGAAGGAATTTGTGTCCAAGGAGTGCAATCCTTCTGGAGGTGACAGCCTGGGTCTAAGGCTGGGGAGGGTGTTATTCAGCATTTCTGACAAGAACAGAATAATGATGCTGTGTCTGGTTTTGATTTAGAGCGAGTTGCAGTGCCACACTTCAGAAAAAAAAAAAAAAATCCTGTTTTTTAGGGCTTGAAATGATCAATTTTCTCTTTCGGAAGGTTAAGTGCGGGCAGTCCTCTCCATTTTTTGGCTTTGTCATCAGCAAATAGAGAATCCTGTTGTATTCAAGGGTTCACAGAAACAAGAACTTAGCAAGTTTTGAAAGAAATATAAAAGTATTGATAATCCCACCTTTTTAAAATACAAATTAGTTCTCCAGGAGTGTCTAGCAGTGATAACATGAAAAAGATAAGCTGAACTCAATTTTTTTTTTCACTAGTGGTAAAAATAACTCGATAAAGTGCAGAAGCTGCATAATGAGATGCAAATCATTAAGTGCAAATGGACTCGTTTAGACAACCCAGGTTAATTCTTTGCTGGCATGCAAAGGTTTGTTCTTTATTATGCACCTCTCAGTGATTGATTTTCCTCAGACCCCCTGAATCTGATCCTCGACTTCATTTTTTTTCTCTTTCAACCTACACTGCAGCAACTCACACAAAAAATTTTGAACCGTGTTTTGACTGAATTTTCCTTCGTTTCACTCTTCCCCACCGTGGTTTCTCGGAGCTATAGGAATAACAAAAATAAGAAAGAAGAAAGCCAATATTCCAGTTATGCCTGGAGAAGTTTTATTTCAGTTTTACTTCCACCAATGTCAAAATACCACTTGGAGCAGCCTTCATTCCCTGTCACGTGCTCACAGATTTTTCCTTCATGCCTTTCTGGTTAGAGCTGTCTTGTTGGAGGATTTTATTTTGTGCATGTCAGAGAACAAGTATGTTTTTTATGACATTTATGAATGTGACCAGTCTGGGAACATGCTGTCTGTCTGGGCGGGTTGCAGCCAATCTTGAAGTCATTGTGACCAGAATTTCCAATTTTGGGGATGGCTGATCCATCAGCTGGGGTCAATAAATTGGCAGAGTCATCTTTTATAGTATGGCAAGGGGACTTGGAGGGATTGTCAGGGCGAGGTTTTAATTATCTGAGATATTAAGCAGGACTATCCCTTCCACCTTTCTCTGCCTTTCCTTTTGGCTGTAAAATTTATATTAGCCGCAGTATTGAATTAAAAAAAAAAAATTCGATTCTGAATGCCTGTTACAGAAATCAGTTTTGTCCTGAAGTGCAAGGATCAAGCCTGTAGCATCAAAATATCAAAGAATTTCAGGGTTTTTTTGCTGCATGAAGCCTACCAGCCTTGTTTCAGCTGCTCCAGCCCTTTGAAATCCGTGACTGAGAGCTGCTAACTCCCAACGATACCCTCCTGGCAAGCAGGCTTGAGGGCTTTTTTTTTTTTTTTTAATATTTTATTTTAATTATTTTTAGTTTATAGCTCAGCAACTCGCCCGACCCAGGGGAACACTTAAACTAAATTTGATAGATGTCAAGTCAGGAAAAAAAAAAAAAAAAAAAAAGAAAGACAGCAGTGTTCTTTCTCCCTGCAATTACAAATGTTTGCTGGAGACTTTTCTGACAGGATTAAGCGGAGCAGAGACCTGGGGGGAGCAGAGAGGGATTGGAGCCCGGGGCTCAGCTCAGCCTGGCTGATGTTCTCCAGAACATGCAAGGGGAGCAGGACACCTCCAGTAGCAGTTTCCAACTCCAAAACCAGCGGGTTTGCCTTTTTCCCCCATTTTCCCCCTCTTTTTCCTTCAATCTCGAGGTGTCTGGAGGAGCTAAAAAAAGTGTCCTTGTGTTTTTAGATGATTTTGAGGTGTGGAGATGCCCCCAGGCAAAAAATAAAAACCGGAGCTTAACGAGCTGCAAAGAAGCGGGGAAATGCTCCGGGAAACGATGCAAAATCCCGATTTCAACATCTCCCCCCAAAAAACGAATATCAGAAACATCCAAAACAATGAAAAAAAAAAAAAAAAAAAAAGAGGAAAAAAGTGAATCTGCTGTTGTCCAATCCATTCTTTTCCTTGCAGACGAAATTTTTGAAGATAGTGTAAAACAAACTGATGCAATCAGTGACAAAGAGAGAAAAATGAGGCTCCTTGAAATTCTGTAGGAATTATTCAGATGGGAAAAAT
Organism: Vidua macroura; assembly: GCF_024509145.1. Lineage (NCBI taxonomy): Eukaryota > Metazoa > Chordata > Aves > Passeriformes > Viduidae > Vidua > Vidua macroura. The sequence continues at coordinate 20,201,169 of NC_071581.1, read as the reverse complement.
GTTGCATTTCTCCAGTATAATGTGCTGGCTGCATCAGGGAAAAGGAATGGGCTCTCCAGTTTTGTATCATTACATCACTGGCTCAAATCTTGCCCAGGAATTCAATCCAGAACTCAGTGAAATCAGTGGGAGCCTCATTACTGGCAATCAATAATCAGGTATACACACACAAAAAAAAAAAAAAAAAAAAAAAAAAAAAAAAAAAAAAAAAAAAAAGTGAGCAAAAATATTGAATTGTTATTTTGAAAGTGTTCAGAGTTTTCTTTCCAATGGAATAAGGGAAGAAATTATTTAAAATTCTGATTTTTCCATGTTTCTTTTCAATAATTTTTTTTTGGGTGATCCCTACTCCTTGGAGATTTACTGCTCACATCTTATCTCTGGCAGAGAAGGGGAATTACAGGCTGGGAATGAATTACTTAAATACACCAAAATTCGGTTATGTTTAAAGGCTGCAAACACTCCTTTTTGCTTCTTTTCTTTCTATAATGAAGAAATCAAAATGCTCTCTATGGGACAGGATCATTTTTTCCCACTGGAACAAAAGGCTGACAAAGAAATTCTGCACAAATATGAAAGAGCTCCATGGTTCATGTGAAATCACTTCAGTTTTGGGAATATTCTGAGTGAAATAATATTGCCAAAGTTGTGCCCGTGGCACTCAAAATAAAAATGCTCTGAGTGTAACATCTTTCTAAACCTGAGTTGCATTTTCCTGACGAAGATGCCCTTTCCATTGTGGGAACCATTGTGGTACTGCACTTGCTCATGATTTAAAGTGTTTTCACTGTCTATTTTCCAGTCTTAATTATTAATTTGAAGGAAAACTCCTTAATGAATGGACAGGTGCTCTTATAACTTATTCAAGAACATGTACTTAGAGCAAAATCCAAGCTGATTTCTTTCTGCAACTGTGGAATGCAAGAGTATTCCCTCCATATTTTTCTTCCCAGCTTTCAGACAAATAAATCAACACTCATATTTACAATATTTGATAACAAAAAAACCCAAAAAAGTGGTGGTTATTTGAATGAGATCATAATCAGCCAGGTAAAGTGGTTTAGCAGATGATGAAACCCCAAATTGTTCAGTGCTGATAATTATTTGCTCCTGTTCTTCAGCTCTGGGTGGGCAACGCTGCTTTTCCTCTGTCTGCTGGAGGAAAAAGCAGGATGGCTCTCCCTCTGCTTCTTAACTGCACACATCTGGGTTTCCTATCGAAAGGAATAAATATCAGCCCTAATTAATCCTTTGAGGCTGCTGGGTACGAACTCCTGAGCAGCCCAGGCTTTCATTCCAGGCCCAGGGATGGGGAGGGCTGTGGAGGGCTGGCTGTTGATTTAATGCACAATATCATGTCCAAGAGGATCTGGAACAACACTGATTTACATCAGCTGAATATTTGGCTCACTTGAGACTCCCCTGGGAAGGAGAGGGGGGATACCTCCACACATCCATCCCCCCTGCTCTGCTCTGATGTGGTGTGTAGCAAACTGCTTTGCAAAATCCTTAGGAAACCCAGGGCA